>NC_079436.1:22199802-22534802 GCF_903798145.1 Danio aesculapii
ATATGTATATTATAATACATATTATATTAATTAATATGTTAATATGTATTCATATGTATATTAATATGTATTATGTATAATATTACAAAATACATATTAATATAATACCCCCCAAAATAAATAAATAAATAAAATAAGATAACTAAAGACCCTTTTACCTATGATATCATTCTTTAATCTGATATATGCAAATTACATATAAAACATTTAATTTCATGTTCGAATTTTGCATACATAAAAATATGCCATACATATACAGCATATATTTTAAAACAAAGGCCAATTTACATATATTTTGTCAAACATTATAATTACAAGTATGCAAATGCTTGATCAAATACATTAACTACATTTTAATTTATTCATATATGACCTTATATTTCTGTATTTCCATATATTTTCTTATTTTGTGAGTATGTTTACTTCTATTGTCCTCATTCCTAAGCCACTTTGGATAAAACCTTTGCCAAATGATTAAATGAAATAGTAAATGTATTTTACATATTGTTCACCAAACATAATGCATATGATATTCCATTACACAATAAATTGTCTGTGTGTTCCAACAATTGGCACCAGAACTGATGTGAAATGATGACGCAATGCGCAGTATTGTCTCACCTTTATTTTCCTCCCTCATTTAACTCTCTGTTTTCTTTCTTTGCATCCTAAATGCGCTGATAGTAAATGCTGAGTGAGGCATTAGCATATGCTCTCCGTATGTGGGTTTGTTGTTCCAGGAGAGCCACACGCTGCGCTGAAGGAGCCGCCAGACATTGTGTTGACACTGAGAGAGCAGATTACGACTGACATTCAGCCTCTAGTCCCATGAGGCAAAGCCCAAGCTGACCCACTCTTGAACCAGCCGCCAGTGCTCATACACACGCTTCATGCCAAGATTCTCAAAAACAAGAGGATTTTTTCAAATCAAGCTCATTTAGTGCAATCAGTTTACTGTCATGTTTACACTGTAAAGGTATAGAGGAATTAGCATTGGGCTTGAGTGGGCCCTGTCCAGGGGGGCCCGTCTTCACATGAACCTGTTTGCTACATTTGTGTCATTAGACGCCAGTTAGAAACTATTAGCCACGTTTCCACTGTCAAGTCATGGCTATAAACAGGCCAGCCGTGGATAATAGCCTCTGACATAGAGCTTTCAGTAGTCAGTTGCCATAATCTTGTATTTATCGTTATTTAGAATAGAATCAGGACACACACATATATAATCTTGTTTACCCAAAATATTAAACCTTAAATTAAACCTAAATGTATGCTATTTTGGATTCTATTCCTTAAAAAAATCTGATATTTGGCAATATACGATCACAAATTTGGCGGTTTGGATGTTTCACATATATAAACACAATATAAATTTTATATGCGACATATGTGCAAGTGATATTTCAAAATATCACAAAAGTGATGGCCACTCACATATATTAGTTTCATGCATTGGAGTTACAAATATGCATACATACATGTTCAAATATATTAGTTATTATCATGCTCATGTACAATAGTTCTGTCTGGTTCTTGAATCTGATTGGCTGATAGCCCTGTGATATTCTGCAAATAACAGCATTTGTCCAGCCTCTTCACCCTTGTGTATTACTCCACCCACATACAGTGACAAGCAGAGGACACTCTACAGTTTGATAAATATTGCAGCTGTTAGACAAGACAGGCGAGAATGTAGTTGTTTAGATTGCAACTATGAAGTTTATTTATAAGGATAGTGCCTATTTTAATTATTTATAACTTTAGAGAGACAGCATGTTGGCATCAATCAGCCCGTCAGAATGAGTAGAGCAAAGACAGTTGACGTTCCACCACAAGATGGTGACAGACCGCATAATAAGCCCTTAGAAGAGAAAAACAGGGTAATTTCTAACCACAGCTGATCAAATCATTATGAAATTGGTAGGTGACTTTGTAAGTCGATCTCTCTCTTTTGTACGTTGTAGTGCTGTATTTTATACCATAGTAATTGTAGTGTATTGAGTGTGAAATGGGACTCGCAGATTAAGAGTGTATGTAATTTGTGTTGGCCACTCTTTGTATAACCCTGAGTTACTTTTTGGTTGGCCATCTGTTTGTTTCTAATAAGTCGTCTGTTTTCGTTACTGCAGACTAGTTCAGTAAACAGAATGAAAGAAGAAATGCCCGCATGCATTTAGCATTTTTCCTTATCGCAAACACAACAGTAATCTGTTTGCGCTGCTTTGGCTTTTTCGGGGTTAATTATTGTGATCTCTCGATTGCAACAGAGAAATACTGGAAAATGTCTGTAGACTGATGGCATTTCATGCCATTCAGCCTTATAAGCTTAAAATGTAAGCAAAATCACCTGTTTTGTCATCACTTTAGACATTACGCTAGATGATTGTTCAAATACTAGCTCTCAAGTGTTGTTGGTGAATTAGTGACGATTTCTGCTGTTCTGATGTCAGCTGCAGATGTGAACGAATGGCGGATGAAGCAGTTCAAAGAAGTTTTTAGACTCTCCGTGTTTGATTTTCTTTTTATATACATGATTATGCCATCGAACTGTTGAAAAACGCAATATCACTCAGAAGGTAAACTGAGAAGGGGACAGGCCTTCCTTTTTTTCTCTCACCTTTCACTGGCAGCAAACAGGGCGTGGCTAAACACATTTCATCGTTGCAAAGCCATCAAACTGTGATGTCATCAGAGAGGAACTGCCATTCCTGAGCAGAAGCAAGGTTGTTGCAATGTAAAAATATGAATTATTCTTATACAATGTCAGATTAAGTATGCTATATTAATGTGTAGTTTCTGCTGCTGTATTCCTTATATACTTGGGTTGGATTAATATGCATTGATTAATAGTACGCATTAAGACTAGCAATGTTTCCCAGTACTGAGTTGCAGTTGGGAGGGCATATTCAATTCATGTTCAATTCATGTTTATTTCTATAGCACTTTTACAATGTAGATTGCATCAAAGCAGCTTGACATAGAAGTTCTAGTAAATTGAAAATGTGTCAGTCCAGTTTTCAGAGTTGAAGTTCAGTTTTGTTCAGTTCAGTGTGGTTTAATTTGCACTGCTGAAAGTCCAAACACTAAAGAAAAAATCAATTCGATGGGCAGCTCTACAAATCCTAACCAAGCAAGCCAGTTGCGAGGTGCAAACTTCACCAAATGATGAAGTGAAGGAAAAAAAAAAACCTAGAGAGAAACCAAGCTTAGTTTGGCATGACCATTTCTCCTCTGGCCAAACTTATTGTGCAGAGCTGCAGTCTAGGCATCAGAGGCTGGAGAACGCTGGACGTCCATATGCTGGAATAGTTGGTGGTTCATTTCGCTGTGGCGACCTCTGAAATAAAGACTGAGCAAAAGGAAAGTAAATGAATGAATGAAGACTAACAATCTGCGCTAGCAAAATAAACATTGTAAATATTGATTTAATGCAGACTTTTAAAGAGCTCAATGAACAAGTTAGGTGACTTTCAGACATACAAAGAACATTTAAAAAAGAAGAAGCACTGTATGTTCAAGAAACAGTGTTTTGTTTCCTAAAAAACCAGCGTATACGAATGTAGTAAATGATTCAGTAACCTTTTTGCATAAATTTAGTTCAACTTAATGTGCACACGCTCTCAAAACTGGAAAATCTCATTAAAAGGCAACTTATCTGATGATTAAGACAAGCTACGGATTTGAAGTGCATACCACAGCTAGTCATGCTCATTTAATTTAAATCCATGGAAAATGTATTCAAGCAACAAAGAAAAAAAAAGAGGTAAATCCGCTGCAAAACCACAAAAGTGGAAAAGTGTAGTTTCTCACTGAGTCATGCATTCAGAGAAAAGAACAATGTTTCATCCATAAGGAGCAGTGCTTTCCTTTGCTTAAGTTGTGGTAAAGCTGCACTGATGGGTTTGATTCCCCTCACCGATCTCTGGAGTACTTTCAGTGACTTTGGTCAAATGATGCACTTTAGTCCAAATACCAAATACTCAAATAAATCTGATACAGCTTAATTTTTTAATGAAATGCTCTGGGATGTATTTGCTACCTCGATGTCAAACAAACAATATCAAAAATGACTTCTGGGATTCATTTAAAGGTCTGACGGACAAAGCTTGGTGGATCTTCAGCTTTTGCTGAATCACTTGAAGGCAGCATCTGCAACCAATCCAAAACACTATGTAGGTCAAGTTCCCACCACCCTCCAGAAAGACTAGTTGAGCGCTGGCACATCCACAAAATCTCTTGCTCTCATTACACAAAAGGGATTGCAGCTAGAGCTCAGTGTTGAACCGTTCCCAAAACTGGAATGAAAAAAAAGATCCTCAAATCTGAGGACATAACAAGAAATAAATGTGTACGAGATGACTGAAATAGGCATGCTGCTGAAAATCTGGGTTATTCTATCAAATTCAATTTTGTTTATTCGTCTGAAGGTAAAGCACTGGTGTTGTGTTGTCTAAAAATGAATATAAACGAAAGAAAACATGGCACCTTTTGAATATTTCTTGCAAAATAAATGCTCTAAATGATAGCATTTCTATTTTAAATCCGGAAAAAATGTCATCAGTAGTTTACCGAATGAAATCGGGATGAATGGGAAAGCATGACATGGGGCTCTATTATCTATAGGTGCAAATTCTAAGGTGCATGAATGCAAAAGCATTAGGGGCGTGTCCGATTCCACTTTTGCTATTTTAAGGAAGATCAATACGGTCTGCGACCTGGCACATGGTCTAACAGGGTTGTGCTTATTCTCTTAATAAGTTATGGGTGTGTTTTGACCATAAGGTGCATTAAACCAATCAGAGTCTCGTCTCCCATTCTCTTTCAAAGTCAATTGTGTTGTGCCATGGCACATTTGCTATTTACATGGCGGACTTTGTAAGAGGAAAAACTGAATGAGCAAGAAAACAGTTAAACAGACCATCTGAACGTAACATTTTAATCCTTACATTTTTTTCATATATAAAGATATTTGTGTATTGCTGTACATCCTGTGTGTATTAAGCAATGTGTATGCGTTTGAATCCGCATAGGTGCTTATGACCTGCTTTCAGTTCACAATGTGCCTTAACACACCTCTATTTTAGACCAGCACACCTATGAGTTCACAAAGTGGCACAAATGGATTTGCTATTTAAACAACGTGGCGCTAAACAGGAAAATGAGGATTGAGCTGGTCTGAAAATAGCAACAAATCGCACCAAACACGTCTTGCACCTTATTGCGCTGAGTGTATGATAGGGTCCTAATTTTTAAGAAGGGACTATACAAAATTAGATCATGTCATCACATCGCAAGGCATTTTGGGAATTTGAGACACAAGAGCCTGAATCTAATTGATTTCTATAGATTTATTGTATTGCATTACTGTTATATATACACTTAAAAAAACGGTGAATTGCATCCCGCAATTATGCTTTGCAGGTACATAGACAGTATAGGGGGACGCTCCAAACTTATGGTTGGCAGCTTGATGTGTTAGTCACATTTGGACAGCTTTGAAAATGCAGTTTTAATCTTTTTTACTTGATTTCAAAGTCTGTAAATAAATTTTACTGTTGACCAGGACCACTCCTTTTTTCACCTCTTTTCTGAAGGCACACAATTTCACGCAAGCCTTTTAAAATCAAAAAAGTTGTGCATCACAAAAACACTCTCTATCCTACTCAAAAGAGCATTGCCACCGATTTTGGATTGTGACCCACTGCTGGAGAAACACTCCTTTAGCTGTTGACAATTCAAAATGGAAGTTCAAAGCATTCTAAAGGAAGCTGCTGGCCACCATGTCATCCTCCAACCAGATAAAGGGCTATCGGAAGAGTGATAAAGGTCTAGAGCTTCATTTTTCCACATTCCACATTCCAGCAGCTTCACTAATCATACGACACCAACTAGCTTTCATGCAGAAAGGAAACGTCTTCTGAAACAGCAGCTCAGCAGAGGCCAAAACAGTCCGGTAAAATCCAGAGATCGACAGAAAAATAAGAGATGACAGTCAGAATTACTTCTTCAGCAATACCGAGTACAAAAAAGCTTTTATCCTGCGCATCTGCATCCGTTCAACACACATGAGAGGACACAAGCGAGGCTTTGTCAGGAAAAAGTCCTGGTCATAATCAGAATGAGTGAATATATAGTTCAGCCCTACTTGACGTTTTGAACAAAGGTCGTCTTGGGGTTATGCTCACAGCACAGTGTAAAGAGGTCAAAGGGGTGCTGTTATTTTGCCAATATCAGTTGGAGGGACTGTTCTTGTGTAGCTTAATCCTCCAATATGCTCTTCCAAGAGAAACCCCCTCCGAGTATTGGCTGAAATAACATGTTGGAGTAAAGTGCAAAGAGCTCTTTTTGTTGAATGATCCATTTTATGTGCATATAAAACATAAAACTTTTTCAAGTCTGAAAATGAATTCAGTTATTAAAGTTTTTTAGAGTTGGTGATATGTTTTTAAAAGAAATCTCTTATTCTCAGCAAGACTGTTTTAATTTGATCAGGAATACAATAAAAACAGTCATATTGTGAAATGTTACTATAATTTAAAAAAACTGTTTTCAATATGAATGTTTTTTTAAACACAATTAATTCCTGTCATTCATTGTTCCAGTTTTCAGTGCCACATTATACTCTAGAAATAATCAAAATATGCAGATTTAGCTCTTAGTAATTTCTTATTAGATTTTTTATTATAGTTTTATTTATTAAATACATGGAAACAAATTGTACTTTAACGTATGAAGTGGCTTTTACTGCAGTAAACAGGTTTGTTGAGCCTATTTGGCTCATTCTGAACTCAAATGACTATGCACGTCTATACAATACAGTGGAATACTGCTAGTTTAGCATACAACCCTACCATATTAGTCAAACATTTTAAGTGTAGTACTATTAAATTATTACTTATAAATACATTAGGGTTTTATATATATATATATATATATATATATATATATATATATATATATATATATATATATATATATATATATATATATATATATATATATATATATATATATATATATATATTATTTATTTTTTTTTTCTCTCTCTCTCATATGGAGCTGAACCCCCCTAAAATGAAAATCCTAAAATCGCCCCTGGTCATGAATATTAATGAACTCTGCTGTAACACTCTGCAGCTCATATCAGCACTGATACTCAGCAGATTACATGTGTTTGTTACCTCATCTCAAACATATTCAGCCAGTTTCGCAATGTATGCATTAAACCAGGGGTGCCCAAACTTTTTCTTATGAAGGGCCAAAAACCAAACTTGATTGAGGGGGTGGGCCAAAGTTAGATACTGTATACCAAACTATTACATTACAGCTGCCATGGTAATTTTATAATTTATTAATATTAAAAAAAAATAGAAAAAATACTTCAATCATATTAATAATTATAATAGTTTTTACATTTTATAATAAACTTCTTACAATAAAAACATAAACAAACACATTCATAACACAATGTTGTTCAATGCTAAATATGCTGAACCTGCCTTTTCCTTGATTTGTTGGTTGTCTTCTTGTTGATTGTCCTCCATCTTCAAGTTACAGTATTTACATTTTTAAAAATCTGATTCATGCACAATATTTAATTAAAAACTTTTAATTTCAGTTGTAGCTCAAAAACAAACCAACAAACAAACAAAAGGTTACGTTAAATTAGAAATGAAGTTCTCTGTTGAAGGCATTCGCCACAACTTTCATTCTAAATTTCTTCTCAGATAGGATGGCGGGCCAAATCAAAGGTTCCCATGGGTTAACTTTGGCCCATGGGCCCTATTTTGGGCATCTCTGCATTAAACATTCTAAAGATACATTCAAACAGACTTTATGTCTCTTCAGACTGGCGCTGATTAATCATATAATCTGCATATCCCACATTTTGTGTTCTGATCAGCTGTGAGCATTGACACAGATGGTTGCCTGTTTCCCAGAAAGTTGGTTCACTCCGCTTCTCCTGTTTTGAACGTAAGAGTCCCATATACATATCACACATATCAATCCCAGTCCTCACATCCAACTGCACTGCATATTTTGCATGTTTCTCTTTTCACTTTAAACATTTGTTCAACCATAACTACCAACTATATAAAAGTAAGTTGAAGCTCTATCATATTGGAAGGTTAAAACCAGTCAATAAACATTTAAAACTAAGCTCACTGTGTTCATACACCAATTCAGGTATATACAAATACACAGTATGCCTGTATCTACATCTGCAAAACACTTATGCAGATGACATTACAACCATTGTTTTAAAACTTGTAAAAATTGAGTTCTAAAAACACAAACCAACACATTCTCAATTTTGAAAATCCTATTCTTTGGAAAAATGGCTTTCATAGTCTCCACAATGTTGTGGCATCTTGTAAAACTCAATGACCTTAACTGTGAGCAACAGCACATTGTTCAAGATTGTTGAAAATTTTATATGTACACAAATTTATGAGTGCTACTCTTGTGTCTCTCCTAACATGCATCAATGACGCATAGTTTTGCCACAAGTGACTAATAAGAATCGAGTATTTCAAGAGAGGGTGTTATGAATAATTGCTGGGAAGAAAAATGATTACAGATAGATTATGTTAATTGAAATACTTCCAGGAATGCCCCCGCAAAATGTTCTGTGGATGTTTACAGACAGATCGACATCTACAAGTAAGGACTTTTGCATGTGTTATTGTTTTGGATGAAAGGAGGACAGATAATGAGGTGTAATGGAAGAAATGTGCTATGATGTTTCAAGAGAAGTAGTAACTGCAGGCAGAGCGCATATGGAATTCATCAGAGGCCAGGATTGTCTACAGTCCTGTGCTTGGCAAAGGATCTGCCACAACTACTGCCCCTAGACCCTGGGAGAGCTAGTGTGTTTGTACTCATCCTGAGAGGGGAAGAGAGTGAAAACAAGTTCAGTTTTCCCATGTAATACTAATTCATCACAGGCTTAGTGCTTTTGGAGCAGCTTTAATAGCGTCATTTTCCTGTACTGTTAGTGATTTTCACTGACAATGACAGCAATGTTGTGAAATTATCATCTTTAAGACAACCTTGGCAAAAAAAAAATATAGAAACCTTCACAGAAGTTCTAATGATTTCCACTTAAGTCAAAGCATCAGTGTTGGGGATGCTACTCAGCTTGACAAGATATAAGCTACTCATCAGGAAAAGTAGCTGTAAAAATACTGTGTATTTAAATGGCCTCTTTGCACAATAATCTACTAGGACACATACTATAATGAATACCCCTGGTGAAGCACCCTGGTGTGCCAAGAGCATATGTTTTCCATGATGATGTTTGTGGGTTATTAAGAAACGAGGCATTTTACAAATTAGATTTAATCTTTGGTCATCATTCTGGTATAGGGCAAGATTGAACAGATGCCAAAAAGAAAAACAAGGAGTGTAAAATTGCCCATATTTTCTAAATTCTTTGTCAAAACACACTGTTAACAATTTCCTGCAGAATCTACAGTAACTTACTGGGAGCAGTTCACCAGTAAATTACTGTGAATCAATTACAGTAAAAATACTGTATTTATTTACAGCACCATTACCATTAATAACTTTAAATGTTGGTTGGCTTAAATATGCTTTTATTAACTTGTGCTGTTTACACTCTAAAAACCAGTTAAATAAACACTTTTTAACAGTTTGTCCATATATGACTCAATGTTAGGTAATAACAACCCAGCATTTCATGAATAATCATTTGTATACAGTTATAACTGATTTCCCAGTGTTGGGTTGCAGCTGGAAGGGCATCAGCTGCGTAAAACATGTGCTGGATAAGTTGGCGGTTCCTTCCGCCACTAAGCGACTAAGCGGAAAAATAAAATGAATAAATGAAGTTATAAATGCACAATTGAAGTTAATTAATAATTTAGTTCTTTCTCACTGAATTAGCAATGATTTCAATGCTTATTGATATTGATTGTTGCTGCATGTGGCAAAAATAAAAGATAATTGAGGTAAGGCACCTTGGGGCCTGTAGTACAAATTAGACAGGGGGACCTAAATCCCTAGCAGCGCCCCTGAGTAAAGCGCCAAAGGATCATTATTGTTTCAAATAAAACTTCCATTATAACCATTACAAACTCTCTGGTGTTTTCTATTGTTTTTCAGCAAGTAATACTCTCATTAAAAATTACCACGTAAACAGATTAATTAGGGTTAGGGTCATACCTGAAGTAAACACAAATCAAGTAAAAATGTTTGTTGTTTTTTTTTGTATTACAAAAGTACACTGTAAAAGTTATATGATCAGTTAGTCCTGACAACATGTTTTTAGCTTATGAAACAAAGTTAATCATGTTAATTCAGTTTAACATAATATAAGTTCAATGGACACATAAGGTTAATTTGATTGAGCTTAAAATTTTAAGGCAAGCAGGATTTTTTACAGTGTATAGATGCTTACACACTTTTACCATTGTGTAGAACCCATTTACTGGATTTTTCAGCAGGATACACTCACTGCAGAGGTTAACAGTTAGGCAAAAAAAGAGCGTCTTTATGCAAGAATTTGGAGAGGGGTCTGGATGCAGACCTGGTGCAGTGCAGTCTGAGCTGCATCCAATGCTTTTTAATGCGCTCACCTAACCTCACCCCTAACCCTACCCCTCACAGTGATGTCACTAGCTCCACTGAGTGCATTAATTGTGTCTGACATTGCATCACTGAGATATGCAGTCTCGACTTGCATCATCAAGGCTGCATCCAGATACTATTGGAGAATTTGTAGCCATGACAGAGCTAGTGTTGTGCCTTTCTTGGTTCCCTGCCAAATGATCACCCCCTGATGGAAGCCGCTACTACCTGCCTAATCCAAAACCTCACCCCTAATCCTAACCCCTCCCCCACACCTAAATTTAGCAGAACAAGGGGATAATAATCTGATGGGGGTCAGAATTTGATCTGTTTTCAAATATAGCAACAAAACAAATAATGAACTACATTTGAATCCTTTGTAAAATTAAAAATGAAACACTTAATATAGTACCATAGCGAAATCTATGTTGCTATTCTGGAGGCAAAGTCAGCTGGCACTGTGTGGGGTATGAGTCAATCTGTGTACTATAACATATAAGGAATATTCCAAAAGCAACTCATTATGCATAACATTGTCTTACTCAGAATTAGATTACTGACGTCCATGTAAAAACTTGTTAAAAACAGTTCAAATGTCACGTTTAGGTCTTTGAATCGCAAAATAAAGATTCTGTGAAATTCAGGATTCTGTAAAGCGTTCTGGAAATGAATGAATGGCGCAACAATTTGTCCAAGAGCAGTCTATCAAAATGTGCATGTCTTTTCATTGTGAACTGGTGACTAACGCTGTTAGAAGTAATTAAAACAGAATGACTCCAACCACATTGTGTAAATCTGTGAACAGCATGATGTGCCAAACACACGGCATTAATCAGTGATTGAGAGCTCTCCATTCGCAGACTACACAAATTTACTTCAAATATTTACAAGAACCTATACTACTGTTCAAAAGTCTGGGATCCTTTTCAATTTACATTCCTGTAGTGCACAAGGATGCATTCAACTCATCAGAACTGACATGAACACTAATGCTTCCTCTTTATCAAAGTATTTTTGTTATATAAGCATTTGCCAGAAATAAAGCAAAAGAATAAACAATTATGCAATCAAAGCACTTTAGTTTCATTTTTATTTCTCCCTTTTTTTATTACCATTATTTTAGATGTCTTCAATTGGTGGTTCTTTCGCAATTGTTTACCTTTCTGAAATGCAGATATATTGTATATTCCAATTTATTTACAAGAAATTTACAGACCATAAATCTAAATGATTCATATTCTCACTCATTTCATGTAAAGACATGTTCAGAATTAGATCAACTGGACAATTGAATGAATTTTAACCAACTTGACTGTCTGTTATGCCCTCCTTCAATACCTGTACATTCATCTCACTTTACGGCACATAATAGACATATATAAAATCTATGTGTACAAAAAATCTAATAAATTGGTTAATAAAATGTTTATGTTGGGCTTTGTAAAGGTGCATTAATTCTCAAATCATCATTTGACTACTGTTAATTCAGTAACAGATCTTTGAATTAATTAACACTTGTGAATTAATATTTCAAATGAAGTGTTTTTACAATTATGCCAATGCAAAATCAGTTATTGGTATATTTAATGATAATTTCTATACCTTTTCTATAACTCAAATTTTCCAGTAAGAGTCTACAGAAGTATATCAATCACAATAACACTGAATGACAGCTTGTAGAATCCACAATATTTGTAGAAAATCTCGGTGACAAGCTCACTGAAGCCCTGCCCACTGTATGTTAGACCTCTCTGATACTCTTATTGATGATGGCCTATCACACGGTTCACCGTGTCACCCTAATCATCAGCCCCTTTAAGTTATGTGGCTTCAGAGTAGCAGTATGCTCTTCTCTTTTACAGCTCTGGACTCCTCATATGGTGTTGTGGCTGCATGCAAATGTGAGTTATGTTTTCTTGTAGTGTTTATTTATGAAGTATTGTTTGTATGTGCAGTTTTTCTTGTGTTTATGGAGTATTGCTCAGTTATGCTGTTTTTCTTGTAGTGTTTATTTATGGAGAATTGTTTATGCAGTTTATTGATTTATTTGTTTGATCTTTCTTTATGCATTTATGATCAGAAACCAGTCTGATACCATGTGGAGAGTTATGTACTGGCATTGGTAAATAAAACCCAATGATATGGATCTTGTTTCAAGTGTTTTGACTGACACTCCATTGTGATACTCCATCTGCAAGTCAGCATTACCTTCCTCATTTCTAACAGTACTAAACCTTAAAAACATCTTGCCATAGCTCTGTGGGCTTTAAATAATAATAAACTGAGCATCTCTTTGAAGTGTTACTTACCTGATTAGTTTATAGTAAAATTAATACTCAAATAGATGAAAAAACTTTGTAAGACTACAGCTGAGTATGCAAAAGGAATAGTACATATTTCCATATCTCTGAAAAAACAACACATGTTTGAGTATTTTCAAAATAATTTTAATGTGGCTGAAAGCTGTGATACATTTCTTGAGAAATCACCAGTGACAGGAAACACTGAGGACTCCTCTTGAACAACAGCAGCTTTAGCAGAAACCTCTGGGACCAGGGAGGTTGAAAGAGCCTTGACACAGAGCTGTGGAACTGCTCATCTAGATAGATGTGGTATCTTGAACCAGTCATGAGAGAGCAGCTCATCCAGGTGCAGCCTCTGCTCAGGATTGCTCTTGAGGCAACCCCGAATAAAACGGCAGCATTCTGTGCAGAAAGACAGAGAAAAGTCTGATTATTACTTTCAACTTTGCACTTGCTCTCTAATCTATAACTGTAATTTTATTAAGACGCCTATGTTAGTTAATTTACTGTTTTCTCTGATCTGCATGATTAGGAACTGCAATTAAACTTCTATATTGTAATAATACTCTTACCATCTGAGTAGCCCGACTGGGACCAGAGCTCAATGTCCATGTAACAGATGTCACTGCTGTCTGGGTAAAGGCTGGTGATCATTCTGAATAGTAGGACCCCCAATGACCATACTGTCGCCTCTTTCCCATGGTACTCTCCTATGTCAATAAACTCCGGAGGGCAGTACCTTGCTGTTCCTGGCAGAAAAGGTTTGTCACATGTAAATGTTTGCTTTAGCACTGCATGTTACTTTTGCTGTTCTCAATTTACTCTCAATCTGTAAACGCTGTTAATGTCTAGAATTCAAGTCCCAAACTACATGTTGAAAATACATACCACTGTAGGTGTTGTAGGATGATGTTCTCAAGAGGTCTCCACAGCCGAAATCAATTAGTTTAACCTCCAGGGTCTCTGTGTTAACCAAGAGGTTGGGCATTTTGATGTCCCGATGGAAGACCCCCCGAGAACAGCAAACAGCAGCAGCGTCAACCACTTGGCGCATAAAATAACGGGCCACCAGCTCAGAGAAGACTCTGTCATGACGCAGCCAAAACAGGTGCATGTCTATGCAGGGTGAGGGCAGCTCTAAGACCATTATATATCGGTCAGGATGGTCTTCCCAATCTAGCAGCTGTATTATGTTGTTACAGCTGGGCCCTTGATTGGCCAGCAATGTAAGGGCCACCTCAAGGGGAACTGGATTGGCAAGGTCAGGCTAGAAGACAGAATATTTTTATCATAGTTAAATGGGTGCAATTGCTCAAGTTAGAATTTAGTCCAGTCTGTTTGTCTATTGAAATATTTGTAGTCCATCACTACATTACAATATTATCAATTACAAGCAGAACAGAAACAACACAGAGAGAGTGATCTACTTACAAGGTTAATGTACGGCTCGTTTTCAATCTTCGCTGTGAATTTCACAGCCACCTGAAGGCCGTCTTCACAGCGGGTCCCTTCATAAACAGAGCCGCATCCTCCTTCACCCATCTTTTTGCCGATGGAGTACTTGTTTCGAATGTCATCTAACAAAATATAAGAGTAACAATTTTTTTGTGACATTAACAATGTAATTAACATAAACCAACTGAGAAACGTAAAGTTTTGGCAACATGATAATAAAATATTGTGCTTTTTTCTAATTATAATTAATATAATCATATACAGCAGCATCCTTCTTTATTTACATCTTAATACTGTTTCCCAGAATTCTCAGAATAATTCTGCTTGCATCAAAATAAGAGCAGTTTTACTCTTTTCAAAGATCACACAATATTACGTGAACTGCAAAACATTTTAAACCATATCTAAAATTATAAAAGAACTCAAATGTTCCAGCATAAAATATATCTTATAAAAAGTGTGTGTGCGTCATAATTTAGGTTATGACAGTAAACTCACCCTTGGTCTTTATGAGCTCAGTACAGTCCAGCTGTTTCAGCAGTTGTGATTCACTCACATCTGCTGACGAACTGACTGGACTGTCTTGATCTTTATGTTGGACTTCATCCACTACTACCTCCACGGCAGCGGGAAGGACATCAGGATCACTGATAGGAGGCTTCTGGTGAACACTGTCCTCCACAGAACAGACAATGTCCTGCAGAGAAGTCTGATCTGGAGAGGAACATCAACCACATCAATTCACTGTCAGTTTTTGTTTGTTTATTTGTTCTGAAATTTGAAACTTCTGTAGATCTATAAGAAAACACTTATCACATCATTTTATCAAGGCATTTATCTGTATTTGTCTAATATGTGATGGTGACGTGTAATTTTATATTGTGTTTAAATTATAATTAATGGACTTGATGTCCAGAGCAAAGTCATTTACCCTCAGTGCTCCTCTTGTATGGGGTCTCAGTGTCCTGGTCCACCTCACCCTGCTCCACCTGAGCTCTGGTGGATTTGGGAGGGGATAAACAAGAGAAAAAAGAGGCCAAACTCTTGAAACCCCTCCTCTTTGGCCTCTTCTTTTTTGTTTTCTTCCCTCCTTTCTCCTCTCTACCTCCCTCTACAACCACCACAGGCGTCTCGTCAAAACGAGGATGGAGCTCCGCCGTGTGGTCGGTTGGAGCCAGTGCTGGTCGGCGATGGGCTCCGTCCCCGCACTCAACTCCTCCCTCCACTTTCTCTCTACGAGATTGTCGCTGTCCCATAATAAACGCAAAAAGTCGCTGTACACACTGTAAACACTGCTGAAACATTCAACTCCTAACTCGCTACAAAGAGGCAATTCGAATTTCGCTGCTTCTAATATCGTAAAGCGTTCTTAGAATTCGCATTCCAATTATGACATGAGTGCTGAAGATTCTCAAACACAGAAACAAAGAAATGTATCAAATGGTGTCGAAATGTAATGAAATAAATACATTTCAGTATATTTGAAAACAGTTTGATACATTTGACCTTTTATTAACCTCAGTGTGTCACTATTATAATAGTAAGATAATTTACAGATTTAGAAAGCGGTTAACACAATAACTCTAAATACAATTACATTTGTACAGAAGTCCCCTTTCTCCATATGTAGATTTCATACACATTTTTAAATATGTTTTCTATCAAGCTACTTTATTATAGTTTTGGAGTCGTGTCACTATATTTATAATTTCCTTATTAAAAAATAACACATTTAAAGAGTTTTATTTGTAACATTTTCTGTTTATTTGAGACATTTGTATTATTTGAATTGTGTTTATTCATATTTCAGCATTACTTGTATAAGATATCATTTTGATACAATAAAATAAACAAAAATAAATCAAATTAAATTATATTAATAACTAATTATTATTATGAAGTATTGTATTAGTAATAATTATGAACAATTATAACTTTATAGTAACAAAATTATCTCTTATTTTTTATTAATTGAATTATTAATTAATCTTACATTTTTGACAAGTCATTTCTAAAGATACTTAGCACTCCTCCCCAGTTGGAAAAGTCCTGCATTCACTATTTAAAGGGGACCTATTATGCCCCTTCTCACAAAACATAAAATAAATCTTTGATCCCCCTCGAGTGTATATGTGAAGTTTCAGCATAAAATACCCAAAAAATATTTTGTATAACTCTTTGAAACTGCCACTTTTTGGAGTTGATCCAAATTGTGCCATTTTGGTGACTGTTGCTTTAAATTCAAATGAGCTACAAATGTTGATGCGTTAGCATAGCAGCACATTCAAAACAAGAATCTCTGTGAAAAACTGAAAATGTCAAATAAAGTGGCTCAGAAGAAGGTAACTAAAGTTCATTTGTGCATCCTAAAACTCCACATTTATATTGCATATAATTGTATATAGTAATAATTGTATATAGTATGCATGCATGGTGGCTCAGTGGTTAGCAGTCGCCTCACAGCAAGGTCGCTGGTTCAAGCCCCGACTGGGTCAGTTGACATTTCTGTGTGGAGTTTGCATGTTCTCCCAGTGTTTGCATGGTGAATGGTAAATTCAATAAACTAAATTGTTCGTAGTGTATGGGTGTTTCCCAGTACTGGGTTGCAGATGGAAGAGAATCTGCTGTGTAAAAAATATATATGCTGAATACGTTTTATGCTGTGGTGACACCTGAAGAATAAAGGGACTAATCTGAAGGAAAATGAATCTATATCGTAATATATTGAGCTGATCTGCGGGTCAAAACTCTAATGTCAGATAAGACGGCTGCTTCTCACTGAGAGCTGTTTATGCTAATGAATGAGAGACAGTCCCTAATGGACATGGCTTTCCCCTCTAATAATATGTACAAAGAAGAATATTAATAAATGCGTTTATGCACTGTTTTTATCAAGTGTGATTATAAGAAATATATTATTTACCGTTAGAGGCTGGCTCTATTCCAACAATGTTGCCACACAACTGTTTTTAAACCCTTATAAAAGTGATTTTTGCATAATATTTTTGGCATATTTTTGCATAATAACTCAAAATCATTGCAGGAAAGCCTAATAAGAGTCCTAATAAAATTTTAATATCCAACATTCAATAGAGTACAAAAAAAAAATACAAATAAAAATTAATAAAATATAAGGGATTTACTGCTCAAAATGCTTTTAAACTTTAAGCGAGAACGCTGTGTGTGAAAGGTTACACTTTAATAAAATCTACTTACGATTAGTATTACTAATTACATATCACAACTCTTAGATATGTTCTTAGCCTACAAGGCAAAAATCATAAACGGTTACATCGAAAGTTTGAGAAAATTGGTCTGTGCAACAAACTAAACATTATTATTACCTTTAATCTACAAGCTGGTGAAATGTACAAACACGTCAAACACATTAATATGAAAAACTGGTTTATTTGTGTGTGTGTGCACTAAGGTCTTACACTGGGGTAAAGCTTGAACGTTTCCCCAAAAACAACACGCTTAGAGACGTACACAGGATCTTCAGGCCTCACATGCCAGAGACTGGTTTACAGTAAGGCCTTCACTAAAGTGTAAATCTACACAAGCGTGTGTTTCTGAGTCCCCGCCACAAGCTTCATCAATCCAGCATATTCAACAAGCTTCACACAGTTCACTCAGACAACAAGAGGTATAAAAAGTCCCTCAGCAACAATCAACAATACAAATACACGTAGCATAGAAATCAACCAAAATAAGTACAGTTATTCCTGATCCAAACAGCAGAATGATGATTGTTATGAAGCGTGGTCCTTTAAATCGGCTTGAGATTGACATAAAAAAAAGAAGCTTTGAATTTTGAAAATGAAACTGCGTCTAAATTCGCTCTAACTTCTCACTAAGAAATTCTTCAACGCTGTCTGTGTTCCACTTGAGGATGCTGAGCTCTTCAGCGATGTTCCCGTTATCGTCCAACAGCTTTGGTACAGGGTCCGAGCCTCTCACATACTGAAAACACACACACAATTAACCGGAGTTTAACACAATATACTTCTCACAAATGTTTTGTACCACATTATATACGTTCACAACCAGCAAAAACTTTTTTGAATGTAAAATGTTTTTAAGGAACAAAGAAATGGGGGAAAAAAATGCCTCGTGCTCACAACAGTTGCAGTTATTGGTTGAAAAACAGTGAGACTGTGAAATAATATTAGGTCCCACTTTATATTAAGTGGCTTTAACCAATATGTACGTACACTGAAATTGATCATTTGTTATAATGTAACTATTGTGTAAATACATGTTTTTCGATTGTACTGATGATTGAGTAAATACTTGCATTCAAATACCTCGGTAAGACATTTGCAATTACACTGCTGACCATCCCTTACACCTTAACCCACACTTAAACCTACCCATACCATCAAGCCTGTCCCTAACCCTACATGTACGCCCAAGAGTGTTCTGCAATACATTATGAACACAGTATGTACACTGTATTTATTTCTTGTTGCAAGTACATAGTTAAGACCACCTAGTATAAAGTGGGACCAAATATTGCATATAAAAATACATTTGTGGAAACTTGAAATTTGTGTATTAATTTTAAGCATATTTTAGAATTAGTTATATTATTAATTATTTTTGATAAATATATTGGTTAAAATGTAACGCTTATCTTGACTAAATATTTGATTTTATTAATTCTAGTTTTATTGAATAAATAATTTACTATTTTTTTGTCTACATTCATTTCCATGAAATCTGTAAAACTGCTGAATCTTTATTCAGGATTTGATAAAGTAGAAAATTCAGAAGAACAGTTTATTTGCAACAGATTTCATTATCTTTAATGGCAGTTAAACATTTCTCATTATATACTTTATAAAAATGTTAATCCAGAAGGTTTCACCTATAGAACAGCAGAAATAATGGTGCTGTCTTGGTTGCTGCAGTAAACAAAGCAGTGTGACATCAAATACAGCAGGATTTTATCGATTTCATAAACTACACAATCCCAAAATTTCAAACTTTAGCGTACAACTATAATTACACAACTGTATAATCAAAAATGATGCAAAATTGAATACCTTGTAGCAGCATTAAAGATATTAAGGGCCTTAAATTTCTCTAAATTGATTTATCAACTTTTAATACACTACGAACACCCTGCAACTAAACTTGGATTAATAAAGGGACAGTTCACTCGAAAAGAAAAACTTACCCAACCTCAGGTGGTTCCAAAACTTGAGTTTCATTCTTCCGTTAAACACAAAAGATATTTTGAAGAAAGCTGAAAACCATTAATAGTTTTAATAGGATATATAATATAGGGGGGGAGGGGGGGGGCTAATATTAAAGGGCACCTAGTTTACCCGTTTTCAATTTTAAAATACGATAACATACTGCACAACTCTCCTACAGTAAACTACAGTTCACATTACAGTTAAATACAGTGTCATTTACAAAAATCGATAAAAGTGCATTGTTAACAATGTCCTGTAGAATCTACAGTAACTTACTGTAAACCAATTACAGCAAAAATACTGTATTTACATTTATAACACTGTCTCACTCTTTATGCATTTACAGTCTTGTATATCTTTACTGTAAAATATACAGGAATTTTTTACAGTGCAACTTTAAAATATGGTCACATGCTGCATAACTCTCCTACAATAAAATACAATAAAAAAAACATCTACACTGTAAAAATGCAGGATTCCACACAATTCATTCATGTTGTCCCAACACAAATTGATTAAGTTAACTTAACACTTTTAATAATATTATGTGGATTGAACATAAAAAATTAAATTGTCCCAATGAAATCTCCAGAATTGTGTTGATTCAGCTTATTTTAAATAAGTAGTTTGAACAAGCCAAAAAAAAAGTAACAACTTTAAATGTTGGTTGGCTTAAATATGCTTTTATTAACTTGTGCTGTTTACACTCTAAAAACCCAACATTAGGTCAAATTTGTACCAACCAAACATTAGGTGATTTTGTTTTTCAATTCAGTTAAATAAACACTTTTTAACAGTTTGTCCATATATGACTCAACGTTAGGAAACAACAACCCAACATTTCATCAATAATCATTTGTATACAGTTATAAATGATTTCCCAGTATTGGGTTGCGGCTCGAAGGGCATCCCCTGCATAAAACATGTGCTGGATAAGTTGGCGGTTCATTCCACCACTAAGCGACTAAGCGGAAAAAGACAATGAATAAATGAATGAGTTAGTCGAGTAAAGGAGGTCAAGCCTTCTCATTTATAGCTCCTAAACTCTGGAATAGCCTTCATGATAACATCCGAGGCTCAGATACACTCTCCCAATTCAAAACTAGATTAAAGACCTATCTGTTTAGTAAAGCATACACTCAGTGCACCACTTAGCGGGTTTCCACACAGGTTCTGCATCTTGTTTATATACACTATGAACAGCAGCTATGCTAATTATTCTCTTTATTCTCCATTTCCACCTGGGGATACTCTTCCCGAGGCCCTCAGACTATGCAGAGTTACTGATTCGATCCAAGACCAACGACGAGATAATCCCAAGGTTACCATATCCTGGACCAGGCCGTATCCTGAGCAGCTACTGTGGTGGTCATGGAGGAGTGGAGAACATGAGACTGATTCCTGTGACCTCCAGAGACAGACGAGTCTTCGCTGAGGCCAGCTTCCAGTCTCCGCTGCTGAGACTGCAGCTCTGCACAAGACGTTTGGCCAGCGGAGAAATTAAAATGGTCGTGCCCAACTGAGTCTAGTTTCTCTCAAGGTTTTTTTTCTTCACTTTCGCCAATTAGTGAAGTTTTTTTTCCCTCTCCGCTGTCGCCACTAGCTTGCATGGTTCGGGATCTGTAGAGCTGCGCATCGTTGGATTTGCTCTTCAGTGTTTGGACTGTCAGTATTGATTTTTAAACCACACTGAACTGAGCTAAACTGAAGTGAACTTAAACACTAAAAACTGAACTACACTGTTCCAATTTACTATGACCTTTTATGTGAAGCTGCTTTGACACAATCTACATTGTAAAAGTGCTATACAAATAAAGGTGAATTGAATTGAATTGAATTGAATTGAATTGAGTTATAAATGCACAATCGAAGTTAATTCATAATTTAGTTCTTTCTCACTGAATTAGCAATGATTTCAATGCTTATTGATATTGATTGTTGCTGCATGTGGCAAAAATAAAAGATAATTGAGGTAAGGCACCTTGGGGCCTGTAGTACAAATTAGACAGGGGGACCTAAATCCCTAGAAGCGCCCCTGAGTAAAGCGCCAAAGGATCATTATTGTTTCAAATAAAACTTCCATTATAACCATTACAAACTCTCTGGTGTTTTCTATTGTTTTTCAGCAAGTAATACTCTCATTAAAAATTACCACGTAAACAGATTAATTAGGGTTAGGGTCATACCTGAAGTAAACACAAATCAAGTAAAAATGTTTGTTGTTTTGTATTACAAAAGTACACTGTAAAAGTTTTATGATCAATTAGTCCTGACAGCATGTTTTTAGCTTATGAAACTAAGTTAATCATGTTTTAACTTAAATTTATAAGTTACGCAAGCTGTTTTAATTCAGTTTAACATAATATAAGTTTAATGGACTCATAAGGTTAATTTGATTGAGCTTAAAATTTTAAGGCAAGCAGGATTTTTTACAGTGTATAGATGCTTACACACTTTTACCATTGTGTAGAACCCATTTACTGGATTTTGCAGCAGGATACACACACTGCAGTGGTTAACAGTTAGACAGCCAACAAAAAAAGAGCGTCTTTATGCAAAGATTTTGGAGAGGGGTCTGGATGCAGACCTGGTGCAGTGCAGTCTGAGCTGCATCCAATGCTTTTTAATGAGCTCACCTAACCTCACCCCTAACCCTACCCCTCACAGTGATGTCACTAGCTCTACTGAGTGCATTAATTGTGTCTGACATTGCATCACTGAGATATGCAGTCTCGACTTGCATCGTCAAGACTGCATCCAGATACTATTGGAGAATGTGTAGCCATGACAGAGCTGGTGTTGTGCCTTTCTTGGTTTCCTGCCAAATGATCACCCCCTGATGGAAGCCGCTACTACCTGCCTAATCCAAAACCTCACCCCTAATCCTAACCCCTCCCCCACACCTAAATTTAGCAGAACAAGGGGATAATAATCTGATGGGGGTCAGAATTTGATCTGTTTTCAAATATAGCAACAAAACAAATAATGAACTACATTTGAATCTTTTGTAAAATTAAAAATGAAACACTTAATATAGTACCATAGCGAAATCTATGTTGCTATTCTGGAGGAAAAGTCAGATGGCACTGTGTGGGGTATGAGTCAATCTGTGTACTATAACATCTAAGGAATATTCCAAAAGCAACTCATTATGCATAACATTGTCTTACTCAGAATTAGATTACTGACGTCCATGTAAAAACTCCCAGTGATTTCAGTAACATTTTTTTAAAAGATATCCAATCAGATTGCTTATTTAGTTGTTAAAAACAGTTCAAATGTCACGTTTAGGTCTTTGAATCGCAAAATAAAGATTCTGTGAAATTCAGGATTCTGTAAAGCGTTCTGGAAATGAATGAATGGCACAACAATTTGTCCAAGAGCAGTCTATCAAAATGTGCATGTCTTTTCATTGTGAACTGGTGACTAACGCTGTTAGGAGTAATTAAAACAGAATGACTCCAAACACATTGTGTAAATCTGTGAACAGCATGATGTGCCAAACACACGGCATTAATCAGTGATTGAGAGCTCTCCATTCGCAGACTACACAAATTTACTTCAAATATTTACAAGAACCTATACTACTGTTCAAAAGTCTGGGATCCTTTTCAATTTACATTCCTGTAGTGCACAAGGATGCATTCAACTCATCAGAACTGACATGAACACTAATGCTTCCTCTTTATCAAAGTATTTTTGTTATATAAGCATTTGCCAGAAATAAAGCAAAAGAATAAACAATTATGCAATCAAAGCACTTCAGTTTCATTTTTATTTCTCCCTTTTTTTATTACCATTATTTTAGATGTCTTCAATTGGTGGTTCTTTCGCAATTGTTTACCTTTCTGAAATGCAGATATATTGTATATTCCAATTTATTTACAAGAAATTTACAGACCATAAATCTAAATGATTCATATTCTCACTCATTTCATGTAAAGACATGTTCAGAATTAGATCAACTGGACAATTGAATGAATTTTAACCAACTTGACTGTCTGTTATGCCCTCCTTCAATACCTGTACATTCATCTCACTTTACGGCACATAATAGACATATATAAAATCTATGTGTACAAAAAATCTAATAAATTGGTTAATAAAATGTTTATGTTGGGCTTTGTAAAGGTGCATTAATTCTCAAATCATCATTTGACTACTGTTAATTCAGTAACGGATCTTTGAATTAATTAACACTTGTGAATTAATATTTCAAATGAAGTGTTTTTACAATCATGCCAATGCAAAATCAGTTATGGGTATATTTAATGATCATTTCTATACCTTTTCTATAACTCAAATTTTCCAGTAAGGGTCTACAGAAGTATATCAATCACAATAACACTGAATTACAGCTTGTACAATCCACAATATTTGTAGAAAATCACTGTGACAAGCTCACTGAAGCCTTGCCCACTGTTTGTTAGACCTCTCTGATACTCTTATTGATGATGGCCTATCACACGGTTCACCGTGTCACCCTAATCATCAGCCCCTTTAAGTTATGTGGCTTCAGAGTAGCAGTATGCTCTTCTCTTTTACAGCTCTGGACTCCTCAGATGGTGTTGTGGCTGCATGCAAATGTGAGTTATGTTTTCTTGTAGTGTTTATTTATGAAGTATTGTTTGTATATGCGTTTTTTCTTGTGTTTATGGAGTATTGCTCATTTATGCTGTTTTTCTTGTAGTGTTTATTTATGGAGAATTGTTTATGCAGTTGATTGACAATTGATTTATTTGTTTGATCTGTCTTTATGCATTTATGATCAGAAACCAGTCTGATACCATGTGGAGAGTTATGTACTGGCATTGGTAAATAAAACCCAATGATGTGGATCTTGTTTCAAGTGTTTTGACTGACACTCCA
This sequence comes from Danio aesculapii, assembly GCF_903798145.1. Taxonomy (NCBI): domain Eukaryota; kingdom Metazoa; phylum Chordata; class Actinopteri; order Cypriniformes; family Danionidae; genus Danio; species Danio aesculapii. The sequence continues at coordinate 22,224,227 of NC_079436.1, forward strand.
TTGTGATACTCCCCCTGCAAGTCAGCATTACCTTCCTAATTTCTAACAGTACTAAACCTTAAAAACATCTTGCCACAGCTCTGTGGGCTTTAAATAATAATAAACTGAGCATCTCTTTGAAGTGTTACTTACCTGATTAGTTTATAGTAAAATTAATACTCAAATTGATGAAAAAACTTTGTAAGACTACAGCTGAGCATACAAAAGGAATAGTACATATTTCCATATCTCTGAAAAAACAACACATGTTTGAGTATTTTCAAAATAATTTTAATGTTGCTGAAAGCTGTGATACATTTCTTGAGAAATCACCAGTGACAGGAAACACTGAGGACTCCTCTTGAACAACAGCAGCTTTAGCAGAAACCTCTGGGACCAGGGAGGTTGAAAGAGCCTTGACACAGAGCTGTGGAACTGCTCATCTAGATAGATGTGGTATCTTGAACCAGTCATGAGAGAGCAGCTCATCCAGGTGCAGCCTCTGCTCAGGATTGCTCTTGAGGCAACCCCGAATAAAACGGCAGCATTCTGTGCAGAAAGACAGAGAAAAGTCTGATTATTACTTTCAACTTTGCACTTGCTCTCTAATCTATAACTGTAATTTTATTAAGACACCTATGTTAGTTAATTTACTGTTTTCTCTATTCTGCATGATTAGGAACTGCAATTAAACTTCTATATTGTAATAATACTCTTACCATCTGAGTAGCCCGACTGGGACCAGAGCTCAATGTCCATGTAACAGATGTCACTGCTGTCTGGGTAAAGGCTGGTGATCATTCTGAATAGTAGGACCCCCAATGACCACACTGTCGCCTCTTTCCCATGGTACTCTCCTATGTCAATAAACTCCGGAGGGCAGTACCTTGCTGTTCCTGGCAGAAAAGGTTTGTCACATGTAAATGTTTGCTTTAGCACTGCATGTTACTTTTGCTGTTCTCAATTTACTCTCAATCTGTAAATGCTGTTAATGTCTAGAATTCAAGTCCCAAACTACATGTTGAAAATACATACCACTGTAGGTTTTGTAGGATGTTGATCTCAGGAGGTCTCCACAGCCGAAATCAATTAGTTTAACCTCCAGGGTCTCTGTGTTAACCAAGAGGTTTGGCATTTTAATGTCCCGATGAAAGACTCCCCGAGAACAGCAAACAGCAGCAGCGGCAACCACTTGGCGCATAAAATAACGGGCCACCAGCTCAGAGAAGACTCTGTCATGACGCAGCCAAAACAGGTGCATGTCTATGCAGGGTGAGGGCAGCTCTAAGACCATTATATATCGGTCAGGATGGTCTTCCCAATCTAGCAGCTGTATTATGTTGTTACAGCTGGGCCCTTGATTGGCCAGCAATGTAAGGGCCACCTCAAGGGGAACTGGATTGGCAAGGTCAGGCTAGAAGAAAGAATATTTTTATCATAGTTAAATGGGTGCAATTGCTCAAGTTAGAATTTAGTCCAGTCTGTTTGTCTATTGAAATATTTGTAGTCCATCACTACATTACAATATTATCAATTGCAAGCAGAACAGAAACAACACAGAGAGAGTGATCTACTTACAAGGTTAATGTACGGCTCGTTTTCAATCTTCGCTGTGAATTTCACAGCCACCTGAAGGCCGTCTTCACAGCGGGTCCCTTCATAAACAGAGCCGCATCCTCCTTCACCCATCTTTTTGCCGATGGAGTACTTGTTTCGGATGTCATCTAACAAAATATAAGAGTAACAATTTTTTTGTGATATTAACAATGTAATTAACATAAACCAACTGAGAAACGTAAAGTTTTGGCAACATGATAATAAAATATTGTGCTTTTTTCTAATTATAATTAATATAATCATATACAGCAGCATCCTTCTTTATTTACATCTTAATACTGTTTCCCAGAATTCTCAGAATAATTCTGCTTGCATCAAAATCAGAGCAGTATTACTCTTTTCTAAGATCACACAATATTACGTGAACTGCAAAACATTTTAAACATACCTAAAATTATAACAGATCTTAAATGTTCCAGCATAAAATATATCTTATAAAAAGTGTGTGTGCATCATAATTTGGGTTATGACAGTAAACTCACCCTTGGTCTTTATAAGCTCAGTACAGTCCAGCTGTTTCAGCAGTTGTGATTCACTCACATCTGCCGACGAACTGACTGGACTGTCTTGATCTTCATGTTGGACTTCATCCACTACTACCTCCACGGCAGTAGGAAGGACATCAGGATCACTGATAGGAGGCTTCTGGTGAACACTGTCCTCCACAGAACAGACAATGTCCTGCAGAGAAGTCTGATCTAGAGAGGAACATCAACCACATCAATTCACTGTCAGTTTTTGTTTGTTTATTTGTTCTGAAAATTGAAACTTCTGTAGATCTATAAGAAAACACTTATCGCATCATTTTATCAAGGCATTTATCTGTATTTGTCTAATATGTGATGGTGATGTGTAATTTTATATTGTGTTTAAATTATAATTAATGGACTTGATGTCCAGAGCAAAGTCATTTACCCTCAGTGCTCCTCTTGTATGGGGTCTCAGTGTCCTGGTCCACCTCACCCTGCTCCACCTGAGCTCTGGTGGATTTGGGAGGGGATAAACAAGAGAAAAAAGAGGCCAAACTCTTGAAACCCCTCCTCTTTGGCCTCTTCTTTTTTGTTTTCTTCCCTCCTTTCTCCTCTCTACCTCCCTCTACAACCACCACAGGCGTCTCGTCAAAACGAGGATGGAGCTCCGCCGTGTGGTCGGTTGGAGTCAGTGCTGGTCGGCGATGAGCTCCGTCCCTGCACTCAACTCCTCCCTCCACTTTCTCTCTACGAGATTGTCGCTGTCCCATAATAAACGCAAAAAGTCGCTGTACACACTGTAAACACTGCTGAAACATTCAACTCCTAACTCGCTACAAAGAGGCAATTCGAATTTCGCTGCTTCTAATATCGTAAAGCGTTCTTAGAATTCGCATTCCAATTATGACATGAGTGCTGAAGATTCTCAAACACAGAAACAAAGAAATGTATTAAACGGTGTCGAAATGTAATAAAATAAATACATTTCAGTATATTTGAAAACAGTTTGATACATTTGACCTTCTTTTATTAACCTCAGTGTGTCACTATTATAATAGTAAGATAATTTACAGAAAGCGGTTAACACAATAACTCTAAATACAATTACATTTGTACAGAAGTCCCCTTTCTCCGTATGTAGATTTCATACACGTTTTTAAATATATGTTTTCTATCAAGCTACTTTATTATAGTTTTGGAGTCGTGTCACTATATTTATAATTTCCTTATTAAAACATAACACATTTAAAGAGTTTTATTTGTAACATTTTCTGCTTATTTGAGACATTTGTATTATTTGAATTGTGTTTATTCATATTTCAGCATTACTTGTATAAGATATCGATCTGATACTATAAAATAAACAAAAAAAAGTCAAATTAAATTATATTAATAACTAATTATTATTTTGAAGTATTGTATTAGTAATAATTATGAACAATTATAACTGTATAGTAACAAAATGATCTCTTATTTTTTATTAATTGAATTATTAATTAATCTTACATTTTTGACAAGTCATTTCTAAAGATACTTAGCACTCCTCCCAGTTGGAAAAGTCCTGCATTCACTATTTAAAGGGGACCTATTATGCCCCTTCTCACAAAACATTAAATAAATCTTTGATCCCCCTCGAGTGTTTATGTGAAGTTTCAGCATAAAATACCCCAAAAATATTTTGTATAACTCTTTGAAACTGCCACTTTTAGGAGTTGATCCAAATTGTGCCATTTTGGTGACTGTTGCTTTAAATTCAAATGAGCTACAAATGTTGATGCGTTAGCATAGCTGCACATTCAAAACAAGAATCTCTGTGAAAAACTGAAAATGTCAAATAAAGTGGCTCAGAAGAAGGTAACTAGTGTTCATTTGTGCATCCTAAAACTCCACATTTATATTGTATATAATTGTATATAGTATTAATTGTATATAGTATGCATGCATGGTGGCTCAGGGGTTAGCAGTCGCCTCACAGCAAGGTCGCTGGTTCAAGTCCCGACTGGGTCAGTTGACATTTCTGTGTGGAGTTTGCATGTTCTCCCAGTGTTTGCATGGTGATTGGTAAATTAAATAAACTAAATTGTTCATAGTGTATGGGTGTTTCCCAGTACTGGGTTGCAGATGGAAGAGAATCTGCTAAGTAAAAAATATATATGCTGAATAAGTTATATGCTGTGGTGACACCTGAAGAATAAAGGGACTAATCTGAAGGAAAATTAATTTATATCGTAATATATTGAGCTAATCTGCAGGTCAAAACTCTAATGTCAGATAAGACGGCTGCTTCTCACTGAGAGCTGTTTATGCTAATGAATGAGAGACAGTCCCTAATGGACATGGCTTTCCCCTCTAATAATATGTACAAAGAAGAATATTAATCAATGCGTTTATACAGACTGTTTTTATCAAGTGTGATTATAAGAAATATATTATTTACCGTTAGAGGCTGGCTCTATTCCAATAATGTTGCCACACAACTGTTTTTAAACCCTTATAAAAGTGATTTTTGCATAATATTTTTGGCATATTTTTGCATAACAAATAAAAATCATTGCAGGAAAGCCTAATAAGAGTCCTAATAAAATTTTAATATCCAACATTCAATAGAGTACAAAAAAATACAAATAATAATAAATTATAAAGGATTTCTGCTCAAAATGCTTTTAAACTTTAAGCGAGAACGCTGTGTGTGAAAGGTTACACTTTAATAAAATCTACTTATGTTTAGTATTACTAATTACATATCACAACTCTTAGATATGTTCTTAGCCTACAAGGCAAAAATCATAAATGGTTACATCGAAAGTTTGAGAAAATTGGTCTGTGCAACAAACTAAACATTATTATTAACTTTAATCTACAAGCTGGTGAAATCAAAAACACGTCAAACACATTAATATGAAAAACAGGTTTATTTGTGTGTGTGTGTGCACTAAGGTCTTACACTGGGGTAAAGCTTGAACGTTTCCCCAAAAACAACACGCTGAGAGACGTACACAGGATCTTCAGGCCTCACATGCCAGAGACTGGTTTACAGTAAGGCCTTCACTAAAGTGTAAATCTACACAAGCGTGTGTTTCTGAGTCCCCGCCACAAGCTTCATCAATCCAGCATTTTCAACAAGCTTCACACAGTTCACTCAGACAACAAGAGGTATAAAAAGTCCCTCAGCAACAATCAACAATACAAATACACGTAGCATAGAAATCAACCAAAATAAGTACAGTTATTCCTGATCCAAACAGCAGAATGATGATTTTTATGAAGCGTGGTCCTTTAAATCGGCTTGAGATTGACATAAAAAAAAGAAGCTTTGAATTTTGAAAATGAAACTGCGTCTAAATTCGCTCTAACTTCTCACTAAGAAATTCTTCAACGCTGTCTGTGTTCCACTTGAGGATGCTGAGTTCTTCAGCGATGTTCCCGTTATCGTCCAACAGCTTTAGTACAGGGTCCGAGCCTCTCACATACTGAAAAAACACACACAATTAACCAGAGTTTAACACAATATACTTCTCACAAATGTTTTGTACCACATTATATACGTTCACAACCAGCAAAAACTTTTTTGAATGTAAAATGTTTTTGAAGAACAAAAGAAATGGGGGAAAAAATGCCTCTTGTACTCACAACAGTTGCAGTTATTGGTTGAAAAACAGTGAGACTGTAAAATAATATTAGGTCCCACTTTATATTAAGTGGCCTTAACCAATATGTACGTACACTGAAATTGATCATTTGTTATAATGTAACTATTGTGTAAATACAAGTTTTTAGATTGTACTGATGATTGATTAAATACCTGCATTCAAATACCTCGGTAAGACATTTGTAATTACACTGTTGACCATCCCTTACACCTTAACCCACACTTAAACCTACCCATACCATCAAGCCTGTCCCTAACCCTACATGTACGCCCAATAGTGTTCTGCAATACATTATGAACACAGTATGTACATTGTATTTATTTCTTGATGCAAGTACATAGATAAGACCACCTAGTATAAAGTATAAAGGACCAAATATTGCATATAGAAATACATTTGTGGAAACTTGAAATTTGTGTATTAATTTTAAGCATATTTTAGAATTAGTTATATTATTAATTATTTTTGATAAATATATTGGTTAAAATGTAACGCTTATCTTGACTAAATATTTGATTTTATTAATTCTAGTTTTGTTGAATAAATAATTTACAATTTTTTTGTCTACATTCATTTCCATGAAATCTGTAAAACTGCTGAATCTTTATTCAGGATTTGATTAAGTAGAAAATTCAGAAGAACAGTTTATTTGCAACAGATTTCATTATCTTTAATGGCAGTTAAACATTACTCATTATATACTTTATAAAAATGTTAATCCAGAAGGTTTCACCTATAGAACAGCAGAAATAATGGTGCTGTCTTGGTTGCTGCAGTAAACAAAGAAGTGTGACATCAAATACAGCAGGATTTTATCGATTTCATAAGCTACACAATCCCAAAATTTCAAACTTTAGCGTATAATTATACAACTGTATAATCAAAAATGATGCAAAATTGAATACCTTGTAGCAGCATTTAAGATATTAAGGGCCTTAAATTTCTCTAAATTGATTTATCAACTTTTAATACACTACGAACACCCTGCAACTAAACTTGGATTATTAAAGGGACAGTTCACTCAAAAAGAAAAACTTACCCAACCTCAGGTGGTTCCAAAACTTGAGTTTCTTTCTTCCGTTAAACACAAAAGATATTTTGAAGAAAGCTGAAAACCATTAATAGTTTTAATAGGATATATAATATAGGGGGGGGGAACTAATATTAAAGGGCACCTATTTTACCCGTTTTCAATTTTAAAATACGATAACATACTGCACAACTCTCCTACAGTAAACTACAGTTCACATTACAGTTAAATACAGTGTCATTTACAAAAATCGATAAAAGTGCATTGTTAACAATGTCCTGTAGAATCTACAGTAACTTACTGTAAACCAATTACAGCAAAAAATACTGTATTTACATTTATAACACTGTCTCACTCTTTGCGCATATACAGTATTGTATATCTTTACTGTAAAATATACAGGAATTTTTTACAGTGCAACTTTAAAATATGGTAACATGCTGCATAACTCTCCTACAATAACATACAATAAAAAAAAACATCTACACTGTAAAAATGCAGGATTCCACACAATTCATTCATGTTGTCCCAACACAAATTGATTAAGTTAACTTAACCCTTTTAATAATATTATGTGGATTGAACATAAAAATTAAATTGTCCCAATGAAATCTCCAGAATTGTGTTGATTCAGCTTATTTTAAATAAATAGTTTGAACAAGCCAAAAAACATTTTTTTTTTTTAGTTTTGGGGGGTGGTAATAACTTTAAATGTTGGTTGGCTTAAATATGCTTTTATTAACTTGTGCTGTTTACCCTCTAAAAACCCAACATTAGGTCAAATTTGTACCAACCAAACATTAGGTGATTTTGTTTTTCAATTCAGTTAAATAAACACTTTTTAACAGTTTGTCCATATATGACTCAACGTTAGGTAACAACAACCCAGCATTTCATCAATAATCATTTGTATACAGTTATAAATGATTTCCCAGTGTTGGTTTGCAGCTGGAAGGGCATCCCCTGCGTAAAACATGTGCTGGATAAGTTGGCGGTTCATTCCACCACCAAGCGACTAAGCGGAAAAAGACAATGAATAAATGAATGAGTTAGTCGAGTAAAGGAGGTCAAGCCTTCTCATTTATAGCTCCTAAACTCTGGAATAGCCTTCATGATAACGTCAGAGGTTCAGACACACTCTCCCAATTCAAAACTAGATTAAAGACCTATCTGTTTAGTAAAGCATACACTCAGTGCACCACTTAGCGGGTTTCCACACAAGTTCTGCATCTTGTTTATATACACTATGAACAGCAGCTATGCTAATTATTCTCTTTATTCTCCATTTCCACCTGGGGATACTCTTCCCGAGTTCCCTCAGACTATGCAAAGTTACTGATTCGATCCAAGACCAACGACGAGATAATCCCAAGGTTTCCATATCCTGGACCAGGCCGTATCCTGAGCAGCTACTGTAGTGAAGTTACCTTCAAATGGGACTCTTATTCTAAAACCGCACTACTTTGGGTGTGTTGTGGAAGACAAGCGCAATGCATAGTGAGAGGAGCTGCCGATGACTGCGGGTGTGTGAGAGCTGTGCGCAGCACAGAGGACGTTTTATACCTGTTTGCTTTCAATGATTGCTGCAGATGCAATATCTGGATGCTAGTCACTGAACTCAAAATAAGTCCTTTCCTTATTTATTTGTTAATTGTTTCTGTGTTACCCAAACAGCATTATATGCATCTTTAACATACGGACACGCCCGGACATGTCCCGTAACGATCATTCAGTTATTCAGATCGCCCTTCTTATTCTCCGTTGAGATTTTCCTAACAGTTTATATTGTAATGTGAATCTGATATGTTATAAATAGAACGTGGAAAGGGGCTAGTATTGCTGAAGCATTGTTTAACTGCTTCACAATTTGTAGTATTGCTGGACATTCAATGTACACCTGAATGTGAATGAGTATTCTATTGACCCATAAATGTTTGATCTAGACCTTTTTTTCCTTGATAAATCTAATTTCTACTGATCTAATTTGTTTAGTAAAGAAATGTCACTAATGTTAATGAGGAATACTAGTTTATTACATAACAGCAAATGTTACTATTGTTGTTTGTATATTTGTAACTTATTCATCATTTATTGTACCTAATATTTTTCAGACTATGTACATCCTTGCATTTGCATCTGGGGTCCACTCCTCATTCTTCAATATAAAGTGTTAAAACGGATAACCTGTCTCCTCATCCTTTGTGCTCTGACCAGAACCCAGAAGGGTTTACTCAAATTATTCATCTTCTGAACCTAAACCTGTAGAACAAATTGGTCCTTCGAGCCGGATTGAGTATTCCTTTCTGATCATGGATCCTGAAGCAGAGGATTTCAGAGGAGTTCGTCCTAAACATCAGACTCGTCCTCCAGCGTACCTACAGCAGTATGAGGTTCAGTATACTCAAAGTAGACCAGCAGTAGATTATAATGCCTCTCCCATCTGGGAGTCACCTGTCCACCGGACAACTCCCTTAACCATCCAGCCTCACATCACTCCACCTAGTGGTGACCTGGTATCTGTTGGTGGCCCAAAGATTATGTCTGCACATTATCAGCATCCACACGGTTGTGAATTCCAGCAGTATGCATACTCCTTACCTCAAGTGGCTGGTTATGACACTTCTGCATATGATGGTGAACTACAGCATCTGCGACTCGAGCATACACAGTTAATGCAGACTCGTCAAGCTTTTCAGGCAGACCTGATGGAGCTGAGAGAAGTCCATGCAGAAGTCAGGGAGTTAGTTGACATCGCTCAGTCCCTTCGAGCTGACCTCAGTCACGCTAGAGTCCAAAATATTTCACCAGCCCAGCCACCAGTGTGGCAGCTATTTAGTCCACTAGTGAGTCAGCATGAGACTATATCTGTTGTGGATGATGAAAACTTTGCTGAGCTTCCTCCACCGCCATGGCCTGAGCCTGACATTGACTTTGTAAACCGAGTAGGTGACATATCATTGTCTAACAGATGTGCCCCCGTCCCCCAACCTGTGAACACTGAAACTAGGAAGAAATCCTATGTTTTTCCAGCTGCTCAGCCACCTCCTCCTAAGCCATATTATTGTGATTCTCATGGGCTCCCCCCACCTCCTACCCCTAAAGAGCTCAGAGAGTTATTTACACCTGCAGCGATGCCCATACCCACTCACCGTACAACAGCGCCTGCTTCTTTGAGGTTCACTTCGGTGCCTGCTTATTCACATCCTCCAGCCCTTGTACCAAGTCGAGCATGGCCTACGCTCTCTGGTACCAAATTCTGGACCTGAATATGTTTACAGGGGACCTAATTCTATGATACCTAAATTTTGCCGGCCTGATCCTGGTGAGTTCGCTCGGCTTCGGGTAGCACTTCAAAACCTGCTTCCTTCTGATGGAACTGAACTATTTAAATACCAAATCTTAGTGGATCACCTGAAGCTAGAGGAGGCTAGGATGATTGCGGATGCCTACCTGAACTCACCTACCCCCTTTAGTGATACGATGGCTGCACTTCACGAAAAATTTGGCCAACCACATCAGCTGGCTTTAAGAAAGATCGCTAGTGTTCTGGAGAGTTCTGACATAAAACGAGGGGATATCTCAGCCTTCCAGAGATTTGCCCTCTAGGTGCAGTCATTAGTGGGCTTATTGAAAACGTTGGGACGTGATGGTGAGCTGGAGCTGAGTTGTGGCTCTCATGTTGCCCGCCTCCTGAGTAAGCTACCCCCTGACCAGCGAGCTGACTTTCGCTGCCACATGTTTCGCCAACCTGGCACAACCCCTAATCTGGTTGACCTTTCCAACTGGCTTCGATATGAAATGTGGTGCCACAGTTACGATAATGAATCACTGTCTAAGGGCTCATCTGCTAAACCAGATACGGGACGAAGAATTGTGACCATATTACATGGAGATTTCTCCATTCGAGAACCCTGTTGTTAGGAAAGGTCCTGTATCACAATCCAAAGGTGCCAAAGTGAAACGCTATTGTCCTGTCTGTGATAAAAATGAACATTACTTGAGCCAGTGTGCACCCTTTGCTAAGCTTATCATCGACCCGGTCAAGACATGGATTCGCAATAACAACCGATGTTGGCGTTGTGCCAGGGCCCACCATGCTGCTCATTGCGACCTTAAGGAGCCCTACAACATCTGTCAAGGCACCCATCTCCGCCCTCTCCATGTGGTTAATGCCAGTTCATCACCTAAGGAAGATGCCAGTAGCATGGAGAAGAGCTGCCTGACAAATTCCTCCTCCATTAGGTTCTTTTTAGATAAACCCTCTGTGAAAGGCCAAGTTCTGCTCAAAGTTGTCCCTGTAAATTTGCGTTATGAAGAACGAACAATGGACACCTTTGCTCTGCTTGACGATGGGTCAGAGAGAACCATTTTCCTCTCCGCTGCAGTCAAAGCCTTGGGAATTAAGGGTCTTCCAGAAAACCCCCCATTAAGGACAGTGAGGGATGATATTCAAGTCATTCATGGCTGCTCTGTATCCTTTCACATCTCTCCCCTCAGTAAGCCTCATACCAGTTACAAGATAAATCGTGCCTTCACAGCTGATCATCTTAATCTTTCAAAGCAATCTTACCCTGTAGAGCAGTTACAACAGAAGTACCGGCATCTGCGTGGCCTTCCTATCCCCACTATTGCTACTGTTCAACCGTTACTCCTCATTGGTTCAGATCAGCCCCATCTTATAACCCCAACAGAGCCTGTTCGTTGGGGCAGCCCGGGTACAACGGCAGCAGTTCACACACGCCTGGGATGGACGCTACAGGGACCTATTGCCCATATGGGGCGGCCTCCTACCTCACAGCAATGTCTACTCACCTCTATATCTCCCATGCAGGATGAACTACTACACCATGTTCAACGGCTGTTGCAGTTGGATACAGTCCCACAATGTGAAGGCAAAGAGGTTACTCGGTCCAAGCAGGATCAGGATGCTCTTCAACTGCTCGATAGCAAGACTGTCACCCTGGAAATGGAGGGAATCAAATGGCTAGCTACACCCTTGCTACAACTGTTTTTAAACCCTTATAAAAGTGATTTTTGCATAATATTTTTGGCATATTTTTGCATAATAACTAAAAATCATTGCAGGAAAGCCTAATAAGAGTCCTAATAAAACTTTTATATCCAACATTTAATAGAGCACAAAAAACACAAATTAAAATTCATAAAATATAAAGGATTTACTGCTCAAAACGCTTTTAAACTTTAAGCGAGAACGCTGTGTGTGAAAGGTTACACTTTAATAAAATCTACTTACATTTAGTATTACTAGTTACATATCACAACTCTTAGATATGTTCTTAGCCTAAAAGGCAAAAATCATAAACGGTTACATCGAAAGTTTGAGAAAATTGGTCTGTGCAACAAACTAAACATTATTATTAACTTTAATCTACAAGCTGGTGAAATCAAAAACACGTCAAACACATTAATATGAAAAACAGGTTTATTTGTGTGTGTGTGTGTGTGTGTGTGTGTGGGTGTGTGTGTGCACTAAGGAAATTGTCTTACACTAGGGTAAAGCTTGAACGTTTCCCCAAAAACAACACGTTGAGAGACGTACACAGGATCTTCAGGCCTCACATGCCAGAGACTGGTTTACAGTAAGGCCTTCACTAAAGTGTAAATTCAATTCAATTCAATTCACCTTTATTTGTATAGCACTTTTACAATGTAGATTGTGTCAAAGCAGCTTCAAATAAAAGGTCACAGTAAATTGGAACAGTGTAGTTCAGTTTGTAGTGTTTAAGTTCAGTTCAGTTTAGCTCAGTTCAGTGTGGTTTAATAATCACTACTGAGAGTCCAAACACTGAAGAGCAAATCCAACGATGCGCAGCTCTACAGATCCCGAACCATGCAAGCTAGTGGCGACAGCGGAGAGGGAAAAAAAACTTCACTAATGGCAGAAGTGAAGAAAAAAAACCTTGAGAGAAACCAGACTCGGCCATTTTAATTTCTCCGCTGGCCAAACATCTTGTGCAGAGCTGCAGTCTCAGCGGTGGACGCTGGAAGCTGGCCTCAGCGAAGATTCGTCTGTCCCTGGAGGTCACAGGAATCAGTCTCATGTTTTCCACTCCTCCATGACCACCACGGTAGCTGCTAGGGATACGGCCCGGTCCAGGATATGGAAACCTTGAGATCATCTCGTCGTTGGTCTTGGATCGAATCAGTGACTCTGCATAGTCTGAGGGCCTCGGGAAGAGTATCCCCAAGTGGAAATAGAGAATAAAGAGAATAATTAGCGTAGCTGCTGTTCATAGTGTATATAAACAAGGTGCAGAAACCTGTGTGGAAGCCCGCTAAGTGGTGCATTGAGTGTATGCTTTACTAAACAGATAGGTCTTTAATCGAGTTTTGAATTGGGAGAATGTGTCTGAGCCTCAGACGTTATCAGGAAGGCTATTCCAGAGTTTAGGAGCCATAAATATGAAGGCTCGACCTCCTTTACTTGACTTTGCTATTCTAGGTACTACCAGAAGCCCTGAGTTTTGAGATCTTAAAGAGCGAATTGGATTGTAGCGAGACAGAAGTCAACAAACAGTGCATTACAGTAGTCCAGCCTAGAAGTCATAGAAAGCAGAAATCTACACAAGCGTGTGTTTCTGAGTCCCCGCCACAAGCTTCATCAATCCAGCATATTCAACAAGCTTCACACAGTTCACTCAGACAACAAGAGGTATAATAAGTCCCTCAACAACAATCAGGGGTGCCCCCAAGGGCACGGCCACCCCTGGGTAAACTCTGGCCACCCCTGTGGCCACCCCAATATGATTTTGCTGTTGATATTATTAATTTAAATGTACTTATGTAAATTCCCAATATTTCAATAAATAAATACGCACTAAACGCACTAAATTATTGATGGTGCCACTGACGTACAATGTTTGTGTAGCTGATTCACTACCTCTCCCCATCAGCGCTGGTTCAACGCTGGTGAAAGCAAACTGACGCATGCGTGCAGAAAACCATTCCCGTGCGCCTCACGCACTTCTGTGTGAATTCCCGTTGTTTGCATGCACGCCGATAAAATACGCGTCGCTATGCTCTGTGAAACCGGAGTAACAGCCTTTTGTGCAGAGGTGTCGGCATTCAGGGAGTTTTGCAAGTCGACAAAACTAAAGTTTATTGTCACGGTTTATGGATCTGTGTGTTCCTCCTGTATGTTATGTGTCATGCCATGTGTGTTGTCATGTGCGATGTGTGTGTTTGTTTACCTTCTTGTGTTGACAGCGTGCTATGGAATCAGCTGATGTCATCAGCTGACTTGTCACCCTCCAGCTGAACCTCATTTGGCTGACTATATAATTCCCCTGTGGTTTGTTCTGGTTATGAGTCCGTTGTTTGTTCTTGTTCCCGTCTGTTGTTCCCTAGCCTCTTTCGTTGTCCTTATATGTTTTGGTTGTGGCCTGTGACTCTCTTAGTTACATTCAGCAATTAAAGACTTGCTATTGGATCCTCTCTGTCTAGTGTCGTGACAGAACGGACTCATCAAACATGGATCCAGCGAGTATCTCCGGCCTGGCTGAATTTGTTTCACACGCTACCACACGCATAAACAGACACGATGATCAGATGGTCACCATCAGTCACGCTGTCCAGGCGCTTGTCACTCAGATCTCTGATCTCACCACTCGGTTGCAACATCTTCGTGCTGTCGGTCTTCAGCAACCTGTTGCAACTAACATTTGTACACCGGTTATGCCGGTTCCGGAGCGAACATCCGGATTTTCCGAGCCTCGCCTTCCACCTCCAGCGTTCTACTCCGGGGAGCCCGAGTTGTGTCGCGCCTTTTTAACGAAGTGCTCGCTGTACTTTTCCCTGCAGCCTTCCTCGTTTTCCACAGAGGAAGCGAAAGTGGCGTTTATCATCACGCTTCTCACTGGGAGAGCAGCGCAGTGGGGAACTGCTATGTGGGAGAAGAGACTCCCATGTTGCTCTTCGTTTAATACCTTTTCGACAGAGCTTAAAAAGGTATTCGATCGAGCCTTTGCAGGCAGGGAGGCAGCTCGCGTGCTTACGGAGTTGCAGCAGGGGGATCGGAGTGTCGCTGACTACTCCATTGAGTTCCGCACCCTGGCGGCAGAGAGCGAATGGAACGCGCAGGCGCAGTGGGACGTCTTTCTCCACGGGCTGGCAGACCATATAAAGGATAAGATATTTGCTCTGGATCTTCCTAAGACCCTGGACGAACTCATTGATCTGGCCATTCGTGTGGATTCGCGTTTTCAACTCGCGGAGAGAAACACGCGACGCACGGACGCTCTGGGGAGATCACCCTTTCCGGTTGTCACTGTAGTTCCGGGGCTGAAGGACACGCCCCTCTCGGAACCCGAAGGCATACAGATGGGCCACTCTAGGCTGTCACTGGAGGAGAAGCGCAGACGCCGCAGCGAGGGCCCGGTGTTGCACAGCGGTGGTGCTGATCACATCGCGATGCAGGGTAAAAACCAAAGCCCGTCAGTAGACAAGAGATTACTGACGGGTGGAGTATCTTTGAACAAGTCCTCTCTTGCAGCTACTCTTTTGAATGTTAAGTTGGAGTGGTCATCTGGGAATTTTAGTACTCAAGCTCTTATTGACTCTGGTGCGGAGGGAAATTTTATTGACTCTGCTTTAGTTCAAAGACTCAGACTTCCTGTGATTTCTCTCTCCCAACCTATATCTGTTCATGCTCTCAATGGTTTTTCTCTTCCTTCCATTACTCATTCCACTGGTCCTATAAGGCTGATCACCTCTGGTAACCACTCTGAAATTATTCATTTTTTTTTAACAGAAGCTCCTGTCACTCCAGTAGTCCTTGGGCATCCTTGGCTGGTAATACACAATCCACATATTAACTGGAGGCAGGAATCTATAATTTCTTGGAGTGAGAGCTGTCATGCTACGTGTCTGTTGTCTGCCTGTTCTGCTGTGTCTCATTCTGTTTTTCAGGAGGAACACATGGATCTGTCAAACGTGCCCAGTGAGTACCTTGACCTGAAGAGAGTGTTCAGTAAGTCTCGAGCTGCTTCTCTGCCTCCACATCGTCCCTATGACTGTGCTATAGAGTTATTGCCAGGTACGTCTCCGCCTAAAGGCAAACTTTATTCGCTCTCCGCTCCAGAGAGGGAGGCCATGGAGAAATATATTTCTGATTCTCTAGCAGCTAAGATCATCCGTCCTTCTTCATCACCAGCAGGGGCGGGGTTTTTTTTTGTGAAAAAGAAAGATGGCTCCCTCCGTCCTTGTATAGACTACCGAGGGCTGAACGCTATCACGGTGAAGAATACTTATCCTTTACCGCTGATGTCTTCTGCCTTCGAACGTCTGCAGGGGGCGTCCTTTTTCACAAAATTAGACCTTCGCAACGCTTACCATTTGGTCCGCATTCGAGAAGGCGATGAATGGAAGACTGCTTTTAATACCCCCAGGGGGCACTTCGAATATTGTGTTCTTCCTTTCGGTCTGTCCAACGCCCCTGCAGTCTTCCAAGCACTCGTGAATGATGTGTTGAGAGATATGCTAGATCAGTTCATTTATGTTTACCTGGATGACATACTGATATTTTCCCATTCTCTCCAGGAACATATTCAACACGTCAGGCGAGTGCTTCAGAGGCTGCTAGAGAATGGGCTTTATGTCAAGGCGGAGAAATGCGTATTTCATGCACAGTCTGTTCCTTTTCTGGGACATATCGTGTCGGTCGAGGGGATGCGCATGGATCCAGAGAAAGTTCAGGCTGTGGTAGATTGGCCAACCCCAGACTCCCGCAAGGCCCTGCAGAGGTTTCTGGGTTTTGCCAATTTTTACCGGCGTTTCATTCGCAACTTCAGCCAGCTCGCCGCGTCTCTGACTGCCTTAACCTCCATCAAGACTCCGTTCAGGTGGTCCAATGCAGCGCAAGTTGCGTTTGACCGTCTGAAAAGCTGCTTTGTTTCAGCACCCATTCTCATTGCCCCTGATCCATCACGGCAGTTCGTGGTGGAGGTTGACGCATCAGAGGTGGGGGTCGGTGCTATCCTGTCCCAGCGCTCTTCCTCGGACGGCAAGATGCATCCCTGCGCGTATTTTTCACATCGTCTAAACAATGCAGAACGAAATTATGATATTGGTAATCGAGAACTGCTGGCTGTCAAGCTTGCGTTGGAAGAGTGGCGTCATTGGCTAGAGGGTTCGGGGGTTCCCTTTATCGTTTGGACCGATCATAAAAATCTGGAGTACATCCAATCCGCCAAAAGATTGAACTCTAGGCAGGCGCGGTGGGCTTTATTTTTCGGACGTTTCGATTTTTCCATCTCGTACCGACCAGGTTCTAAGAATGTTAAACCTGACGCACTGTCTCGAATTTTTGATCACTCCGAGCATGCATCATCTCCTGAAGCCATTGTGCCACGCAGACTTTTTGTCTCTGCTGTCACCTGGGAGATCGAGTCGAGGGTCCGCATGGCCTTAGAAGGGGTAACGCCTCCGCCTGGATGCCCACCGGGTCGTTTATTTGTGCCAGAGGAATTACGGTCTGACGTCATCCGTTGGGGTCACTCTTCCAAGTTGGCCTGTCATCCCGGGGTGAGTCGTACCTTGTCTCTAATCAAACAACGATTCTGGTGGCCAATTATGGCTCGTGACATAAGAGATTTTGTGTTGGCTTGCTCAGTTTGCGCTGTTTCTAAGACTTCCAATCGCCCCCCCGCTGGACTTCTTCAGCCGCTGTCAGTGCCATCGAGACCCTGGTCCCATATTGCGCTAGATTTCGTTACAGGTCTTCCCCCCTCCAACGGGAATACGGTGATTTTGACCGTAGTGGACCGGTTTTCGAAAGCCACTCACTTTATTCCTCTGCCCAAATTACCATCAGCCAGAGAGACAGCGGTTGCTGTCATTGACCATGTCTTTCGTATTCATGGCCTCCCGACAGATGTGGTTTCTGACAGGGGGCCTCAGTTCATCTCTAAATTTTGGAGAGAGTTTTGTCATTTACTGGGGGCGACTGTTAGTCTTTCTTCTGGTTTCCACCCTCAGAGTAACGGTCAAACGGAGAGAGCCAACCAAGATCTTGAACGTATGTTACGATGTTTAGTCTCTCAGAATCCATCCTCCTGGAGCCAGCAGCTCTCATGGGTTGAGTACGCACATAACTCATTACCAGTGTCTGCTACGGGTCTCTCTCCATTTGAGTGTAGTCTAGGGTACCAGCCACCTGCTTTTCCCAGTCTGGAATCTGAAGTCGCGGTTCCCTCCGCCCACGCCTTTGTCCAGAGGTGTCAACGTACTTGGAACAGGGCCAGACAGACCCTCCTTCAAGTAGGTTTGCGCACCAAGGCTAAAGCCGATCGCCACCGGTCTAAGCCTCCCGTTTACGTTGTCGGTCAAAAAGTGTGGCTTTCATCTAGAAATATCCCTCTCCGTACCGTATGTAATAAACTTGCACCTAAATTCATTGGCCCGTTTTCTGTCATCAAAATCATTAGTCCGGTGGCAGTCCGCCTCAAACTTCCTCCAGCGTACAGGAGAATTCATCCCGTTTTTCATGTCTCTAAATTGAAGCCCGTTTTTCATACGGCCATTAATCCGCCTACTCCGGTTCCCCCCCCCGCCGCGTCTTGTAGAAGGGGAGACGGTTTATTCGGTTAAGCGCATTCTGGACTCGAGACGGAGGGGACGAGGATTCCAGTACTTGGTGGACTGGGAAGGTTACGGTCCAGAGGAGAGGAGTTGGGTTCCTGCAAGGGACATATTGGATCATTCTCTCATCGATGATTACAATCGTCAGGTAAGCTCTTCTGGGAGCGCCAAGAGGCGCTCCTAGGAGAGGGGGTACTGTCACGGTTTATGGATCTGTGTGTTCCTCCTGTATGTTATGTGTCATGCCATGTGTGTTGTCATGTGCGATGTGTGTGTTTGTTTACCTTCTTGTGTTGACAGCGTGCTATGGAATCAGCTGATGTCATCAGCTGACTTGTCACCCTCCAGCTGAACCTCATTTGGCTGACTATATAATTCCCCTGTGGTTTGTTCTGGTTATGAGTCCGTTGTTTGTTCTTGTTCCCGTCTGTTGTTCCCTAGCCTCTTTCGTTGTCCTTATATGTTTTGGTTGTGGCCTGTGACTCTCTTAGTTACATTCAGCAATTAAAGACTTGCTATTGGATCCTCTCTGTCTAGTGTCGTGACATTTATATAATATGACGATGATGTTACTTTCACTAAGCATGGCTATAAAGAAAGGAGGGATAAAGAGTCAGGGAGGTAAGACTTCATAACATTAATTGTCGGCCATGAGTCAGGTCTAAGACAACAGATAATTCTATAAAATATTTTTTTGTATTCTATAGAATTGTCATAATTAATATTCATGCAAAAGGTTTCTTAAGTGATCTTAGCATGTCACTCCAGTTGTTACATTGTTTTCTAGCAACATTTAGGTTTGATTTCTGTTATTTATTTAGAATAAAAATTGTATAATAATATTAATAATAATTGTATTTATTTAGAATAAATATAATATATAAATAAATATATAGAATAAATATAAATAAATTGTTATACTTACTCGTTGACAGCACACACACACCTTTAATAGACAGCAATGGCAATTTAATATTTACCCTCAGGTATCAATAGAAGAAGCTGTATTAATAATATTGTGGCTCAAAAAGGAATATGGATAAATTATATTATCAGGGTCTGTATAGTGAGTGTGTGTGTATATAGTAATGCCTTTTGTTCAGTTTGTTCAGTTGTTTTATTAATCTCATAATATTAACTTATCAATAACTCATTAATCTTCATACATTTTAGACATGGCATACTGTATGCTGTACAATGAAAGTATGTGAAAATAGCTGAAAAGTTATTTATATATATGAAAAGTGTTTTTAAACTAAATTTTGATTTTTTTTTTGGTTTACGCATGCACTTGCTGAATTATTTAAAGGAATAAATTGAAAAATTTCAAAAGTAATTAATTAAATGATTTAAAACCACTTGATCCAAACGGCAGAATGATGATTTTTGAGCTTGAGAATGACATAAAAAAAGAAGCTTTGAATTTTGAAAATGAAACTGCGTCTAAATTCGCTCTAACTTCTCACTAAGAAATTCTTTAACGCTGTCTGTGTTCCACTTGAGGATGCTGAGCTCTTCTACAGGGTCCGAGCCTCTCACACACTGAAAAAACACACACAATTAACCAGAGTTTAACACAATATACTTCTCACAAATGTTTTGTACCACATTATATACGTTCACAACCAGCAAAAACTTTTTTGAACGTAAAATGTTTTTGAAGAACAAAAGAAATGGGGGAAAAAAAGCCTCTCGTGCTCACCACAGTTGCAGTTATTGGTTGAAAAACAGTGAGACTGTGAAATAATATTAGGTCCCACTTTATATTAAGTGGCTTTAACCAATATGTACGTACACTGAAATTGATCATTTGTTATAATGTAACTATTGTGTAAATACATGTTTTTAGATTGTACCGATGATTGATTAAATACCTGCATTCAAATACCTCGGTAAGACATTTGCAATTACACTGCTGACCATCCCTTACACCTTAACGCACACTTAAACCTACCCATAGCATCAAGCCTGTCCCTAACCCATGAGTGTTCTGCAATACATTATGAACACAGTATGTACACTGTATTTATTTCTTGATGCAAGTACAGTTAAGACCACCTAGTATAAAGTGGGACCAAATATTGCATATAAAAATACATTTGTGGAAACTTGAAATCTGTGTATTAATTTTAAGCATATTTTAGAATTAGTTATATTATTAATTATTTTTGATAAATATATTGGTTAAAATGTAACGCTTATCTTGACTAAATATTTGATTTTATTAATTCTAGTTTTATTGAATAAATAATTTAAAATTTTTTTGTCTACATTCATTTCCATGAAAAACTAGCACTGGCCTAATGGCCCCCTGGACCTGTTTGAAACCTGTAAAACTGCTGAATCTTTATTCAGGATTTGATAAAGTAGAAAATTCAGAAGAACAGTTTATTTGCAACATATTTCATTATCTTTAATGTCAGTTTTGATCGACTTCATGGTTCTACGTTGATTAGAAGTAATAAAAAAATAAATAAAAACATTTGAGTGGTTTTGTCATTGTCCACGTGAATAATGTTTGTGTTTCTTTATTACCCAAATTTCTAAATAAATATTTTACCTTGATTTGAAGCCCTCTGAACATCTTTGGCTTGTCACTCCTGACAAAAGCTGAAGGAATAGTCACACAAAAACAAATAATGTTTTGTAACAAAAGTGCAAAAGTCAACACACTGACAGTCTGTCTCGCACAACAGATGAGATGCTGTTACAGCTGCTTCAAGAAAAGCACCTTTGAAGCATTTCACTTGGGGTATATACAGGAATCAGTAAAAATCGATAACTTTCTAAATCTTTTAAAGATTCTTTCCATACTTTAAGACCTCATCGGCACTTCTTAACAGGTAAGACTGGCGACATTTTAAATATATTCACTAAATACTGATTGTAAAGAAACTAATCCCAAACTAAAATATTTCTCATTATACTTTATAAAAATGTTAATCCAGAAGGTTTCGCCTATAGAACAGCAGAAATAATGGTGCTGTCTTGGTTGTTGCAGTAAACAAAGCAGTGTGACATCAAATACAGCAGGATTTTATCGATTTTATAAACTACACAGCATCCCAAAATTTAAAACTTTACGTACAACTATAATTACACAACTGTATAATAAAAAATGATGCAAAATTTAATACCTTGTAGCAGCATTTAAGATATTAAGGGCCTTAAATTTCTCTAAATTGATTTATCAACTTTTAATACACTACGAACACCCTGCAACTAAACTTGGATTATTAAAGGGACAGTTCACTCGAAAAGAAAAACTTACCCAACCTCAGGTGGTTCCAAAACTTGAGTTTCTTTCTTCCGTTAAACACAAAAGATATTTTGAAGAAAGCTGAAAACCATTAATAGTTTTAATAGGATATATAATATAGGGGGGGGGGGGGGCTAATATTAAAGGGCACCTATTTTACCCGTTTTCAATTTTAAAATACGATAACATACTGCATAACTCTCCTACAGTAAACTACAGTTCACATTACAGTTAAATACAGTGTCATTTACAAAAATCGATAAAAGTGCATTGTTAACAATGTCCTGTAGAATCTACAGTAACTTACTTTAAACCAATTACAGCAAAAATACTGTATTTACATTTATAAAACTATCTCACTCTTTATGCATTTACAGTCTTGTATATCTTTACTGTAAAATATACAGGAATTTTTTACAGTGCAACTTTAAAATATGGTCACATGCTGCATAACTCTCCTACAATAAAATTCAATAAAAAACATCTACACTGTAAAAATGCAGGATTCCACACAATTCATTCATGTTGTCCCAACACAAATTGATTAAGTTAACTTAACACTTTTAATAATATTATGTGGATTGAACATAAAAAATTCAATCGTCCCAATGAAATCTCCAGAATTGTGTTGATTCAGCTTATTTTAAATAAGTAGTTTGAACAAGCCAAAAAAATATATTTTTTGAGTTGGGGGTGGGGGGGTAATAACTTTAAATGTTGGTTGGCTCAAATATGTTTTCATTAACTTGTGCTGTTTACACTCTAAAAACCCAACATTAGGTCAAATTTGTACCAACCAAACATTAGGTGATTTTGTTTTTCAATTCAGTTAAATAAACACTTTTTAACAGTTTGTCCATATTTGACTCAACGTTAGGAAACAACAACCCAGCATTTCATCAATAATCATTTGTATTTGCATTTGTTGGGTTGCGGCTGGAAGGGCATCCGCTGCGTAAAACATGTGCTGGATAAGTTGGCGGTTCATTGCACCACTAAGCGGAAAAACACAATGAATAAATGAATGAGTTAGTCGAGTAAAGGAGGTCAAGCCTTCTCATTTATAGCTCCTAAACTCTGGAATAGCCTTCATGATAATGTCCGAGGCTCAGACACACTCTCCCAATTCAAAACTAGATTAAAGACCTATCTGTTTAGTAAAGCATACACTCAGTGCACCACTTAGCGTGTTTCCACACAGGTTCTGCATCTTGTTTATACACACTATGAACAGCAGCTACGCTAATTATTTTCTTTATTCTCCATTTCCACCTGGGGATACTCTTCCTGAGGCCCTCAAACTATGCAGAGTCACTGATTCGATCCAAGACCAACGACGAGATAATCCCAAGGTTTCCATATCCTGGACCAGGCCGTATCCTGAGCAGCTACTGTGGTGGTCATGGAGGAGTGGAGAACATGAGACTGATTGCTGTGACGCTCCAGGGACAGACGAGTCTTCGTTGAGGTCAGCTTCCAGCCTCCGCCGCTGGGACTGCAGCTCTGCACAAGATGTTCACTTTTGCCAATTAGTGAAGTTTTTTTTCCCTCTCCGCTGTCGCCACTGGCTTGCATGGTTCGGGATCTGTAGAGCTGCCCATTGTTGGATTTGCTTCAGTGTTTGGACTCTCAGTAGTGATTTTTAAACCACACTGAACTGAGCTAAACTGAACTGAACTTAAACGCTAAAAACTGAACTACACTGTTCCAATTTACTATGACCTTTTATGTAAAGCTGCTTTGACATAATCTACATTGTAAAAGTGCTATACAAATAAAGGTGAATTGAATTGAGTTATAAATGCACAATCGAAGTTAATCAATAGTTTTGTTCTTTCTCACTGATTTAGCAATGATTTCAATGCTTATTGATATTGATTGTTGCTGCATGTGGCAAAAATAAAAGATAATTGAGGTAAGGCACCTTGGGGCCTGTAGTACAAATTAGACAGGCGGACCTAAATCCCTAGCAGCCCCCCTGAGTAAAGCGCCAAAGGATCATTATTGTTTCAAATGAAACTTCCATTATAACCATTACAAACTCTCTGGTGTTTTCTATTGTTTTTCAGCAAGTAATACTCTCATTAAAAATTACCACGTAAACAGATTAATTAGGGTTAGGGTCATACCTGAAGTAAACACAAATCAAGTAAAAATGTTTGTTTTTTTGTATTACAAAAGTACACTGTTAAAGTTATATGATCAGTTAGTCCTGACAGCATGTTTTTAGCTTATGAAACCAAGTTAAACATGTTCTAACTTAAATTTATAAGTTACGCAAGCTGTTTTAAGTCAGTTTAACATAATATAGGTTCAATGGACTCATAAGGTTAATTTGATTGAGCTTAAAATTTTAAGGCAAGCAAAAAATTACAGTGTATAGATGCTTACACACTTTTACCATTGTGTAGAACCCATTTACTGAATTTTGCAGCAGGATACACACACAGCAGTGGTTAACAGTTAGGCAGCCAACAAAAAAAGAGCGTCTTTATGCAAGAATTTGGAGAGGGGTCTGGATGCAGACCTGGTGCAGTGCAGTCTGAGCTACATCCAATGCTTTTTAATGCACTCACCTAACCTCACCCCTAATCCTACCCCTCACCCTACCCCTCACACTGATGTCACTAGCTCCACTGAGTGCATTAATTGTGTCTGACATTGCATCACTGAGATATGCAGTCTCGACTTGCATCATCAAGGCTGCATCCAGGAACTATTGGAGAATTTGTAGCCATGACAGAGCTGGTGTTGTGCTGGTGTTTACTTCAAATATTTACAAGAACCTATACGACTGTTCAAAAGTCTGGGATCCTTTTCAATTTACATTCCTGTAGTGCTCAAGGATGCATTCAACTCATCAGAACTGACATGAACACTAATGCTTCCTCTTTATCAAAGTATTTTTTGTCATATAAGTATTTGCCAAAAATAAAGCAAAAGAATAAACAATTATGCAATCAAAGCACTTCAGTTTCATTTTTATTTCTCCCTTTTTTATTACCATTATTTTAGATGTCTTTAATTGGTGGTTCTTTCGCAATCGTTTACCTTTCTGAAATGCAGATATATTGTACATTCCAATTTATTTACAGGAAATTTACAGACCATAAATCTAAATGATTCATACTCTCACTCATTTCATGTAAAGACATGTTCAGAATTAGATCAACTGGACAATTTAATGAATTTGCTGAACTTATATATATATATATTAGTTCAGCACTTTAGAAGCACTTTAGCAATGAGACCAACAGCATGTAAGTACATTTAGTCTTGTTTTAAGTAGTTGCTGTGTATGGTTAGAGGACACTTAGACTTGATTTTAGCTGGTTGTGTATGGTTGTAGGACATATAAACTTGTTTTCAGCTGTCTGTGTATGGTACTAGAAAAGTTTACCCACTGTTTCCTTGGTTACTGTAAGAGCTTGTGTGTCGAGCGCGGACGGTTTCGCGCCCCCTGCCGCAATTTCCGGTGTTTTTACTCTCGAGGCGTGTCCAGCTGAGTTCAATCAGCAAAGCGTTCAGGGGTGTATTTAAGCAGCTAGTCTCACTGCGGCAGCGGTCCCGGCAGCCTCGTGTTAAGACCGACGAGTGTAAAGACCATCAACTCTACCTGTGCGACTCCACCGAGCAAAGACACCGACAAAGCACTTGAGTACTTTACTTTTTTTATTTTACTTTATCTCTGCACTCATTATTGTTTTCATTGCACTTTTATTATGTGTTTACTAATTCCTGTTGTTACTAACACTCGCAAAGCACGGGAGGTACGCTGCAGGCGTAAACCTCACAACCTTCGTTCAATACATGTATCTGCTATTTCACAACTCTCTCTCTCCGTGGGCCTCTGGAATTGTCAATCTGCTGTTAACAAGGCAGATTTTATTACCTCCATAGCCACTCATTCTGACTATAATCTCATGGCTCTAACTGAGACCTGGTTGAGACCGGAGGACACTGCTACACATGCAGCTATTTCTACTAATTTCTCTCTTTCCCACACTCCTCGTCAGACAGGGAGAGGGGGTGGGACTGGACTACTGATTTTCAAAGAATGGAAATTCACTCAGAGACCGTCCCTGCCAAAAATCAGCTCCTTTGAATTCCATGCAGTCACCATTATCCACCCCTTCTACATAAATGTGGTTGTCATCTACCGCCCACCGGGTACATTAGGTCACTTCTTAGATGAACTGGATGTTCTTCTCTCATCGTTTTCTGATTATGACACTCCCTTGTTGGTGCTAGGTGACTTCAACATTCACATTGAAAGACCTCAAGCTGCTGACTTCCAGACTCTGCTTGCATCTTTCGACCTCAAAAGAGCACCTACTTCTGCTACTCACAAATCAGGTAATCAACTAGACCTTATTTACACTCGACATTGCCTCGCTGATCAAACACTAGTAACTCCACTACAAACATCGGATCATTTCCTTCTGTCTCTCAATATCCACATTACTCCTGAGCCGCCACACACTCCAACTCTAGTTTCCTTTTGCAGAAACCTATGCTCTCTCTCACCCAATAGACTATTCACCATTGTTTCAGACTCTCTTTTGCCATCTTGCAAACTCTCTGCACTTGATACGAACAGTGCCACTGATACACTCTGCTCCACACTACATCATGTCTAGACAGACTATGTCCTCTTACATCCAGGGCAGCCCGTGCCAGTCCTCCAGCACCCTGGCTCTCTGATGTTCTCCGTAAGCATCGCTCAAAACTTCGGGCTGCAAAGAGAATTTGGCGAAAAACTAAAAATCCTGAACAGCTCATAACATACCAAACTCTTCTGTCCTCTTTCTCAGCTCAGGTTACTTCTGCAAAGCAGACATACTTCCATCAGAAAATCAACAGTGCCACCAATCCTCGCTTACTTTTTAAAACATTTTCCTCCCTCCTCTATCCTCCTCCTCCACCCGCATCCTACACACTCACTACTGATGACCAAAACTGCAAAAATCAGTGCTCAATTTGCTGCACCTACAACAAACACGCAAGATATACCACCAACATCACACACACTCACCTCTTTTTCTCAGCTCTCTGAGTCTGAGGTGTCCAAACTCGTGCTATCTAGCCATGCAACCACCTGTACGCTTGATCCCATTCCCTCTCATCTCTTGCAAGCCATTTTTCCTGCAGTCATACCAACACTGACTCACATAATTAACACATCTCTTGACTCTGGTTTATTCCCTACTTCATTTAAGCAGGCTAGGGTAACCCTACTGCTAAAGAAACCCAACCTGGATTAAACGCTACTTGAAAACTACAGACCGGTATCCCTGCTTACATTCATGGCCAAGATTCTGGAGAAAGTAGTGTTCAGTCAAGTCCTGGACTTTCTTACTCAAAACAACCTCATGGACAACACGCAATCTGGCTTTAAGAAAGGCCACTCAACTGAGACTGCCCTGCTCTCGGTCGTGGAGGATCTCAGACTGGCTAAAGCAGACTCTAAATCATCTGTCCTCATCTTGCTGGATTTATCAGCTGCTTTTGACACTGTAAACCACCAGATCCTGCTATCTACGCTTGAGTCACTGGGCGTTGCAGGCACTGTTTTTCAATGGTTCATATCTTACCTCTTTGACAGGTCATTCAGGGTGTCTTGGAGGGGAGAGGTGTCCAACCTACAGCATCTAAACACTGGGGTACCTCAGGGCTCTGTTCTTGGGCCACTTCTCTTCTCCATCTACATGACATCTTTAATACCAGTCATCCAGAAACATGGATTTTCCTACCACTGCTATGCTGATGACACCCAGCTATACCTCTCTTTTCACCCTGATGATCCCTCGGTTCCAGCTCGCATTTCAGCCTGCCTGTCAGACATTTCACACTGGATGAAAGATCATCATCTTCAGCTCAACCTCACGAAAACGGAAATGCTTAAAGTTTCTGCCAACCCGACTCTACACCATAACTTTTCAATCCAGATGGATGGGGCAACCATTACTGCATCCAAAATGGTAAAAAGCCTTGGAGTAACGATTGATGACCAACTAAACTTCTCTGACCACATTTCTAGAACTGCTGGATTTTTACTGATTCGCATTCTATAACATCAGAAAGGTCCAACCCTTCCTATCTGAACATGCAGCTCAACTCATTGTTCAAGCTCTTGTTCTCTGCAAACTGGATTACTGCAACTCTCTACTAGCCGGGCTTCCAGCTAACTCTATCAATCCTCTTCAGCTGCTACAGAACGCAGCAGCACGAGTGGTCTTTAATGAACCCAAAAGAGCACATGTCACTCCGCTACTCACCCGTTTGCACTGGCTGCCAGTTGCTGCTCGCATAAAATTCAAAGCTCTGATGTTTGCTTACAAAGCGACCTCTGGCTTTGCTCCATCTTATCTGCTCTCACTTCTGAAGATTTATGTGCCCTCCAGAAACTTGCGTTCTGTGAATGAACATCGCCTCGTGGTTCCATCCCTAAGAGGAAAGAAATCACTTTCCCGAACTCTCTCATTCAATCTGCACAGGTGGTGGAATGAACTCCCTAACTACATCAGAACGGCAGTCACTTGCTGTCTTCAAGAAACGACTAAAAACTCAACTATTTAGTCTCCACTTTCCCTCCTAATCTGTAACTGCCTCTCTGGCTATACCACTAACTGTACTCTCTCAAAAAAAAAAAACCATTACTAATGCTTTGCTTCTTAGACATTACACACCTGAAACTTGCCTACAGCACTTATTCACTGTTGCTCTTATAGTTGTGTAAATTGCTTCCTTTTCCTTATTTGTAAGTCGCTTTGGATAAAAGCAGCTGCTAAATGATAATGTTAAATGTAATGCTAAATGTAAATGTTAAATATATATATATATATATATATATATATATATATATATATATATATATATATATATATATATATATATATATATATATATAGATGTGGGGCACTGTTTAGCTCTGGAGGGTCAGTGTTATCCTTTTTTCTTTTCTCATGATCATTACATAACCAACTTGACTGTCTGTTATGCCCTCCTTCAATACATGTACATTCATCTCACTTTACTTTACATTCATCTCACATAATAGACATATATAAAATCTATATGTACAATAAATCTAATAAATTGGTTAATAAAATGTTTATGTTGGGCTTTGTAAAGGTGCATTAATTCTCAAATTATCATTTGACTACTGTTAACTCAGTAACAGATCTTTGAATTAATTAACACTTGTGAATTAATATTTCAAATGAAGTGTTTTTACAATCATGCCAATGCAAAATCAGTTATTGGTATATTTATTGATAATTTCTATACCTTTTCTATAACTCAAATTTTTCAGTAAGGGTCTAAAGAAATATATCAATCCCAATAACACTGAATTACAGCTTGTAGAATCCACAATATTTGTTGAAAATCACTGTGACAAACTCACTGAAGCCCTGCCCACTGTTTGTTAGACCTCTCTGGTACCCTTATTGATGATGGCCTATCACATGGTTCACCGTATCATCCTAATCATCAGCCCCTTTCAGTAATGTGGCTTCAGCGTAGCAGTATGCTCTTCTCTTTTACAGCTCTGGACTTCTCAGATGGTGTTGTGGCTGCATGCAAATGTGAGTTATGTTTTCTTGTAGTGTTTATTTATAAAGTATTGTTTGTATGTGCAGTTTTTCTTGTGTTTATGGAGTATTGCTCAGTTATGCTGTTTTTCTTGTACTGTTTATTTATGGAGAATTGTTTATGCAGTTTATTAATTTATTTGTTTGATCTGTCTTTATGCATTTATGATCAGAAACCAGTCTGATACCATGTGGAGAGTTATGTACTGGCATTGGTGAATAAAACCCAATGATATGGATCTTGTTTCAAGTGTTTTGACTGACACTCCATTGTGATACTCCCCCTGCAAGTCAGCATTACCTTCCTAATTTCTAACAGTACTAAACCTTAAAAACATCTTGCCATAGCTTTGTGGGCTTTAAATAATAATAAACTGAGCATCTCTTTGAAGTGTTACTTACCTGATTAGTTTATAGTAAAATTAATAGTCAAATTGATGAAAAAACTTTGTAAGACTACAGCTGAGTATACAAAAGGAATAGTACATATTTCCATATCTCTGAAAAAACAACACATGTTTGAGTATTTTCAAAATAATTTTAATGTGGCTGAAAGCTGTGATACATTTCTTGAGAAATCACCAGTGACAGGAAACACTGAGGACTCCTCTTGAACAACAGCAGCTTTAGCAGAAACCTCTGGGACCAGGGAGGTTGAAAGAGCCTTAACACAGAGCTGTGGAACTGCTCATCTAGATAGATGTGGTATCTTGAACCAGTCATGAGAGAGCAGCTCATCCAGGTGCAGCCTCTGCTCAGGATTGCTCTTGAGGCAACCCCGAATAAAACGGCAGCATTCTGTGCAGAAAGACAGAGAAAAGTCTGATTATTACTTTCAACTTTGCACTTGCTCTCTAATCTATAACTGTAATTTTATCAAGACGAGTATGTTAGTTAATTTACTGTTTTCTCTATTCTGCATGATTAGGAACTGCAATTAAACTTCTATAGTGTAATAATACTCTTACCATCTGAGTAGCCCGACTGGGACCAGAGCTCAATGTCCATGTAACAGATGTCACTGCTGTCTGGGTAAAGGCTGGTGATCATTCTGAATAGTAGGACCCCCAATGACCACACTGTCGCCTCTTTCCCATGGTACTCTCCTATGTCAATAAACTCCGGAGGGCAGTACCTTGCTGTTCCTGGCAGAAAAGGTTTGTCACATGTCAATGTTTGCTTTAGCACTGCATGTTACTTTTGCTGTTCTCAATTTACTCTCAATCTGTAAATGCAGTTAATGTCTAGAATTCAAGTCCCAAACGACATGTTGAAAATACATACCACTGTAGGTTTTGTAGGATGTTGATCTCAGGAGGTCTCCACAGCCGAAATCAATTAGTTTAACCTCCAGGGTCTCTGTGTTAACCAAGAGGTTTGGCATTTTAATGTCCCGATGAAAGACTCCCCGAGAACAGCAAACAGCAGCAGCGTCAACCACTTGGCGCATAAAATAACGGGCCACCAGCTCAGAGAAGACTCTGTCATGACGCAGCCAAAACAGGTGCATGTCTATGCAGGGTGAGGGCAGCTCTAAGACCATTATATATCGGTCAGGATGGTCTTCCCAATCTAGCAGCTGTATTATGTTGTTACAGCTGGGCCCTTGATTGGCCAGCAATGTAAGGGCCACCTCAAGGGGAACTGGATTGGCAAGGTCAGGCTAGAAGACAGAATATTTTTATCATAGTTAAATGGGTGCAATTGCTCAAGTTAGTATTTAGTCCAGTCTGTTTGTCTACTGAAATATTTGTAGTCCATCACTACATTACAATATTATCAATTGCAAGCAGAACAGAAACAACACAGAGAGAGTGGTCTACTTACAAGGTTAATGTACGGCTCGTTTTCAATCTTCGCTGTGAATTTCACAGCCACCTGAAGGCCGTCTTCACAGCGGGTCCCTTCATAAACAGAGCCGCATCCTCCTTCACCCATCTTTTTGCCGATGGAGTACTTGTTTCGAATGTCATCTAACAAAATATAAGAGTAACAATTTTTTTGTGACATTAACAATGTAATTAACATAAACCAACTGAGAAACGTAAAGTTTTGGCAACATGATAATAAAATATTGTGCTTTTTTCTAATTATAATTAATATAATCATATACAGCAGCAACCTTCTTTATTTACATCTTAATACTGTTTCCCAGAATTCTCAGAATTATTTTGCTTGCATCAAAATCAGAGCAGTTTTACTCTTCTCTAAGATCACACAATATTACGTGAACTGCAAAACATTTTAAACATACCTAAAATTATAACAGAACTCAAATGTTCCAGCATAAAATATATCTTATAAAAAGTGTGTGTGCGTCATAATTTGGGTTATGACAGTAAACTCACCCTTGGTCTTTATGAGCTCAGTACAGTCCAGCTGTTTCAGCAGTTGTGATTCACTCACATCTGCCAACGAACTGACTGGACTGTCTTGATCTTCATGTTGGACTTCATCCACTACTACCTCCACGGCAGCGGGAAGGACATCAGGATCACTGATAGGAGGCTCCTGGTGAACACTGTCCTCCACAGAAAAGACAATGTCCTGCAGAGAAGTCTGATCTAGAGAGGAACATCAACCACATCAATTCACTGTCAGTTTTTGTTTATTTGTTCTGAAATTTGTAACTTCTGTAGATCTAGAAGAAAACACTTATCACATCATTTTATCAAGGCATTTATCTGTATTTGTATAATATGTGATGGTGATGTGTAATTTTATATTGTGTTTAAATTATAATTAATGGACTTGATGTCCAGAGCAAAGTCATTTACCCTCAGTGCTCCTCTTGTATGGGGTCTTAGTGTCCTGGTCCACCTCACCCTGCTCCACCTGAGCTCTGGTGGATTTGGGAGGGGATAAACAAGAGAAAAAAGAGGCCAAACTCTTGAAACCCCTCCTCTTTGGCCTCTTCTTTTTTGTTTTCTTCCCTCCTTTCTCCTCTCTACCTCCCTCTACAACCACCACAGGCGTCTCGTCAAAACGAGGATGGAGCTCCGCCGTGTGGTCGGTTGGAGTCAGTGCTGGTCGGCGATGGGCTCCGTCCCCGCACTCAACTCCTCCCTCCACTTTCTCTCTACTAGATTGTCGCTGTCCCATAATAAACGCAAAAAGTCGCTGCACACACTGTAAACACTGCTGAAACATTCAACTCCTAACTCGCTACAAAGACACAATTCGAATTTCGCTGCTTCTAATATCGTAAAGCGTTCTTAGAATTCGCATTCCAATTATGACATGAGTGCTGAAGATTCTCAAACACAGAAACAAAGAAATGTATTAAACGGTGTCGAAATGTAATAAAATAAATACATTTCAGTATATTTGAAAACAGTTTGATACATTTGACCTTCTTTTATTAACCTCAGTGTGTCACTATTATAATAGTAAGATAATTTACAGAAAGCGTTTAACACAATAACTCTAAATACAATTACATTTGTACAGAAGTCCCCTCTCTCCTTATGTAGATTTCATACACGTTTTTAAATATGTTTTCTATCAAGCTACTTTATTATAGTTTTAGAGTCGTGTCACTATATTTATAATTTCCTTATTAAAAAATAACACATTTAAAGAGTTTTATTTGTAACATTTTCTGCTTATTTGAGACATTTGTATTATTTGAATTGAGTTTATTCATATTTCAGCATTACTTGTATAAGATATCGATCTGATACTATAAAATAAACAAAAATAAATCAAATTAAATTATATTAATATTAACTAATTATTATTATGAAGTATTGTATTAGTAATAATTATGAACAATTATAACTTTATAGTAACAAAATGATCTCTTATTTTTTATTAAGTGAATTATTAATTAATCTTACAATTTGGACAAGCCATGTCTAAAGATACTTAGCACTCCTCCCAGTTGGAAAAGTCCTGCATTCACTATTTAAAGGGGACCTATTATGCCCCTTCTCACAAAACATTAAATAAATCTTTGATCCCCCTCGAGTGTTTATGTGAAGTTTCAGCATAAAATACCCCAAAAATATTTTGTATAACTCTTTGAAACTGCCACTTTTTGGAGTTGATCCAAATTGTGCCATTTTGGTGACTGTTGCTTTAAATTCAAATGAGCTACAAATGTTGATGCGTTAGCATAGCTGCACATTCAAAACAAGAATCTCTGTGAAAAACTGAAAATGTCAAATAAAGTGGCTCAGAAGAAGGTAACTAGTGTTCATTTGTATTGTATTATTATTATATATAATTGTATATAGTATTAATTGTATATAGTATGCATGCATGGTGGCTCAGTGGTTAACACTGTCGCCTCACAGCAAGAAGGTCGCTGGTTCAAGTCCCGACTGGGTCAGTTGACATTTTTGTGTGGAGTTTGCATGTTCTACCCATGTTTGCGTGGTAAATAGATGAATTGGATAAACTAAATTGTTCATAGTGTATGGGTGTTTCCCAGTACTAGGTTGCAGCTGGAAGAGAATCTGCTGTGTAAAAAATATATATGCTGAATAAGTTTTATGCTGTGGTGACACCTGAATAATAAAGGGACTAATCTGAAGGAAAATGAATCTATATCGTAATATATTGAGCTAATCTGCAGGTCAAAACTCTAATGTCAGATAAGACGGCTGCTTCTCACTGAGAGCTGTTTATGCTAATGAATGAGAGACAGTCCCTAATGGACATGGTTTTCCCCTCTAATAATATGTACAAAGAAGAATATTAATCAATGCGTTTATACAGACTGTTTTTATCAAGTGTGATTATAAGAAATATATTATTTACCGTTAGAGGCTGGCTCTATTCCAATAATGTTGCCACACAACTGTTTTTAAACCCTTATAAAAGTGATTTTTGCATAATATTTTTGGCATATTTTTGCATAATAACTCAAAATCATTGCAGGAAAGCCTAATAAGAGTCCTAATAAAATTTTAATATCCAACATTCAATAGAGTACAAAAAAAATACAAATAAAAATTAATAAATTATAAAGGATTTACTGCTCAAAATGCTTTTAAACTTTAAGCGAGAACGCTGTGTGTGAAAGGTTACACTTTAATAAAATCTACTTACGTTTAGTTTTACTAATTACATATCACAACTCTTAGATATGTTCTTAGCCTACAAGGCAAAAATCATAAACGGTTACATTGAAAGTTTGAGAAAATTGCTGTGCAACAAACCAAACATTATTATTAACTTTAATCTACAAGCTGGTGAAATCAAAAACACATCAAACACATTAATATGAAAAACAGGTTTATTTGTGTGTGTGTGTGCACTAAGGTCTTACACTGGGGTAAAGCTTGAACATTTCCCCAAAAACAACACGCTGAGAGACGTACACAGGATCTTCAGGCCTCACATGCCAGAGACTGGTTTACAGTAAGGCCTTCACTAAAGTGTAAATCTACACAAGCGTGTGTTTCTGAGTCCCCGCCACAAGCTTCATCAATCCAGCATTTTCAACAAGCTTCACACAGTTCACTCAGACAACAAGAGGTATAAAAAGTCCCTCAGCAACAATCAACAATACAAATACACGTAGCATAGAAATCAACCAAAATAAGTACAGTTATTCCTGATCCAAACAGCAGAATGATGATTTTTATGAAGCGTGGTCCTTTAAATCGGCTTGAGATTGACATTAAAAAAAAGCTTTGAATTTTGAAAATGAAACCGTGTCTAAATTCGCTCTAACTTCTCACTAAGAAATTCTTCAACGCTGTCTGTGTTCCACTTGAGGATGCTGAGCTCTTCAGCGATGTTCCCGTTATCGTCCAACAGCTTTAGTACAGGGTCCGAGCCTCTCACATACTGAAAAAACACACACAATTAACCGGAGTTTAACACAATATACTTCTCACAAATGTTTTGTACCACATTATATACGTTCACAACCAGCAAAAACTTTTTTGAATGTAAAATGTTTTTGAAGAACAAAAGAAATGGGGGGGGAAAAAGCCTCTTGTGCTCACAACAGTTGCAGTTATTGGTTGAAAAACAGTGAGACTGTGAAATAATATTAGGTCCCACTTTATATTAAGTGGCCTTAACCAATATGTACGTACACTGAAATTGATCATTTGTTATAATGTAACTATTGTGTAAATACATGTTTTTAGATTGTACTGATGATTGATTAAATACCTGCATTCAAATACCTCGGTAAGACATTTGTAATTACACTGTTGACCATCCCTTACACCTTAACCCACACTTAAACCTACCCATACCATCAAGCCTGTCCCTAACCCTACATGTACGCCCAAGAGTGTTCTGCAATACATTATGAACACAGTATGTACACTGTATTTATTTCTTGATGCAAGTACATAGTTAAGACCACCTAGTATAAAGTATAAAGGACCAAATATTGCATATAGAAACACAGAATAGAATCTGTGTATTATTTTAAGCATATTTTAGAATTAGTTATATTTTTAATTATTTTTGATAAATATATTGGTTAAAATGATTATCTTGACTAAATATTTGATTTTATTAATTCTAGTTTATTGAATAAAAAATTTACAGTTTTTTTGCTGAAACTGCTGAATCTTTATTCAGGATTTGATAAAGTAGAAAATTCAGAAGAACAGTTTATTTGCAACAGATTTCATTATCTTTAATGTCAGTTTTGATCGACTTCATGGATCTACGTTGATTAGAAGTAATAAATAAATAAATAAAAACATTTTTGAGTGGTTTTGTCATTGTCCACGTGAATAATGTTTGTGTTTCTTTATCACCCAAATTTCTAAATAAATATTTTACCTTGATTTGAAGCCCTCTGAACATCTTTGGCTTGTCACTCCTGACAAAAGCTGAAGGAAAAGTCACACAAAAACAAATGATGTTTTGTAACAAAAGTGCAAACGTCAACACACTGACAGTCTGTCTCGCACAACAGATGAGATGCTGTTACAGCTGCTTCAAGAAAAGCACCTTTGAAGCATTTCACTTAGGGTATATACAGGAATCAGTAAAAATCGATAACTTTCTAAATCTTTTAAAGACTCTTTCCATACTTTAAGACCTCATCACCACTTTTAACAGGTAAGACTGGCGACATTTTAAATATATTCACTAAATACTGATTGTAAAGAAACTAATCCCAAACTAAAACATTTCTCATTATATACTTTATAAAAATGTTAATCCAGAAGGTTTCGCCTATAGAACAGCAGAAATAATGGTGCTGTCTTGGTTGCTGCAGTAAACAAAGCAGTGTGACATCAAATACAGCAGGATTTTATCGATTTCATAAACTACACAATCCCAAAATTTCAAACTTTAGCGTATAATTACACAACTGTATAATCAAAAATGATGCAAAATTGAATACCTTGTAGCAGCATTAAAGATATTAAGGGCCTTAAATTTCTCTAAATTGATTTATTAACTTTTAATACACTACGAACACTCTGCAACTAAACTTGGATTATTAAAGGTACAGTTCACTCGAAAAGAAAAATTTACCCAACCTCAGGTGGTTCCAAAACTTGAGTTTCTTTCTTCCGTTAAACACAAAAGATATTTTGAAGAAAGCTGAAAACCATTAATAGTTTTAATAGGGGATATATAATAATGGGGGGGAACTAATATTAAAGGGCACCTATTTTACCCGTTTTCAAGATTTAATATAAGTCTTTTGTGTCTCCAAAATGTGTTTGTAAAGTTTCAGCTTAAAACACCCAACAGATTATTTATTTTAGCTTTCTGAATATTGGCCTTTTCAGCTATGAGCACATTGTAGCTGTTTTTGTTGCCTGTGCCTTTAATGCAACTGAGCTGGTTCTACCCGCCCACCATTCTCACATGCCAGTCACAGCCAGAGATCTCTCCCTGTGATCTCTCTAATGTGTGTCTCCATCTCCTGCTGCGTCAGATAAACAGCACAGTGACAGACATGAAGGAAGCAGATCTTATGTATCGTTTGTGATAAATAATTCGGTAAGAACTTTCCCGATGATTATTTGATGTATTTGTTGTGGAGTTAATTCAAGCCTTTCCTCAACAATAAGTCACACATTATCACTAAGTTCTCACACACACAAAGCACGCGTTTAACTTTGTACTCTTATTGCATGGCAAATGTGACAGGATACAGGTTAATATTTACTGCTGTATGGATATCCATTATGTTAATGTACAAAATAAACTTGATTTAACGTCCACAAACTGGGGTTGTAATGTCCTCTTTTATAACTGTACTGACATCCGGCTGTAGTGATGAATTGCATAGCGATTCTACTGTATTTATTACAAAAATGCACCGTTTTAAAAAAGTTTTAAACTTGTGAAACTTATTCTTGATCACATTTAATGATGATTGATGATCACAGCGAGCTGAACAGATCTTTTAATTCCAGTTTATTTGTGCACATCCTGTCTGGTGGATATGATTATATGCTTTACTACTGAGACATGTTAATACGCGGCTGTCAATCAAGTCGGTGGGAAGGAAAACCGCACTTTTACATCGTGTTGCAGTGTTCCTCAAAATGGGAGAGATTTGGATCCTATTGTAAGGTCAGAAAGTGAAAAATAAAAAAATGACACCGGACACACTACACACACTTCTCTCCAAACAGCTTCCAAAAGTTGATGTTCATCATAGGTGCCCTTTAAGTCAATATCAACTTCATTTTGTGTTTAACAGAAGAAAGAAACTCAAACATGTTTGGATCTTGTGAGATGTATGATGCATGAAGAATTATTTATTCATATGATCCTCAAGCTACCTTGGACTTGAGGGAACCTCCCCAGTTTTCATCCACAGACCTCAAGGATGGCTCCTGGGTAGAGCTGTCAAAGAAATCAAACACACATTTGTCCCGGTTTAAACAGAAGTTATAAATATAAAATTGAAAATAAATTAAAAATCAATCCACAAGTTAAAACAAGTTAAATCAATCAACTTCATTAAAACAAACTAAACTCAAATGATAGACAGCAAACTGTTGCATTTAATTTTTATCTTTAGACAATTTTAAAAAACTGGGTTAAAAAAACTAGAAAGCTACATTACAGAAGTCTTATTATGATTAATGTGCTTTTAGCTTTCTTTTTGATGCTTGAGCAATAAAAAGTTAATTCTCTCTATTTTGGGTGTGCAACAAATTGCCAAAAACTGCACTTGCGATTTAGCAAAAGCTGTGCTTGTCATTTATTTATTTATTTACTTATTATTTATTTATTGCCACATCAGCAACTTATAGCTATTTCGTTGCAAAATGGATATATATAAAACATTACATGATAACAAATTCGTATTACACTAAAAAAAAAATAAAAGTTACTTAGACAAATATATAAAATATAAAGATAGAATTCACACAAAAAATTATTCAAAGTTAAATATGATTTTTCAGTTCAATTTTTGATCATTTATAACTCTTCTTGGTGGTACCTTTTTAAAAATGTCCATCAAAGTACTCTTCTTATAAAAATTTTGCCTAATGGAATTTAAACTTCTACATTCCAACAAAATATGTTTTATGGTAAGAGCAGTCTGGCAGTAATTACATTTAGGTGATTCTTCGTTATTCAATAAATATAAATGTGTCAACCTAGAATGTCCAATTCGACATTTGGTATAGACCGTCTGATCATGCCTGGTCTCAAAATCACAAGACAGTGTGGAGGAGAGAGAGGTGAGGTAAGATGGCGAGTCGTGCACCAAGTGACCTTGTCTCGAAAAAGAACACAACCTCTGCAGTTTGGCAGTATTTGGGGTTACAACCGAACGAGAAGGGAGACATGGTAAATACAAACTAGAGGTCTGCAATTCCACTGTTGTACCGTGGGACCAGACCAGATTTCTTGCGTTCTTGCGTCACAATTTCCAAATAAAGCGCGGGTGAGGTCGGTAACTGGTGTAATTTGAACGGGAGCGGGAGGTCTAACAATATCGCTTTCGAGCGAGCGAGCACACGCACATCCGCGTGGATGCTGTTTATATGTGTGTGTGTGTGTGAAAGAGTGTCCCGCGCAGATCTCTAATACGAACAAGACAAACAGGTGACTGCCCAAGGTCGCATATACGGTATTCCGTTTCTGAATGGTTTAGGCACAAGCCAACAGTTTGGTGACGCTGTCTGAGCCTTACATCATATTTTTTTTATTATGCACGGTAATACTATATACCGATGTAAATAGGGAGGAGGTTTGACGGTATCAAAATTTGGATACCAGCCAAGCCTACCGCACACTGTATGGAAAGAAAAAAAAACTTCTGCATTTCAGTGTGTGTGTCTGTGGTCCTTTACTGACTCAGTAGGTGCAGAGAATAGTGTCAAACAGTCATGTGTGTATAGACTATCCTGACACAAAATGCAGCAAAAAGTCCTACATGACGATAATAGTTCGATTGAGGTGTTTACATGTCTGTACTGCACTTCAATAATGCATCTAAAACTGGCATAAGCCACATGTCTTAATCGACTTCTGTTTAGTTTCATTATGAGTTTAATCTGATTAAATTGATCAAAACTTGCTGTTTACATGGTGGACTCTTAATCAGAGTATTGTCTTAATCATATTCAAATCGTATTATTGATGCCCATGTAAACGTACTCTGTGAGCACTGTCCTTTGTGTAAGATATTAAAGTGAAATTACATTTATTCCAACAGGTTATTTTTTTATATAAATTTATTCAAATTTTAATATATTTTGGTTTAAATTATTGGATTCATTTCCTATTTCTGTAAAACCAAGTTTCCTTATACTTGGAAAGCATCTCTTTTTTGTGCGAAGCCAAAAAGTTATCCAAGGCTCAAGAAACATGAATTTAGTGATCCATTTAAGCCTTGGCTAATAAAGACCATTATTTCCTCTAATGCAGGCCCAGAAAGCTCACGCTGGTTTGCAGTCAGCTGTTTTTGGATGACCTTGGCTTTGCTTTTAACACCACTAGTTATTTAAAGTCAACTTCATGTGTGAAAGCCTTTATAGCCCATTACATCTTTTAAAGCACTGTTACAACATTTTTAAGGTCCATTACTTTGTGGTCAGAGCAAGAAAAGAGCTTGTGATTTGGCAGAGATGCTGAACTCACCTTCCTGTTCTCCAGCTGAGCCTCCTCTTGGCAGCACTGCCTGCAGGGAAGGTCTAGCTGGTTCAGACTGAACTGACCCAGGAGCTCACAGGAGCTACACAGGAGATTGCTGGAGAACCCCAGCTCCCTGCAAGCCTCAGACGAGAGCTCTGCTCCATAGGACGCCAACTGGGCCAAGAAAACAAGCAGAAGATGCAATTCTATCAACACTAGTACAGATTTACCTTAACTTCACAAACCGGTAGGAAATTCCCAGCTGTTTACTGACAGCGTCTTAGATTTTTATGACACTCAAATGCAATGTCAAAGATAAAGGCAAATGTGGGGGGTAAAGCACAGGTGATGGAATTTGCGAGCTTTGGCTACAGCTATGATAACAAGAGTCTGCAATTTATGGCTGGTGTTTTGTACACATCCCCTATACCAGTGTTTCCCAACCCTGTTCCTGGAGGCACACCAACAGTTCATGTTTTAGATGTCTCCCTCATCTGACCCATTAACTTCAGGTTTTGGAGTCTCTTCCAATGCAGAGTTTCCCAACCCTGTTCTAGAAGGCATGCCAACAGTACACACTTTCATCCTCTCCCTAATCAAACACACCTGAAACAACTCATCAGAACATTAGAAGAGACTCCAAAACCTGAAGTTAATGGGTCAGATGAGGGAGACATCCAAAACATGAACTGTTGGTGCACTGTAAAAAATCTTATGTGCTATTTAAAAAAAAATTGTGGTAACACTATTGCACGTATTATTTTTAAGTAAATTTCAAGACTTGATTTTTTTAGCAAAAACCACTTGAATGAATCATGTGAAAATTACTAAATGTTTTGAGTGATAAATGAAGATTTTAATATTATTAGCGGAATGTGCTTTTATAATTTAAGCAAATCCACCACCATTTACTCATATTCATTTTTTTTAACGAAAACCACTTGAAAGAATCATGTGAAAATTACTAGTTTTTTTAAGTGATAGATGATGATTTTAATATTATTAGTGGAATGTGCTTTTATAATATATGCAAATAAATCACCATTTACTCAAATTTATTACTGAAAATTACTCATTCATAAAATGTAAAATATATAATGTATAATGAAAAACATACACAATACATTTAGGCCAAATATCATTTTATTACATGTTACACTGATAACAAAATGGTACAATATGTTAAACAAATCTATATAAAATTTACAGCAATGCTAATCTCTGATAAAAATTCCTTTATCCATGTCATGGAAAAAACTGACCTGTCAACTTTCCTTTGTAGGAATAGTCACATTTTAGACAATATTTGACAGAATTTGTGTATTGCAAACTTAATATTCATTTCTTTGTAAGTGATTTTAATTTGTGGAATATTTGTATAAATGCAGTTCAGCGATTCTAGATTTTCCAGGCTAGCCATGACTCACTTATCCTCCAAGACAATGCAGAAGTCCTCATGGTTGGTCATCCCTCTGACAGACAGCAATTCTCTGTGCATTCCCACACTGTAAAATAAACATTACGTTTATTATATTGAAATTATGCAGTTGTACATTTCAAATGTTTAAGGTTTACTAAAACACATTAAGGAAATATATTAATGAAATAAACCATTTCTTTTATATCTGTGAACAGTAATTCTTCATAATGTTTGAGTAGATGTTGCTGACTGACACAAATACACAAGTATTTTGACTTATAATGGACAGGGTGTTTAAATGTATACTAGTGTACAGACATTTATAAAAACATACCATGTTTATACAAGGAATAGTGCATTCAACAGTGTAATGCTTGAGCTATATATTTTTTTGTAAGCATGCAAAAATATAAAATGCAGTTTTCGGAAGATCATAAATATCTGAAACAGTTTGAGACACTTACATTGCACTCCTGGATGAGCTCTTCCTCTTATTCATACAGATAGACCAGCAACAGAGGACGACATCTCTCGTTTCATCCCTGATTTAATGTGAGGTCTGATGCAAAAAAGTGTAGAAATTAGTAATAATAATAATAATAATAATAATAATAATAATAATAATAATAATAATAATAATACACAAATAACATTATTAAAAATACCTGATGTATGGCACCCATTCTCTTTATCAAAATCTGCCTCAATAAACTGCTCCTCTTTAGTGGGAAAACACTGCGAAAGTTTTCTTCATTAAACTGAAAAATGAAGCAAACAAATATTAGTATTTATGTACAGTATTATATATAAACAGTTCATTACATTACATCAGCAATGCTGTAAAAGGAACCTTATGAAATGGAAAAGCACTAGCTGTACATAAACCCCATTGAATAGCTAGCTAACTTAGCTTAGCTTAGCTTAGCTTAGATTTACCACTTAACAAGCTCACTGTTGTTCATCTGCTTAACTGTTGCCTGATCATTGCTGTTAAATATTACAATGCAAATAATTTGTTCATCTTCATTATATAATTCAGAATGAACATTGAAGCAAATCAATTTCAAATAGGAATGGGTGGTTAAAACTACCCGTGTATCCCTATATACATCATATGGCAAAAACTAAGCTCCTGAACAAGCTTGAACAGCATGTGTCTTTCCTGAAAGAGCTTAGGTTATTTAAGACAATAAAATGATAAACTGTTAATGCTTACCTCTTAACATGCTCGCGGTTGATCTGCTCCTTCAAAATGTCGTCTGATCACTGCCGTTGTTGAGATTCAAATGCAAACATCTCAATCAAATCCACATAATTGAGTGAATTTTCTTAAAATAAACGTGAAGCCATCTTTCCTCAATTTTATTAGCTTAACTGGTTTCTCAAATTAAGCTTAGTAATTGCACTAGTTTGCTTAAAAAAATAAGTAAAATTTAAATCTTAGTTATATTAGCGAAATCTTCTTAATATTTTATAATAAATCCAGAATATCAATTTTTTAAAGAAAATATGCTCATTATTTTTAATGACCTCATTAATTTTTTTAATGAAAATTACAAGCCTCAAGATTCATTTTTTACAGTGTGTGCCTCCAAGAACAGGGTTGAGAAACACTGCCCTATACAGAATTCATTTTAATCATTTGAAATTGAAACTTTTCTTGGATGAAGAAATTACATAATTTGCAGTTGCAGCTTGATTTCTTTGAGTTGCAATTGGAGCTATTTGGATGAGAATTTTACCTTTTTTTTTTTTTTAAATACACCACTAAACTTTCCTTTGACTATTCCTGAATACAAATCAACAAGTCATTGAGGTTAAAGCTTTGAAGTATGCAAATATTTTTCTCCACATACGCTAAATCTGTGAAATATTACATAGTGGACTTGCTTCCTGGTTGTGCACAATATCAGCTACTATATGAAAATCCTACAGAAAAGGAACATAAACAGAAGTTAACATAACTAAACACGTACTTTCAATGACTGTGAAGGTGACTATAACCTACAAGTATAGAGGTAAAGTTGGTTTTATATTCGCACATTTGTTCATTTAGAAGTCTCTACATTGTTTACCATGTTACTTTGAATATTCGATCGGAATTAGCATGCAAGTTTGACTTGAAAACAACATTAACACTGTTTATTTGACTGTGAACAATGCTGTATTTTGATACGTCATTGGCTGCTAATATGATTTCGCTATTTAGAGTTTGCAAATAATACTTTTATGAAATTATATTATTAAGGGGAAAGTGCGAATGTGCGAATATAAAACCAACTTTACCTCTATCCTACAAGTAAATTTATGCTACTACGTAACCAACTAGTTCATCTTTTGCGGCTAAAGTAGCTTAATTTGTTTTATTAATCAACATAAGCCATTTAAAACATAACGTTAGTCTCGACAATTTGTTGCAGAAGCAAAGTTAATGTCTGCCATGTAAATTAAACGATGATATTCTAAAGATAACTTTATTACTGATATTATTTAAATAATCTGCCGGTTGAGCCACGTCATTGCTAACATTAGCGAACCGGCTAACTAGCACCTTAAACGGAAATTGTCCATGTCATACGAATAAACGTGGGTGCCCTGCACGGTTGAGTGTATGCTCTCAAAGATGATCGTGTACAGATCTGTTTTATTCACTTACCGCCTGTAATAACGGCAGCAACCAAAGCAGATACACCTCCCCCGCCATAACTGTTTCTCTCCCAGTCGCTAAGGCTTAGCAGGAAGTGTCACACACATCCGCTAATAAGAGTCTTGTAAATAATCGAATATCAGTTTCCGTTTGATAAAAAACTATTTTAACAATTCTTTACAAAGATATCACACAATTATAAGTACAGTAATTTAACTAAACTGGAGAAATTTGTAGATTTTTCGCGCATCCCTGATAATAAAGGGATGAAATGTATTAAATACTTTTATT
Organism: Danio aesculapii; assembly: GCF_903798145.1. Taxonomy (NCBI): domain Eukaryota; kingdom Metazoa; phylum Chordata; class Actinopteri; order Cypriniformes; family Danionidae; genus Danio; species Danio aesculapii. The sequence goes on from NC_079436.1 coordinate 22,268,823, forward strand.
CGAACATTATTCATAGATTAAAAAAAAAGTCTGGTGCACATAAAATTATGGAGATTTGAAATTAATTATTTTTATTAAATTTGTACAATAATATAAAAGTACAATTGCAGAAGCTTACAATGTACAAAGAGATACCATATATTGTCCCTACGTGTTATGTGCATATTTTGTTTTTCAACACAAAAAAATTATATTTAAAACTGAAAATATACGGAAATGTGTTTGTGTAAGTAATTTTGTAAACGTCTTATACCAAATACCTGCAAATCGTTGAGTGGAAAAGTGGTTCTCGACAGCTGACCGACTGACGTCGAACCCAGGGAATACGCATGCGCACTGACACAACGTGCCTACATTTCCCAGGATTTATCAACAACTGAACGTACGCTACTGCTGCTCAACTACAACAGAGCCACGGCTGTTCCTATTCAATAAGTATACCGCGTTTTAATCATAACTGTTTTGTCGCGGCAGTGTGATATTAAACTGTAGTGTAACGTAGTTTGCAGTTTGTTTATATTCGAGGACCGATATACTGGAATCATGAAATAGCCACACTGCTCACTGCATCCATGAACTGTGTTTAATAAAGTTCTCGGTCACGGCATGTCCTCTTTTTGCTGGATTTTTTGATGGGGCTTTTAAGGTTAATGATGCCGCCGAAGTTTCAGCTCCTGGCTCTGCTGGCCTTCGCTATTGCCATGATCTTTTTGGAGAACCAAATCCAGAAGCTCGAGGAGTCACGGGGGAAGCTGGGTAAGAGTCTTTGCTTTCCACTTGTATACTAGGAATCCCCTCAGTCTTTCGAGTTGTTCCTTTTTGTAAACATTAGGAGTGATTTGGTTCTTTTGTATGTTTTGGTTCATATGTTTTAAGGTGATTTGGTTCCTATGTATGTTTTGAGGTTCTGACTACATGGTCCAGCATGTCTCCAGGCAGCAGCTGCACTTTCATTCAGACAAGATCCAGTATCCGTTTTGAATCACCTCGTTGTGTAATGAATATTTTCCTACGTCAGTATGAAGAGGTGTTTTGTATCTGTTGAACTTCTGAACGACTGAATCAGATCTCAGCCAGGACTGAACAGCATATGCAAGTGGAGGGAAAAAGTGCACTGCAAGATATTACTTTAGATTATCAATTCACCTTGTTTTTTACTTTACCATCATTTAAAGTGGGTGACGAACACTAAAAGATATAAAAAAATATAAGTATTTGATTATCAATTTTAAATAAATCACCTTACTAAATAAATGAGTAAATTAAATGAGCCGACATGATGTTTTAATTGTTTTACTGCTGTCTACTGAATCTAATTATTCAAACGTTCACACAGTAACATGCCACAATGATTAAATTGATTCAAACTTAGTGGCAGTTAATACATTTATAATGTGTCTATCATTTATGTATATTTAAAAAATGATTATTCTAAGAAGTATTCGCGTCTATTTCCACAAAAAAAATGTGCCGTTAATTTATTCTCCTTCAGGTGAATAAATATAAATGTATATAAAATCAGAATGTAAATTCATATTTTTAGTCTGCTAAAAGTCAGGGAAATTTGGTTTAATAGGAAAGCTGTGTATGTGACAAGTCAATCTTCTAAATGGAGACTGTGTACAATAGTGTAATTTTTTGAGCAGCATCCAAGAAAGATACTTGAAAGTTCATGTGAAACTGAAAGCTGGTGCGATGGCTGTTGACATTTCTGATTTTTCAAATAAATAAATAAATAAATAAATTATAAAAATGTATTCAGGTAGAAAACTGCCTAAATTGTTAGAATATTTGATGGTAAGAAGTGCAACCTTGGGGAATATTATTTTTAAAACCATTCAAAACGTTAACAGCCGCACGCTTTTAAACACACGTGTATCCGTTTTTTTTTTACAATGACTGTGTCACAAAAAATAGACCTTGAAATTAAACAAAACTAACTAGAAATTACATACAGTAAAACCAAAGTGAGCAGGTGGAACATTTGAAATGTACAAAGTGGCAGAAGGTAGATTTTTTTTGATGAATCATATGTTGAACTGCATCCCAATCATCACAAATACTGCAGAAGACCCATTGGAACCAGCATAGACCCAAGATTCTCACAGGAATCAGTCAAGTTTGGTGAAGGTAAAATCATGGTTTGGGGTTACATTCAGTATTAGGTCGTTCTGCAGAGTGAATGGCAACATCAACAGCCTGAGGCATCAGGACATTTGTGCCGCCCATTACATTACAAATCACAGGAGAGGGCAAATTCTTCAACAGGATAGCGCACATCATAGTTTCTGAAAGCAAAATAGGTCAAGGTGCTCCAGGATTGGCCAGCCCAGTCACCAGAAATGAACATTATTGAGCATGTCTGGGGTAAGATGGAGGACGCATTGAAGATGAATCCAAAGAATCTGGATGAACTCTGGGAGTCCTGCAACAATGCTTTTTTTGCCATTGCAGATGACTTTATTAAAGAGCCCCTATTATACATAATATAGGGTCGTATTTGGGTTGTAAGGGTCTCCACCAACAGTCTAATATGCATGCAAGGTCAAAAAACACTTTCATGGTCTTATAATATGCATTTATTTTTACCTAATTATCCCAGCGACTTCCATATGAATCGTTCAGCGATTCATTTGATCCCAAACCCTTCCTTAGTGCGAAGCTAATCTGCGCTAATTGGACCGATGACAGCCTGTTGCGATTGGTCGACACTGACAGCCTTCAGCGCAAGACAGAGTGAAATGGCCAGCAGCTAATCAACAATATAGAATATACCATTGCACGTGTGTAGGAACAGCTGTCGATGGCCATAGCAACGACAAACAGCAGTGGAACGCGTGCTCACAAATGCATTTGATGTTAAATTCGCAAACAAAGCGGCACGCGTCGCATTTTCAACGTGGCTTTACACGCGATATGAGAATATAAAGAGTTAACCTGATACAGTACACGCAGTTACAAGTAACAAAATGCAACTAAATACTTAATTTGCAAGCTAGAGTAAACGAGGCAACCATTTTAATCGCACATACTTACACTTGTGAAATGGAGGAAGAAACTGATCCATGATGCACTGATCCATGTTCTGACATAGTCCCTTACATCAGTAGTCTTTTCTGATCCTTCTTCTGAATTCTTCTTTGTAAGCATGTAGTTTCCCGAAGCACTTGAACTGCACAAGGCTGGGCAATAATGCTGAGGTACTTTTGCAAAAATAAACCTCAACCACTGACTCTTCACAGTTTCATCTTTGGGTAGAGACTTTCAATAACATCCATCTGAGCACAGCGTGACTTCATTCAACCGGCATCAGCGACGGTGTGTGTCTAGCCTTTTTTTCTGTGTTAGTGTGCGGGGCCGCAGGTTTCAAATCTCCCGGGTTTGCACGCACAACTACTGGGTGGGGCTTGGGTTTCGTAGCCGCGTCATCGCGAAACACCTAATGACTCGTTATCAAGACGACTCGTTTGAAGCACTATGAGTCGACTCTTTTATAGATGAATCAATAGTTTTAAACACTGTACACTTACAGATTTAAGCCTTAGCTGGATATTTCACTTCACTTCTTCACTATATGGAAGGTCATTTTCAAAAACCCATAATGTGGGCTCTTTAATAAGTTAATTGTGTCATTGAAGAGATGTATGGATGCAGTCCTCCAAGCTCATGGGAGTCATACACAATATTCATTCTGTTTCCACTGCACCATGACTTTATATTCTATACTGTACATTATTTCTGTTACGTGACAAGACTATTTGTCTGAGCAAAGTCAGACCTTACACTCCTAATTAAATCATTTAAAATTAATACAAGATCATTTTTTATTTTGGTAAAATAAACCTAATCTAGAGGCCTTTGCCTTTCATATAAACCACTTCTGATACCAAATGATCAACTAGAAATCAAGTTATTTTTTGTTGTTCCATAAACTTTGATAGGCGACAAGACTTTTGTCAAGTAGTGTATTCATTTAGCACATGCTTTTATTCAAAGGGACTTACAAATGAGTTAAGAATATTTTCAGCTTGTTATTTATAAAGCCTTTTCGCATCTGAAAGCAAAAGCTCTTCTGCACTGTAGGAAATATGACAAAAAGTCATGACTACAAATGTTTTTCCAAGTTACTTTAACTTATTCTAATAAGTTAATCAAGTTTATATTAACATATATTATAAGTTAATATTTTTGTCAGTTTGGCTGATATAAGTTAAGATGACTAGAAAGGTTTATTTGATTTAACTTAAAATTTAAAGCAGCAAAAATTAGTTTTACAGTGTGCGTATTACAACAGCTCAATTGAAATGAACAAAATCAGTGAAGTTCACAGTCAGCGGGGCTGTTGTATTTTGGTTTGAGTCCTGCATTTCCAAACACAGACCACATGTCTAACTAGTGAGAGAGACATGTCAAGACCACATGCCTTGAGCGATCGGATATGGGCTATTTTGTGTCCCGGACAGGCTATTCTGAATTCTGCAGCATTTGACCTGTAACACCACTTCTGCGTCATATCTGTTTCACAGCACCTTCTCGGAGATGTATCAGTGCCATGCTTAAGTTATTATAATGCCATGTTTGAATAAGCAACGTTCTTTCCACTAAATAATTGGCACGCTGGTGTTGTTTAGGTTGCTAGTTCCCACCATGAGTTACTCACATCAAGCAAAAGGTTTTGCTATGAATAGTTGCAGAGGAATACGAGACCTGTTCGCTGGCAGAAAGGTGAGAAGAAGGTTTTCCATCTGGTTGCGCTTGCAAAGAGCTGTCAGTCTCAGCACTGCATAAATTGATGTTTTTGGAGGTGTCATCCTGTTGCACATCTTCTTTGACTACGAACAAATGGTGGTTTTGTTTTTGCACATACCAGCGCTTTCTCTTTTATTATTATTAATTTTGACTCCCTATTTTAGGAGAATATTCTGACTGCTCTTTTCATGTGTCACTTCAATATGAAATGTCTTGTGTTGATTTGTTAGTTTTCCATTTGCTCTAATGATGGCAGCTGACGTGCACTTTCATGGTTCATCAGCGTTGGAAAGTTATTCGATAGCTAACATGATAGTAGTTTGTCTCCATTTGCTAATGGAAGCTCTGCGATTCCCTTGAAAGATTCTTTAGATTGGGTACTGTTTTTAGCCCTGATGGGGTCATGAAGGATGTTTTGGTTTGGCACCATCACTGTGACTACAATACATTTTTGGATTCAAAATAGCCAAGTGTTTATATTGCTTAGACTTTAAAAGTACTGTTGTTAAAGAAAAAAGTTTCAGAGCCAGTGGATGACATTTAAACTAAACAAATGCGTGTGTAGCCTTTGTGCATGTAGAATTGTCTTTCTAAAATTTAGTAATGCATATTTGAATCATGTTTCATACATCAAACTAATAATGTTGATGTATAAATCTTGAGCTTGGGGTTAAATGTTTTTGAAAGAAGTCTCTTATGGTTATCAGTAGGGCTTGACATTAACACCCGCCAACCTGCCAAATGCGGGTAGATTTCATCTGTGGCGGGTTAAGCAACCACTTTCTCTAGCCACTTTGGCTGGTTGAAAATAATTTTCCCAGATAATAATTCTTAAAAATCAGGGTTCGACAATAAGGATGTTGATATTTATGGGTCTAACATTAACCATGTGTGTGTGATCATCCTTTCATTATCACACCTGCTTTCTTTTGCGTTAATATGGTTTAATTATAATTTTTTACAATAACATTGCTTTAATGGGAGATTAACTCCCCATTTATGTGTAGTTAACTGGTGATCTGGGACCTTTAGCCACACTCTCAGAAATAAAGGTGCGCAAGCTGTCACTGGGGTGGTACCTTTTCAAAAGGTACACATTTGTACTTAAAGGGTCCATATTAATACCTCAAGGGTACATATTAGTACCTAAAAAGTACAAAAGTATTCTTAAATTTTTTTTAGGTACGAATATATACTTTTGAGGTACCAATATGGACCCTTTAAGTACAAATGTGTACCTTTTGAAAAGGTACCACCCCAGTGACAGCTTGCGTACCTTTATTTCTGAGAGTGCAGGACAAATTACTGTGCATATGTTTTGTCAAATAAAAAGTTTATACAGCTATGTTTTGCTTGTTTTTAACACATTTAAGATTTGTGGCTAAGAAATAATTAGTTGTTTATGTTTGGTGTGGTCAGAGATAAATTTGGTAAATCCTTGATTTTGAGCTCTGAAAATTCATGTGAAATAAAAAAAACTAATTGTAATACTATGAAACCATGACCCATTTGCTCATGATTATTGAGTGAGGAGGCATGTGGAGATAACGCAAAATCTAAAACAAGTAATTCTAGCCAGGCAAAGTCATATTTATTTATATAAAATATATTTTCCCAACAATAAAATTGTGGCTAGTGAAAATGGTGAGTGGCTAGTAATGTTGGTAAACTACTAGCTACAGTGGCTGTTAAACTCAAAAAAGTTAATGTCAAGCCCTGGTTATCAGTACTCAAATAAGCAAAATACAGTCAGTTATGTTGCATAAATATTTCTGGTAACCCTTTACTTGAAGGGGTGTTCATAAGACTGTCATTAAACCTTTATAATCATGACATGACACATCGTGAATGTGAATGAGATTTATGCATACTTGTAACAACTGTCATTAAGTGTCATTCACTCAGTTATGGCATTTTAAATACAAAAATGACATTATGACACTTGACAAACAAATACATGTTTTTGCCTTTGTCATGACAGCATTACAACTACAACTAGGACTTTTTGACAACAAAACTTGTCATAAATCAGTCATAAACATGATTGTCATGAAGCCATTATAAATATGGCATGAATTTTATAACACAGTTATTAATTTATATATTTTTTGACCTCAACAACAGTTGTACAAGCTACATTTGTCATTAAAATGTCATTATATATTAATGACACCATTAAGAATTATTTAATGGAGTAAAGCCACTTTTAATGAGACATTTTAATGACAAATACAGCTTGTTCTTCTGAAAACGTGATCAGAAAAACATTCATGACATCATTATAATGCCTCATGACAATTATGTTTATGACAGATTTATGACAAGTTTTGTTATCTTGGTAATGTCAAGATGAAGATTGATTGTGATTTATTTGTTTATGTCAAGTTGTCATAACAAACAATGTCATCTTTGCATTTAAAATGTCATAACTGAGGAAATGACACCTAATGACAGTTGTCCTAAGCATGCATAAAATCTCGTACACAGTCATGTTATGATTATATCATTATATCATAGGTTTATATACATAGGTATACCTAGGTCTTATAAACACCCTTTTAAGTAAAGTGTTACCATATTTCTCATGTCTAAATGTGATATAGAAATCAATTTAAACAAGATATCTAGGAGACAAACCAATTCTGTTCGTTCATTCTTTCATTTTCCTTCGGCTTAGTCCCTTTACTCTTCAGCGGTCGCCACAGCGGAATGAACCGCCAACTTATGTAGCATATGTTTTACGCAGCAGATGCCCTTCCAGCTGCAACTCAGTCCTGTGAAACAACCATAAACTCTCATTCACACACATACACTACAAAAATAAGTTTATTCAATTCACCTATAGCACATGTCTTTGGAGTGTGGGGAAACCGGAACACCCGGAGGAAACCCACGCGAACACGGGGAGATCATGCTAACTCCACACAGAAACGCCAACTGACCCAGCCGAGACTCGAACCAGCGAACTTCGTGCTGTGAGGTGATCGTGCTACCCACTGAGCCACCATGTCGCCCTTAGTTCTACATGTAATTAGGATTAATATTTCAACTTGCTGATAAAACAAAGAATAATTCTAAAGAATTAGCATCACTGCACTTAACTTATGCATTACAAATTTTGCTTTCACATAGGAAACCGCATGCCAAGTGTAAAATGAATCATTATGGCTGTCAATTGGTGCGTCCTGTTGTTTGTAACCAGATGGCACATAACCTAGCGCAGATCATGAGCTTAATGCATTACTAACTGTTTATTAAAACTTCAAAGCCCTTGTGAATGCCAGTGGTGTATACAGCTGCCTGCATTTCATCGCTGATTTTATGGCCTGTTTGTACAAAGGACATTCAGGTGCCTGTTTCTTTTTGTTCTTAAGACACCACGCTGCTCTATTTCTGTATCTCAGCCTTGGTTATTGAGCCAAGGCTGTAAATGTCCTTCTGAAATAATAAAAATGTTACTTCTGGATCTAATAATCTTGAGTATAAAGACCCCACGGTGACCTCCAGGTTGTAGAGTCTATCTGTGGCAAACCTGACAGAGTTAATGGGTTTTTGTTCTATCTAAGGAAAGAGTGAAACCTGATTTGAATCATTGAAAAGCCATCAATCAGAGTATAACTCGTCAGGTTTGGCAGCTGACCGCAATAAAGCCTCCTCTCCTCCTGAGCAGCTTGACACATGGAGAGATTGAATTTCATTCACTCATCTTATTATTTTTGGCCTTTACTGGAACTAGACACTCACCTTTACCGTTAACTTTTTTGCATTGTCACTATCAAAAACTATGTTTCATATCTGTTAATTGAAAGGTATACCTAGTTCAGTGCTGAATCAATTAGGTGGTGGTGTGATTTATTTTGTTTGAAATCTTTACATGTGATTATTGTAAATATGCATCCCTTCTATTAAACTTCATTTGTTTAGAATTTTCATACACTTATTTCTCAAAATAACAGAATTCTTTTTAAAATTATTATGGAAAATAATCAGTGTTGGGGGGGGGGTAATATATTACAATCAAGTCACTTTAAAAAAAAAGGTAAATAAATATTAAATAATTAAACAATTACTTTTTAAGGATGGTAATGTGAAAGTGTGTTATTTTTATTTTAACCCTTTTAACTGCCCCACCAAGAATTTTTTTTTGGATTGCATTTCTTTACTCCTAACGTTGCTAGTTACCCACTCAATGCATTTTTTTCAAAACATCCTATAATTTTTTAAAATATCAACCTCTACCAAATGGTAGGTTTGGATTATGGTAGATTTGGTTTATGCGCTGTAAAAAAATCCTGGTTGCCTTAAATTTCTAAGATGAATCAAATTAACCCTATGAGTCCATTGAACTTATATGTTAAACTGACTTAAAACAGCTTGCGTAACTTATAAAAATTAAGTTATAACATGATTAACTTAGTTTAATAAGTTACAGTGAGCTAAAACATATGCTGTTTATTATGACTAATTGGTCATACACTTTTTTTAAAATGTGGTAAAAGTACCGTGTTTAATACATATACTATGAAAAATCAGAAAACATGAAGTGTAAGATTAATTTATTTAAAAAATATATTCAAAATAAAACATTTTGAACACTAAATCATCTTTATTTTTCGAAGTATGCCATAAAGTATTTCAAATTCTCATTTAACATGTTTTCTTGTTTTTTAAACCATTATTTAAAACTCATTCTTTAAATGACTTTAACTGACTTTATGACTTTAGTGTCAGCTAAATTTGATGGACAATTACATAATCATCACAATCAACCAAAAATAAATCCGGCAACTTTTAGTATTACAATATTCACACTGAGCTGTCAGTACTTTTGTTTTTCACTCTTGTCCACAATGACAGCATGCCATCTTTGCTGTCAATATTTTCAATAAAAAATCTAATCAAATAAATTTTGTCCAATGTATGAACATTTTTTTTTTTGTATAATGTGCCACAGTTTACATTATTTAGCTATCTTCACTTACATGAATGGGTGCACGGTGGCGCTGTGGGTATCACGATCACCTCTCAACAAGAAGGTCACTGGTTCAAGCCTCGGTTGGGTCAGTTGCCATTTTTGTGTGGAGTTTGCATGTTCTCTCCTTGTTCTCGTGGGTTTCCTCCAGGTGCTCTGGTTTCCCCCACAAGTCCAAAGACATGTGGTAAAGGGGAATTGGGTGAACTGAATTGTCCATGGTATATGTGTGTGAATGAGTGTGTATGGATGTTTCCCAGTGATAGGTTGCAACTGGAAGGGCATCCGCTGTGCAAAACATATGAATAAATATGGATAAATTGGTGGTTCATTCCACTGTGGCGATCCAAGATTAATAAAGGAACTAAGCCGATAAGAAAATGAATAAACTTAAACTTAATGATCTAATCTATTGTCCAGGACCCGTAGCCTATATTATATATTTTTATTTAAATTATATCTGGTGTGAGATCATTTTTTTGGTTTGACTTAATGTATTACATTGACTGTGTATACAGTACTATATATATTAGATGTTAGGAGAATCTGGACTTTTGTGCTGTTTAAGCACTTACTGTAAAACTATAACTTATAGTATGATTAATGATAGGCCATATACTGAGAAACCCACTACAAAAATCGGTTTCAGAAATCTTTTCAGGCTACAGTAAAATGGTGACATATTTGAAGTCATCGTACTTCAGAAGCGGCTCTTATCAGAGAGCACATTGTGTAAAGGCCAGCAGAAGTGAATCTCAGCAATTGTCCATGACACTGCTTTCACACAGTCAGCCCGAGAGGCTCCGACCGCATGTCTGCCTGCTTTTAAAGGAGCGCTTTTGCTCAGCATAATGCAGCACTTGTGTGTCCTTCAAGTAGGAAACAAGTCATGATTCAGGGTGTTTTTCTCATTAAACTGCAATTATATGATTACATTCGGCTGCATCTTGCAGCAGTAATGAGATGGCCAATCCGCCTACCACGCACACAAATGCTTGAACTCTGACTCGGCTTTTCCCTCAGACTCAAATATTTTTCATTACCTCTCATTAAACGTCAAAAGGATACAATTACATTAAAGGGACATTTCGCTAATGTTAATGATTAGTGCTGCTTTTTATTTAGTTTTACAGTAGTGGTATTTTTCTCCAGATGGATTTTGGAAGTTTTCCCTCTGTTGTCTGGTGTCATAATGTGTCATGGCAGCAGTTGTTGTCAATGGCAGGAGCAGTTGTTGGAGTGTGTGTGCTGGCTGGAGACTTTTCTCTGTAAGTGGGAATGTGATGTGTTTGGCTTGACATCATCACCTCACAGCAGCAGCTGCTGGACCCCTGCTCTTACACACGCACACGCACACACACACTGTCACCACATCATCTGCATTGACACATTTTCATCTCGAGATCTCACGAGGATTATCAGACCCCAGACATTTCCTGTTTCAGTTCTAGAGCCCATATTCTACATTAATTCATTTAAAATAATTAATAAAAAAGCATTACTCTAATTTAAAATGATGTTAAAAGGTTTTTTTTTCAACCAAAAAAAAAGAAAGTCCTGTCATTATTTACTAATTCTCAAGTTGTTGCTAATTTACATGATTTTTCTGGTTCCCTTGCACTTGTGTAGTAACAAAAATAAATAAACCTTTAATCATCACAAATACTGCAGAAGACCTATTGAAACCCAAATGGACCCAAGATTCCTACAGATATCAGTCAAGTTTGGTGAAGGAAAATCATGATTTGCGATTACATTCAGTATGGGGTGTGTGAGAGATCTGCAGAGTGGATGGCAACACCAACAGTCTGAGGTATCAAGACATTTGTGCTGCCCATTACATTACAAAACACAGAAAAGGGCAAATTCTTTAGCAGGATAGCACTCCTCATTCTTCAACCTCCTGAAAGCAAACAAGGTCAAGGTGCTTCAGTATTGGCCAGCCCAATCACCAGATATGAATATTATTGAGCATGTCTGGGGTAAGATGGAGATATTGAAGATGAATCCAAAGAATCTTGATGAACTCTGGGAGTCCTGCAAGAACTCTTTCTTTGCCATTCCAGATGACTTTATTAATAAGTTAGAGTCATTGCAGAGATGTTTAGATGCAGTCCTCCAAGCTTATGGGAGTCATAAATATTATTAATTCTTTTTCCACTGCACCATGACTTTATATTCTATACTGTTCATTATTTCTGTTACGTGACAAGACTTTTGTCTGAGCAAAGTCAGACCTTACTGTCCTAATTAAATCATTAAAAATCAAGGCATGATCATGTTTTATTTTGGTAAAATAAGTGTAATCTAGAGGCCTTTGCCTTTCATATAAGCCACTTCTGATACCAAATGATCAACTACAAGTCAAGTTATTATTTGTTAGCGAAAAGACTTTTGTCAAGTAGTGTGTAGAGACAGTTGAAGTCAGAATTATTCGCCCCCCTGTTTTTTTTCTTTCAATTTCTGTTTAATAGAGAGAAAAAAATTTCAACACATTTCTAAACATAATAGTTTTAATAACTCATCTCTAATAACTGATTTATTTTATTTTTGCCATGATGACAGTAAATAATATTTTACTAGATATTTTTAAAGACACTTCTATACAGCTTAAAGTGACATTTAAAGGCTTAACTGGGTTGATTAGGTTAACTAGGCAGGATAGGGTAATTAGGCAAGTTATTGTATAACAATGATTTGTTTTGTCGAAAAAAAAAATATAGCTTAAAGGGGCTAATAATTTTGACCCTAAAATGGGTTTAAAAAAATTATTCTTGATGAAATAAAACAAATAAGAGTTTCCCCAGAAGAAAAAATATTATCAGACATACTGTGTAAATTTCCTTGCTCTGTTAAACATAATTTGGGAAATATTTAAAAAAAGAAAAAAAATTCAAAGGGAGGCTAATAATTCTGACTTCAACTGTGCGTGCGTGCGTGCGTTCATAGAACTATTGGTGGAAATAGCTGCATTTCGCATGGTTTAGTTATAGGAATGCAATTTGGAGGAAATAAATTAGCTCCCATGACAGAGTAGGGTCTAATCCAGCACAACAGGAACTACGTTGATGAAAGTATTTTATGATTTTGTGATTTACTGATTTAGTGAATGCATATCATATACCATGGTACATTTAAAAGTGATACAAAACATATTCAGAATTTTTTTTTTTTCAGAAAGCATTATAGTGTTTTTTTCCTGGCCACGGTTTAATGCAGTACATCACTTATATGTTACATTTTTGCTGTCACAAAAATTATGACGTATTATATTTTTTAAAGAGTCATTGCTATAACTGAAAGTCTGCTTTATTGGGGTTTTTTTTCTCCCTTACATTTCATTCATGTATTCATTTTCTTTTCGACTTAGTCTCTGTATTAATCTGGGGTCGCCACAGCTGAATGAACCGCTAACTTATCCAGCATTTTTTTTACGCAGCGGATGCCCTTTCAGCTGCAACTCATCACTGGGAAACACCCATACACACTCATTCACACACATACACTACAGCTAATTTTGTTTCTTCAATTCACCTGTACTGCTTGTCTTTGGACTTGTGGGGAAAACCAGAGCACCCAGAGGAAATCCACGTCAACACTGGGAAAACATGGTCCACACAGAAATTTCAATGTTATTCATATGCTAATGTTGTGTCTACAGTGTTTATAACAGAAATATTCAAATAATGCCCTTCAAAAGAGAATTATTCCTTATGTATTCTTTGCCATTTTTAACTCCACATACAGTATACACTGTAGAATTATTCCTCTATAACTCAGATATGTCAGATTAATTAGCAGTTGGTTTCTTGCAAAAAATATTGACACTACTGATGAAGAAATGTCTTCTTAACATGTTAGATTTGAACATCTCATCTTCTTATTACAGAACAAGCCATTGCCAGACATGAGGTGCGAGAGATCGAGCGACGGCACAGTCAAGAGAGGGTGAAGGAGGTGCAGCTTGAGGAGGATGATACAGTGGTCATCTACAACCGAGTGCCCAAAACAGCCAGCACCTCGTTCACCAACATCGCCTACGACCTGTGCAACAAGAACCACTACCATGTGCTGCACATCAACACCACCAAAAACAATCCCGTCATGTCGCTTCAGGATCAGGTCAGTTTTCTGCCAACCCGTCCAAAACTACAGATTACAATGCATTTAACATTTACAGCCTCTAAATGACACTAATCTTAGCGCAGTACAGCAGATGCTATGCTAGGCTGGATAATAAAACAATGATTATCGCAATATAATTTCATACATGTTTGATAAAAATTCAATTCAAAATGTATGCTGCAAAAGTGGAACCAAAGGGCGTTTATCATTTACGGCACACAGCCTGTTTATCTGTTTACGTGAATCCCTCTCCGCAAGTTCAAGTTTGTTTACATGCAGTTAGGTCTTTTGATCACAACAGCAGCTTTATAGAGAAGCACTTGAATATAGTGAAGAACACTAGTGTCTCTGTGATTTAGTTTACAGCCTGATGAAACAGTACTAACGTTCTCAAAGCCACTGACAAACAGGAGAAACACTGTATTGCAAACCGTTCAGTTAGAAGTCTGTTCCACAGATGGATTTACTGTACAAATAACCACAGATTTGGAAGTATACATACCATTTTATGATGTAATTATTCATTTCAACATGTATTAAATGTTTTAGAAGAATAATAGAATGTAATTATAGTAATTGTTGTTATTAACCCTTATGTACTGTTCAAAATGACTACTCTTTCGTTATGTTGGTGGCTGTTTTTGCCCCTTTGACTTCCATTATAATGACATTTTTTTATTGCAAAGCCTTGACACCATATTATCATGCATTCTTGATTGTTGCTGATTTTCCCTGTTGGGAAGAGGTCAAATGTGTCATTTTAACTGTTTGTAATCAGTTGGCACCATTAACCCTTTAAATCAGGGGTGTCAAACTCCGTTCCTAAAGGGCCGCAGCTCTGCACAGTTTAGCTCCAACCCTAATTAAACACACCTGATTAAACTAATTGAGTCCTTCGGGCTTGTTTGGCTGTTGCCAAAATATGCGTTCTTCAGTTTTCTTGCATCCTCGTGTTCTCGTGTAACGTCATCATCAGCTGCAAAAGTTCCAATACTCAAGACGGCAAGAATCGAGGACGCATCGATGCAGACTTGAGCACCGATCTCGCTCTAGAAGTCCCTGAAGTCATTGCGAATGGAGGTGGGAAGCGCAGCAATTTATATACATTTATTATTAAAGTTCAGAGATATCACTTATTTACCTCAGGAGTTTCTCTGAAACTGTAAAAGTAAACATTACCATGAAAATCTTAATAAAGGAATAAACACATCAAGGGTGTTTGTTTGCTGAAATTCATATTAAAATCAGTTTTATTTATTGTGCAACATATATTTATAATGTTTTTATGCATAGTATATATTTAGAAAAGGGGAAAAACGATAAATCACTGTATGAATGCTGTAATGTTTTAATAATTTTCCATTTAAAAAAAACGTGTGAAGGTCACGTGACCATCAGGAAGAACGCAGAGCATCTCATTTCTCTAAGGACGCGTTTTCTGTTCTCGCGATCTCCCGAGTTTGTTCTTCTGAGGTGACCTGGCAAGATCGGTCTCCACAAGAACGCAAGTCCGTTCTCTGCGTTGGAATTGAGAAGCAGCCTTTGAAAAATACAAGTAAGGTTGTTGGAGCAGGGTTGGAACTAAACTGTGTAGGTCTGCGGCCCTCCAGGAACTGAGTTTGACACCGCTGCTTATGGTAGTCCTATGCAAAAACATTTCTAGCTTTTATATGGAGTTCTATGGAGTAAATAGATTATATAATAGTAGCAGATTATAGTGTGTGTGTGTGCATAAATACACTTTCTCTGTTTACTATGATCTGCGAGCTGAGCTGCTTATTATGATATTCTCAGACGTATCAAGATAAGTGCGCAAAGGTCTCTCCTAGGGCTGCATAATATATTGTTTCAGCATCGATATCGTAATGTGAGCGTTTGCAGTAGACTCATTGCAGGATCTGAAATGTAGAGTCAGGACTATAATCACAAGAGCCGGAGTTGAAAAAACATGTGATTTATTGTTACACTTTGCAGTAACTTCTCATATTTACCAAAAATGGTGTCATTTGCATAAATTAATACCATAGATATCGGTCTGTGAGCATGTAGCCATTTTAAGCAATCGGGCACAACAATTTATAATGTTTGAATCTTAAAGAAAGATTGTAGTCTATACAGTGTTATTTTACATTTGATAATTCAATTTATGTACCTGAATTCTCACAGAAAACTTTAACGCACTGGTTAGTGTGGTTGTATCTTTGCTATTATATTTGTCAGTGCTTGTGATTGGTTTATTATATTTTATCAAAATGTACTACAAAACTATCCCAATCAATCTAAAATGACAAATTCTTTCCAAATAGAGCCATTCAAGTTATCAGAAATTATTCTCTGTATCGCAATATGTATTGCAGAAAAATAAATGGTCGCATGTCAGTTTTTTTCGATATTGTGCAGCCGTAGTCTCTCTCACACATACATACACTCACTTTACTCCATAAGGAAGATTAAAAACTACACTTTTTTTGCACTGCGACAGTTAAAATGACACATTTTACTTCTTTCCAACAGAGAAAACCAGCATCAATCAAAAATGCATGATAATATGGTGTCATGGGTTTGCAATCAAAAAATGTCATTATAATAGAAGTCAATGAGGCAAAAACAGCCAGCAACATAACAAAAATGTATGAAATGTGTCCAGAGTGTATTGTTGACATTTTATTAAATTTTAAAGCATTTTCTGAAAATATTTGTCAAAATAGGATTGGTCACCAAAATTGATTCCATCTGCTGAAACGCTTGTGGCAGAGAACGTTGTGGCCAAATTAAGACTCAAAATCACACCACAGTGTATGAAAACATCCCCAACAACACACAAGGGTTAATCCATAGCTTTTTGATTTTGTGTTTATACTTAATTGTTTGAAAACACAAGCCTGAATATGTTTCATAGAAGCCATGTAGTTAAATTGTAATGGTGCTATGTCTGTTATTTTATGGTTATGATTGTCTAGATTTTATGGATGACACTGTTTGATTTTGAACACGTTTACAGGACAGCAATGTAGGCAAAAATGCAAAAGTTTTTCCATTGTGTTTTTAAAAAAAAGTTCACGTTTACACAACGTTTCAAAACAATCCTGAACAATACAGCCTAAAACACTGGATTACACATGCCACGCCAGTATTTGCCACTGTAAACCTTGTGAGTAAAGAGTACCTATAGGCAAGTAACAACATGTATGTGTAGAATTTGCATTGTGTGTAAGATGCGCCTGCTGTTGTTTGTATTATGAAGGTAAATTTACACTCACAATAACAGCAATTCTCTGCCATTGTTGTTGGTTTGTTTGTACTTGCCTTGATATATCATGTATGTGCATGAAGTCATTTTCAAAGATTCTTGTTTTCATGTGCTTACACGAGCATGATGATGTTTTTAAAAACTTCCTCTTTTCAGATTTTTGTGTTTTCAGTGGCAAAAATGCAATTTCTGTGTAAAAGCATAAAAATTTAATCTTTTTGTCTGAAAAGCTTATCGTGTAAACAGCCCCTCAAATTAAGGCCTTGTCCATTATGTACAGTTGAAGTCAGAATTATTAGCCCCCCTTTAATTTTTTTTCTTTTTCCTTCTTAAATGTTTCCCAAATGATGTTTAACAGAGCAAGGATATTTTCACAGTATGTCTGATAATATTTTTTCTTCTAGAGAAAGTCTCATTTATTTTATTTCGCCTAGAATAAAAGCAGTTTTACATTTTTTTAAAAACCATTTTAAGGTCAAAATTTTTAGCCCCTTTAAGATAACTTATTTTTCGATAGTCAACAGAACAAACCATCGCTATACAATAACTTGCCTAATTACCCTAACCTGCCTAGATAACCTCATTAACCTAGTTAAGCATTTAAATGTCACGTTAAGCTGTATAGAAGTGTCTTGAAAAATATCTAGTCAAATATTATTTACTGTCATCATGGCAAAGATAAAATAAATCAGTTATTAGAAAAGAGTTATTAAAACTATTATGTTTAGAAATGTGTTGGAAAAAAATCTTCTCTCTGATAAACTGAAATTAAGGGGGGAAAAACAAGGGGGGCTAATTATTCTGACTTCAGTTGTAAATGTTTTTGTTGTGTTTTTTTTTTTTTTTTTTTTTTTTTGTCTTTTTGCCCCTCCCTATAAGATAGTTTACACAAACATTTAAATTCCCTCATAATTTACTATCCCTTGTGTGGTTTTAAACCTATTTTCATGTTGAACACAAAAGAGGATTTTGTTAAAGAATGCTGGTTGCTGGCACCCATTGACATCCATAGTAGGAGAAAAAATACTATGAATGACAATAAGTGCTAATAACCTGCATTCTTCAAAATATCTTGTTTCGTTAACAACAGAAGAAAAAAAATTTGTAATAGGTTTTGAACTAATGTAATAATTGTTAGGTAAATTGTCACTAAGTCATTTATTCTTTCCTGTATTTCAGGTACGGTTTGTAAAGAATGTGACGTTATGGAAGGAAATGAAGCCGGCCTTCTACCATGGACATGTTTCCTTTCTGGACTTCACCAAGTACGTATCATCATGTGCTGTTTTCATTCCTGGTGCGGAATCTGTTGTGGTCTGGTCAGTGTGTTTGCATGACAAATGCAGTTTTGCATTTAATGCCAACAGCACTTATGAGGGAGTTTTCCAACATTCAGCGTAACATGAAACCTGTGTTAAGCACAGCGATTCATATCTATTGAAGGATGTTTACGTTACTAACAACCCATGTGTCAAAAAAAGTGACTTGATGCTACTGACACCTGGTGACTGTGAGAAGAACTGCAGATTTCCTCTTCCTTTAAAAATTATATTGTTTTGTGGACCATTTTGAGGGATGTAAACAAAAACAATGGTCCCAACGCATTTCCTGTTTTACATTTTTAATTTGTCTAGATTCTGAGAATCCTAAAACAGTCACGTTTTGATAAATAATGTTATAATAGCTGTTTGACACAAAGTTATGATTGAATTGCCTATTGTTACAGTTATGAAATAGTTTGATAATGTTGTGAATATCTCTAGTCTGGCTCACGGCACCAAACTGTTGTGAAATTCTAAGACGAGCCCAAAAAACCAGGCAGAACTTTCGGTTATCTTCAAAGAAGAATCCTTTATTTAGAAGAACTCCGTGTGGCTGTGGCGTCATCGAAAGAAACTCTCAACTGTACAGCAGGCACTAAGTTTTTATACATTTTACAGACAATGATTCATAGGGGTGGAAACAAACCTAAACAAAGCATGCAAATGAAGTGTTGTTGTCGGCAGGGTAAATTGCCTTTCCAGCCCCGATCTCATCAGCATATAAGTACCTAGTCACGATACATTTTAGCATTAAAACGGTGTGCTAATGATGTTCTGGAGACAGAAACCGTCCGACCAGTTGACCAGAAGACAATAGACAGTGCAGTGCTGTGAAACTGACAATTTGCATTACTTTGGAGACAGTCAGGGCTCAGGAAACCAAGACATTTTAAGGTCTGTCACACCCTAAAAACAGCTTTTCAGTTATATATAGATTATATAAATTTATATTCCCACAATAACAAGCAGGAAATATTTGTGGGCCAATGACATGTGACACTGTATTGGGTCTCCCTATACCTTACATATCTGAAATGTACTGATGATGTTTATATGCATACATAAAGTAATTAATTAGTCATACATAAATTCCAAAAACACGTGTTTCAATGTATTAGTGATGTTAAAAGTGAAATGCAGAGCTTCACTGTTGCTTTTCCATCTCTTTATCAGATTTGGAGTGAAAAAAAAGCCTATTTACATAAATGTTATCCGAGATCCTATTGAGCGTCTGGTGTCGTACTATTATTTCCTGCGATTTGGTGATGATTACAGACCGGGCCTACGACGCAGAAAACAAGGAGACAAAAAAGTGAGTGTGGTTGTTTTTGGTTTGAGATTGTAAGTGTTTGATCAACAAAGTAGTTTTATTTATTTGTACAGTTCAGTTTATCAGACTATAAAGTAATGATGTTCACAAAAATATGATTTATGTTATCATGAAAATGTATAGAAATAAGAATAATCATATTCAATTTATTTGATAGTCTATAAATGGATTTTGTGTAATAATTTTAGACTAAATATTATATTAAATGATTTACTATATTTAATGTTAAACAGTAAAATTAAATGATGTTTTACTATAATATTAAATGTCATTTGTTTTAATAATATTAAATGTAGGCGTCATATTTGTACATATTTGTATGTCATATTTGGTACAATAATATTATATCAATGTTGTATGTACAGCGGGGAAAGTAAGTATTGAACACTTCATGTTTTTCCTAAGAATAATATTTCTAAAGGAGCTGTTGACATGGAATTGAACCAGATTTTGATAAAAACCCAAACAATACAAACATAAAAATAAAGTAAAACAAAAAAATCTGAAAGATTAGTTTTGTGTAATAACAATGAAATGACACAAGGAGAAAGTACTGAACTACTGAAACGTATTTAACACTTTTATATATAAAGACTTTTTTGGTAATGGCAGCTTAAAGATGCCTCTCATGTGGAGAATGAAATCGCATGTATTTCTCAGGTGGGAGTTTTTCACAGACTCCAGCAGAGTGTAAAAATCTTGATGGTTCTGTGAGTCTCGTCTATCAAATCTGATCTTTATTTTGAATTCTCTATTGGATTCAAGTCAGGCGATTGGCTGGGCCATTCTACAGCTTGATTTTCTTTCTCTGAAAGCATTTGAGAGTTTCCTCGGTTGTGTTTTGGATCATTGTCTTGCTGAAATGTCCACTCTGGTTTCATCTTCATCATCCTGTTAATGTAGATGTTGGACTGAAGCAGCTAATAATAATTTACAATGACGAAGGGCAGAGGCTTGCTGAAGAACTACTGAGAGATTTTAGCTGCTGTCTGGGCTTTCACTGCCCTTCTACACATCATGTGTTATAAAAAATTCTTTTTCCCTGCGTCATTTTATTATGCACAACTATATTTGTCAACTAATCAGATTTGATTCTTTGCATATATGGATTTCTTTGTTTGTTACCAACATCCGGGGAAAATTTCAAGTCAACGACTAAGAAAAATGGTGTAATTTTCATTATTATTTTCCCCGCTGTTATTATACATTTTACATGTTATTATATAAAATGTTCTAATTACTCTTATTTTCAAACAATTATTAACATGAATTGTTTAATTATGATTTAAAATAATACTCATAATTTTATTCAAAATAAATATTTGCATTCAGAATTGTGCTTTAAATCATCCTAAAATTAGCCCTTTTTACTTAAACATATTACTGTAACCTTGGTTTGTGCCACTATTTTTTTGTTGTCAATCAAGTTTGACTATGTAAATGTTTATCTCATATTCATATCGGACTATTTCAACAGTATGCTGTGTGTGTTTCAGACATTTGATGAGTGTGTCTCCGCTGGAGGGTCCGACTGCGCTCCAGAGAAACTGTGGCTTCAGATTCCCTTCTTCTGCGGTCATTACTCTGAGTGCTGGTAGGCTCTTTTAATGCAGATGTTTCACATCCAGCATTTTTAGGACTGTTGTTTTATTTTCTCATGAATTGTTTCACAGGAACATTGGCAGCCGGTGGGCTCTGGAGCAGGCGAAATACAACCTGGTGAATGAATACATGTTAGTTGGAGTGACGGAGGAGCTGGAGGACTTCGTTATGATGCTGGAAGCGGCTCTTCCTCGCTTCTTTAAAGGGGCCACAGAGCTCTATAGGACAGGTATGACTGCATAGACCACGTGAATTAAAATTTTTATTACTATATTTTCCTCCTTTTCTCTGTTTTCAGTCTGAGTATGGAGTAAAAATTTATTTACGTTCATAGGAAGATTATGTTTGCAGCATACATACATTTGCACAGAATATGAAGAGTTTAGATGCAAAAACCTCTAGTGACATTACTGAATCAAGAAAACGGAGCCTGAGAAAAATAATAATATTAGTATTAATATTAGTTTTTGCATCAAAACTCTTACAATTATTAAAATTGGAAATACCTAGAAAGGGCTCATTTACACCAAAGGCATCTTTGCTTCTAAAAATACCAGGCGCAAGGCTTCGGAATGGTTTGAAGAAAAAATTTAGCATAAAACATGAGGGTTTTTCAGACTCTGCCACTGTGTGCCTGTAAACAGAAACGTTCTTCTGATTGGTCCACTGCTTTGGGACTGACAGTGATGAGCAGCCTACATTTTGATCAGTTGAAGTTTCTTTAAACTTGACACAGGGTCTAAAAACTTGGCACTCTAAAACACGTCCATCAAGCATGTTTACATTGAAAAAACAATAGAAAAGAATTGCATTTTGAAAGGAAAAACTCATTCTGTGTGAACGGACCCTAAATGTTAAAGAAGTAAAATCAATTAAATATGCTTTATAGGCTAAATTATAGGTCTCAAACTCAATTCCTGGAGGGCCGCAGCTCTGCACAGTTTTGCTTCAATCCTAATCAAACACAGCTCATCCAAATGATCGAGGTGTTCAAAAGTGTCATGAACACCTTCATTAGTTGGATCAGCTGTGTTTGATCAGGGTTGGAGCAAACTGTGCAGAGCTGCAGCCCTCCAGGAATTGAGTTTGAGACCTGTGGGCTAAATAGATATATAATTACATTTTCTCTATTCTCAATTTTAATATGTATTTTCTACATTCAAACCTATTTAACAAATATTTTAGAACATAAAAATAAAAAGGTTAGTGTTTCTCAACCACATTCCTGGAGGTTCCACCAGTACTGCATGTTTTGGATTGTCTCCTTTGTCTGTTACACCCATTACAGGTCTTTCAGTCTCTGCTAATGAGCTGTTGATCTGAATCAGGTGTGTTTGGTTAAGGAGACATGGAAAATGTGGTTGAGAACCACTGAATTTTGTGACTGAGTTAGATCTGCTTTACAATTTAATCACACGTGTTTTCAAATTCACCTGGAAGGGGTTGAAAGTGTACAATCCAAAACATTTCAGACCATGTTTACACCTGTATTTAGTGTCATCCACATGTGATTAGGCCAACAAAATGTGTCTCAAAGCTCAGGACACAACAAGCGGTTAAAATGACAATGAAAATTTTATTTCTTGTGTGGACCAAAAAGCTGCACGTGTGCACGCTAAACAGTTGACTGAGACGAAAACATTCATTCTGTGCCTGCATGAGAGGGTGTGTCTTTTCATATGGGAAACCAGAATTAGTTCTGCACAGATACAAACTGTAAATAGTGTTTATTTACGCACCATTTTCACAGTACTTCATGCTCACCAAAGAGATATAGACCCTTCCTATATCTGGGTTTCTCAGCAGCAGAAGTCGTCATAGTTGGGTAAACTTAGCTCACAGTGAATGGGAGGGTACAAAACATATATATTTTTTTACAATCCTATTAGCTGAAATAATAAAAGAAAAATGGCATGATGGTGTTATCAAGACTTTCAAAAAAGGGGGAAAATGGTATGAGACTGACGGCAGCCATAACGTCCAATTTACTCTCAGCCCCAAAGATGCTGCATTACAAACACCTCACATAAGCCGTAATTCGTTTTTATTAATTTGATGCAAAGATGATATTATAACGGCATATAAATGTTCATATGTTTTTTTTTAAAAATCAAGTATAAAAAAACTTTCAAGGATTTAAGATTATGATGACCGTTAAATGCGTCATAACTGTCTTGTGAAGAAGGGTCCATTCGCTTGTGCAAATTTGTATGATAATCTTCTAATTCATATTGTTTGTAAACATTTGAGAGCCACATTTTTGTGTTCCCCTTGACGCTGTTGCCTTAGTCTCATCACTTCGGTTTTTATTTACACGCTCTGATTCATAGCTGAACAGCCAATCAGAGCAATCAAATCAACCATTTAAGCAATCTTAAACAACAACAATCTGTTTTTTATTAGGTTTTTTTAGTATTACTCCTTTGTAACCAGAAGAAGTCCTCGTTGTGCTGCATTTCTGGTGCATCTGACTAGTGAATCCAGCTTGTGTAATCTGTCTGATCAAACTGTGAATTTAGCAATTGCAGAAACTAGCACTGCAATACCTGACGTTATACCTGAGGGGCTATATTTACAGTGGGCGAGAGAGCTTAACGTGCTGCAATTTAAGAAAACGCATACAATTACAAAAATGCCAGCAAACCAAGAAAAGATCTTCATCAGTTTGACCGCACACATGCTGCAAATTCTCACAACACAAACACATTTAAAAAAAAAAAGTGCTGCTTTTTTTCATAATGCGAACAAATTGATAAAACGTGCTGTATTTTCTCACAATGCAAACAATTTACGAAAATGCACTGCATTTTCTCCCAACACTTTCAAATAGAATGGAACACAATGGAAATTATCCAAGGGGACTCTGAAGCGTGACAGACCTGACTATTTAGGTTTTGGTTATTCAGGCTAATAAAATACAAATGACAAGTGAATCAAGACGTTAAAATAAACAACCAAAAAAACTCACCTTTCAAAGATCACCTACAACTTCACTTAGCAACAGTCACAGCACAGCGAAATCCGTCACGTTTTTGGGTCCCCTTAAAACATTTCCGTTGTGTTCAGTTCATTTAGTGTTATGAGAGAATTCAGCGCGTTTTCATAATTTGTTTGCACTGTGAGAAAATGCGGAGCGTTTTTATTGGTATAGATTTACAGCACATGTGCTCTCAAACAAATGAAGATCTTTTCTTAATTTGCTGGCATTTTTTGTAATTGCATGTGTTTTCTTTAATTGGAGCATGTTAAGCTCTCTCGCCCACCGTACATATTTCAATTTTTCGGGACCGAAATGAAAATTGTGGATCAAAACCATAACTGAAAATTGCTTATGTTCTTTGCTGAAAAAAACAAAACCAATGCCGTAAATACTTTATAACAATTGTTTGCTATTTTCTGATGTATTGTAAAGTAATTTTGTAACACGTTTTATATTTAACTCAACAACTCAAAAAAGAATAAAACATACCACATTTTATTGACTGTAATGTAAAATTGGACAGAAAATATACAATGGCCCAAATTATTAGTTATTTAACTTATTAGTTAAATAAACTTTGAAAAAGAGTGCTTAACATCAAGCAGTCTGCTTCTCTACAGTGTCATCTGTAGCTTTACACTGTGTGACTCCTGTATATTTCAGTGGATTCTGATTGGCTCCAAGTGTTTTATTGTTTTTCACCTGGAAAAAAAGCATTCAATCAAAATGATTCCATTAATATTGTTTCGTTTTAGCAGTGGTCTGAACTTTTAGAACAATGCCTTAATCATTATCTTCATAGTTATCATCTATGGTGTGAACAGCCTTTAACAGAGCAATCACACCAAACCTGCTAAGCGTGAACACACCATTAAACCACAGTGCAGCTTATATGTGTGTTTTTTTTCTGCGTTTCGATTTTTTTTTTTCAGAAAATACAGTAGATGTCATGCGAGTTCTTAAGTGATTATTTTTCAAAAATGTATTTTCTTATTGCCCCTGAAGGGAAGAAATCCCATCTAAGGAAAACCAGTGAGAAGAAGCCACCCACCAAAGAGTCTATAGCCAGACTGCAGCAGTCCAACATCTGGAAAATGGAGAACGAGTTTTATGAGTTTGCACTCGAGCAGTTCCAGTACGTTCGGGCTCATGCGGTGAGGGAAAAAGATGGAGAACTGTACCTTCTGACACAGAACTTTTTCTATGAGAAAATCTACCCCAAAACTACCTGATAACACTGTACGCTGTGGTCAGAAACACTGGAGAGAGAGGACACTTTGTTTGTTTCTTTGACAGACACATGTTCTCCATCTGGATGTGAATGTGTAATACGAGTACGTGCCACAGGGAAGAGTCCTGCGGCCAAATAGCTTTTATGGGCTTTATTCTCCAATGCATATCATTTGAAGAAGGGTTCACAGCCCCTCGGATGACTTTAAAAGTGACTTGATCATGTCATTTTCCATCGCCGTAGGTTTATACAGGTGCTGGTGCTGCCACATTTCACAGGTTTGTTTTCTTTTTTAGCCTTATTTAATGAGTGTTCTTTGAGTGAATGATGCAGTTTTACGAGTTTGTGTTTCTTATTTTTAAAGTGTTGAAAGGGTATGGATGACTACTAAACATTCTTGAACTTTAGCAAATTAAAAAGGTACAGTTTATTTCCATATAGTAAAATGTTTGATTTCTTTTAAAAGTTGTTTCTCGGTTACACCGATGAGGATGTACACTATCTGACAAAAGTCTTGTCGCTGATTCAATTTTTAGGAACAGTAAATAATAACTTGACTTCTAGTTGATCATTTGATATCAGAAGTGGCTTATTTAAAGGCAAAAACCTCTAGATTAGGCTTATTTTATCTAAATAAAATATGATCATGCCTTGATTTTTAAGTATTTAATAAGGACAGTGATGTCTGACTTTGCTTAGACAAAAGTCTTGTCATTTAACAGAAATAATGTAGAGTAGAGAATATAAAGTCATGCTGCAGTGGAAAAAGAATGAATATTTGGTATGACTCCCATGAGCTTGGAGGACTGCATCCTTACATCTCTGCAATGACTCAGAGAACTTAAAATAAAGTCATCTGGAATGGCAAAGAAAGCGTCAAGATTCTTCGAATTGATCTTCAAAGCCTCCTCCTTCATCTTACCCCAGACTTGCTCAATAATGTTCATGTCTGGTGACTGGGCTGGCCAATCGTGGAGCACTTTATTTGCTTTCAGGAACTTTAATATGGAGGCCTAAGTATAAGGAGTGCTATCCTGCTGAAGAATTTGCCTTCTTCTGTGATTTGAAATGTAATGGGAATCACAAATGTCTTGATACCTCAGGCTGTTAATGTTGCCATCCACTCTGCAGATCTTTCGCACGCCCCCATTCTGAATGTAACCCCAAACCATGATTTTTCCTTCACCAAACGACTGATTTCTGTGAGAATCTTGAGTCTATGCAGGTTTCAATAGGTCTTCTGCAGTATTCGTGATGATTGGGATGCAGTTCAACAGATGATTCATCAGAAAAATCTACACTGTAAAAATGGCCGTGATTTCAACGATAAAAAACTGTAAAAATGCTTCAGTACAAATTCGTAACCTGGTTAACAGTATGTTTCCTTAATATATATACAACAAAAAATCGTAAATTGACTTTCCCAGAATGCCCTGCATGGCACATCACTTTTATGCTTTTTGTTAACATTACTATGGAGCTTCTTAGTTGTTTCCCCATCAGTTATGTACAATAGAGATTTATGTTACATCTAATGTTGATACAATGTTTATTTCATGACTTTAATTTTATGCGTGTTACCATACTGGTGTTCAGTAGCTGTGTGAAAGACACTGAGCACCTTCTATATATTGATACTCTTTTCTGCTTGTGGGAAAAGTTGATTGTGATGAGCATTGGTTCATTATGTAACTTCCTCATCACCACCTGCATATGGCTGTGCTAACGTGTCTAACTGTGTAACAAAAGATGTGTAGATGTTGGTAATTCAAAATACAGACATTTTACCTATACAAATTATTAAATATGGTAGTTTACTGTAAAAATGAGAAATTACTTTTACCGTTTGTACCGTATAATTAACGGTAAAGTACTGGCAACAACAGCTGCTGGTTTTTTACTGTAAATTTTACAGTATTTTACAGTTTTACATTTTACAATTTTATTTTTTTACAGTGTAGCTTCTGCCACATTTTTGAAATGATCAACTAGAAATCAAGTTATTATTTGTAGCTCTTACAACTGGGATCGACGACAAGACTTCTGTCAGGTAGTGCATATATTTTACATTATATTTTGTAATATTAGATTGTTTTGTTTCAAAAGAATTCTACATTATTGCTGTTTGCCTTTTTTAAAATCAAAACCTTTTATCTGCATTTTTGTTTCATCGATTTCAGAAAATATATTTTTATCTAAGAATTTATGTATGTAAATACTGGTCATTACAGTTGCTGTTGGACCAAAACATTTAAATATGGGAGGATTACAAAAAAATGTATTAAAAAAAATGTTTGTTTTTTTGGGAGGGTTTTTTTACAAAAAAAAATCTAAAACCCACATCTGCATGTCTGTCTGTTATTATTTCTTGGTAAGCAGCAATTCATTTCCTTAACATTTATTTTTATATATTTTATGACTGATTTATCATGTTTTTTTTTACATAACATGAACGTACTTAATTTCAAAGCCTGGTACCATTAGTTTGCTGCTTTTATCATTCAGAGATTATCAACTTTAATTGAAGAAAAGACTGTAAATCAATTCATCAAGACTGTGCCTTTTTTCCTATAGCTGTCGTAGTTACAGCCAGTTTAAATATGACTTGACATCTCGGCGTGTGAATTGTTTTACAATGAGAATCGTTCACATGTAGTCGTGCATAGATTGTCATTATGAAAATGGAAATGGCTTACCATATGAAACTGTTGATGGTATACAAGAGAGGAACTGATGTCTTTTTGAAAATGAAAATGCATCTGCTAAGTTCATTATACAATTCCAATGTTTATATATGGACATGTTCTTTTACTGGCTACACATTTGTGCATGAAATGGGTGCTGGGTTGCACATTTGACCCTAAAATCTCCAACACACACGATGAGTAGAACAGTCACTCTTTGTCATTAATTTTCACTCTGTACTTTAGAAAACTATTTTGAGGATTTGCAGGTTCTTTTGGATGTTTTTAGACTATCAAACTCAGTCTGTACTGTATATGAAAGTAGAGTAGCTTGTACATATGAAATTGATATTGGTATGTCGTTTTCTTTGATTTCACAGTGCCACCATGTGAGCCTGTGTTTGTGTTTCTCGTTTTAAATGAATGAGACTCTTAGGGGTTTTCTCTTTTCTGCTGACTGTGCTGAGGTAGACCTGAAAACAGGTTGATTTTTGAATATGTCAGCCATAATAAAAAAGACTTTGATTTGTTTAGCTTTTGTTTCCTTGTTCTTTTATCATTGTAATTTTGATGAAATAGCACAGACTGATTAAAATATTTTAAAATGTCATTTATTCCTATATGATGGTAAAGTGTCATCCATTTTCAGCATTATAATGATCCTTCAGATCTCATAAGATTATGTTGTGCCTAAAAGGACAGCTCACCTGAAAGTGAACATTTCCTACTGTTCACTCAAGTGGTTCTAAACTTTTATGAATTTCTTACTGTTGAAACACAAAACAAGATATTCTGACAAAAATTGGGGGAAAAGCAGCCATTAACATTCATAATAGATTATAAAAATACTATTTTCAAAGCCTGCTTTTTTTCAACATTCTTCAGTGTATCTTCCTTCCTCAGCAGAAAGAAACTCAAACAGGTTTAGAACAAGTGGAGGAAGAGCAAATGATGACAGAATTTTTCATTTTTGGGTGAGCAGTTTATGAAACTTTTTTTCCTTATTATTTGTATGAAAACTGAAACTCATGCCACACTGTAAAAAATACTGGGTTGCCCCAACACAAATTAATTAAGGTAAGTGGAGTAAACATGAAGCAATAAAAAAAGTAGTTTGAACAAGCAGCTATATATCTATTTATTACCCCCTAACACCCCCCAAATTATTAGTCCCCTGTTTATTTTTCACTAATTTCTGTTTAACGCTGAAAAGATTTTTTCAACACATTTCTAAACATAATAGTTTTAATAACTCATTTCTAATGAATTAGTTATTTTATTTTTGCCATGATGACAGTAAATAATATTTGACAAGATATTTTTCAAGACTCTTCTACACAGCTTAAAGTGACATTTAAAGGCTTAACTAGGTTAGGGTAAATAGGCAAGTTATTGTATAGCAATTGTTTATTCTGTAGACTATCGAAAAAAAATGAGCTTAAAGGGGCTAATAATGTTGACCTTAAAATGGTTTCTAAAAAATTAAAAACTGCTTTTATTCTAGCTGAAATAAAACAAATCAGACTTTCTCCAGTAGAAAAATTTTTATCAGACATACTGTGAAAATTTCCTTGCTCTGTTAAATATCATTTGGGAAATATTTAAAAAAGAAAAAAAATTTAAATGGGGGCTAATAATTCTGACTTCAACTGTGTTTATATATATATGTATATATATATATATGTATATATATATATATATATATATATATATATATATATATATATATATATATATATATATATATATATATATATATATATATATATATACACTTCTATATATACACTTACACTTCTACAAGATTTTAATGTCTCAGCAATATCCTACTTCTAATGAACCAACACACTCTCACAGCAGTTTGTAACTTTTTGATTTAGTTGCTAATTCATATGAATTCGTACAATTAAGTAAAATTTCCTAATGCTACAATGACGGTTGGGTTTAAGGGTGAGGTTGGTTGCCACGCCTCCTTTTTAAAATCTTACATTTTTGTCCAATAGGCTAAATGCGCAGTGTTTTTCAGCCAATGATAAACTTCCGGTGAAAGCTTTATGTGATTATTTTCAATTTCATAAGGTTCCTTTTACAGAATCGATGTTGTAATCAGTTAAACAGACTTAAGCATCCATTTGGTTGTTTAAGCTTAAGAGACAAAAGACTGTTTCAAAGCAGGTATTGTCATTAGCAGTGACTCCATTGAAATATACTGGGGTAAAATAAATTTCCATATTTTAAAGACATGGCATGGAAAATTTTTATTTAATGCAGTGCTTCTTGTTTGGTCTGATACCCATTTTATATCACATCTTAGCCAGGCAGTAATGATTACTGTTCTTTAAAGAAATCAGATCTTAAACACAACGATTTTGTATATGATGACAATTAACCGAAAGCCAAGGGGCTGACTGGCTGAAATTAAAAGTCTGTGTGCATATAGCCCATTGAACTCAGTGAATTAGCCACTTAACTGACAAAACCTAAAATAGTTATGTCTCTACTCTTTCTTTGCTGTGTAAAACTGAAAATGCTCTCATTACCTCAAAGTTTTTGCATGGGATGTTTCTGAGGAAAAAACAACCACAACAAACTTCTACCTATAGAATGGCAGGATGTAAGCCTTTGGTCATTAACCTCTCACCACCAACACTAAGCTACATTTAGAGAAAAACACCAGATGTGCTGAAGCAGTCTGCAAAAAAAAGTCCATATTACCTCACAAGAGCGCATCCACTTAATAAACATCAGCAGGCGATATGCTTTTGAGTCCATCTCGATGTGGAAATGTAATCAGCGGCACAATTAAAGCTTTACTGAGTCGTTCTTTCAATAGCATGGCCTAGATAATAGTGTAAATAATTAATTTTTCTATTAACTCATTGTCGTCTCTTCAGCTTGTCTCTCTTCAACACGCTGGGAACAGATACCAGGCTGCCTTTCAGAGATATAATTTTTCTAATTAGCACTCAAATGAAGGGCTGTCTGTAGCCCCTGACGGTCATTGTCGGCGGTTTTTTACCTCCCCCCGGTTAGATTAGATGGGTGATTGAGCTGTCAAAGCAACAAATAAAGGGCCCTTTCAAACAATCCCTTTCTGTGTTTGATCGACAGTCGAGCTTCCCTTCATTTTTAATGAACATCATAATTGTTGGCTTTAGTCAATAGGGAAAGGATACATTAATTAGGGGGAAATTGGTCCGTCAAAATAGCCAGCTATCCCATATGGTAATGTTTTTTTTTTCTTCGCTGGCTTAAATATATTTTATAAAAGTGAGGCTCATTAAAATATATAATTGATTAATTAATTTCAGCCTTCGTGTATTTAAAATAAATTTCTAAGTGTATTTTAACATGTATTTCAGGGTAAATAAATTACATTTACAACCTTACATTAGAATGTGGATGGAAATCTGAAGTATTCATTAGTTTAAAAATATATATTTAGAAGAACTGCATTGTAAAATAGTTTTGAGAAATAAAAATACAGCTTTCATACAACTGTACACTGTAAAACCCAACAGTCAACTTTATCAAATGAAATGAGTGTACACTGTAAAAAATGTCTTGATTTTCACAACATGATACTGTAATTTTTCACAGTAAATGACATTAGTATTACTTTACAGGATTTAACTGTAAAAATTCACAGTAATGTGTTGTATTTGTATTCTTATTGGGAAATTAAGGCGGGTTACAGTAAATTACTGTAAAAAGGGCTATATCTTTTGCATGTTAGTTATAGGAATTCTTTTTATTTCATTCAACATAGACAATACAAATGAACTTTTATGCTAGTATTGGCACTTTTTTTGATTTTATTTACAAATAACAGAATTTTATTGCCGCCCCCCTAAAAAAATTTGGTTTCATCTTCAAAAATAACTTGAAAGAAATTCATCCTGTTTTGGATGATTAATTTCCATCCTGTTAAATCTGATTAATTTACACTACTTAAATTGAAATGTTCAATTTCAGTTAGCTTTTTTGTAGCTTAACAATAAAACAAACAAATTAAAGATTACAATAAATTTAAAATGACAATCTCTAAACCATCCCCATCATTCCCCCTCTCTTCTCAGATGGAATGGTGGGCCAAATCAAAGGTTACCAAGGGTCAACTTTGGTCCGCGGGCCCTAGTTTGGGCATCTCTCATCTAAATTGATGAAAAAAAAATTTAATATTGAGAAAATTGATTTTACAGTTGTCTAAATTAAGTTCTTATAATGCACAT
Organism: Danio aesculapii; assembly: GCF_903798145.1. Classification (NCBI taxonomy): domain Eukaryota; kingdom Metazoa; phylum Chordata; class Actinopteri; order Cypriniformes; family Danionidae; genus Danio; species Danio aesculapii. Next base: position 22,301,300 of record NC_079436.1, read on the forward strand.
TACTAATCAAAAGATGGGTTTTTATATATTTGTGGTAGTAAAAGTACTGAATGTCTTCATAAAACATGATCTTTACTTAATATTCTAATGATTTTTTGAGTATAAAATAAAAATCAATAACTTTGACTCATAAAATGTATAGTTTTGAGACTGTTTTTGTGGTCCAGGGTCAAAGACACACATATATTAGAACATTATATATATATATATATATATATATATATATATATATATATATATATATATATATATATATATATATATATATATATATATGTACATATATATATATGTAGAAGGTATATTAAAGTAAATGTATTTTTTAAATATATTATTGTTGTATTTTGAACTGTATATAAAGACTTATAATAATATAATATAAGAAAAAATAATATATTTGTTTAAAAACACCAGCATAGAAATTCACATCATTGTCCAACGTCTCGCAGATTGAATTATGAGGCATTGCTGAAAATCTTCAGCTCTTAAATGTGAAGCTTTTGTGTAACGCTTCGATCTGATGTTTATCTGACTGTATGTTTAGAAAGCTCCTGCTCTTTTATTAATGCAAGTTCTTTGCTCTTTACCTGAAACAGCGCAACATGCCTCTGCTCAGTAAACAATTAAAGTAATGGAGCTGTGGAGAAAATTACTTATTTTCCATTACATCCCCCCACACACACACACATTTCAAACTTTGCGCTGCGCCATTAGATCAACGACTGTGACCTCATTATATAAACATAATGATCCAGGAGATGGAGGGGGTCGGTGGTCTCGTTTACAGGAGATCTACACAGGCAAAACCAACAATAGAGCTGAATAAACTCATAGCTCATGCAAAACATTCATAGATACAATTGTGCTCAGTTTAGTCTGGTTGTAAGTACCCTAATATGTTTTTTTTATCATGTACATCGCAAAAAAATGTTATAGATTTTATTATTTTGTGATGTTTTATTACATGGCTTTCTCTCAAACACATCTGTTATTGTTGTTAAAAGTAAATAAAGTAACAGTAACTGTATCTTTCACATAAAAAAATATTTAGAAGGAAGTTCAATATCTAACTCCACTTGAGATTATTAGCATTTTTAGATTATTTAGCAAAACATTTTTAAATATGCACACAGTCATGTTCACTATTCGGATGCCTACTATTTTGACAATAATTTTATAGAATTTTTCACAGAAGTACATGAATCGGTGATGCATATTTTAAATTTTCCATAAAAGTTGTTGCATTTGACATAAAAAGTGAATTGGAATGAATATTTAAATGCAAAATTAAAGCTTATATAATGCATAGTGCAATTTTTTAGTATATGGTCCAATCTAGTGGCTCTCCATTGATATTTTGGTGGGGTGGTGTCCATTGACACTTTGAGTAATTGTTCTGCTGGAAGATGAACCGTCCCCCAGTCTGAGGTCAAGAGCACTCTGAAGCAGGTTTTCATTCAGGATGTCTCTGTACATTCATCTTTCCTCTATCCTGACTAGTCTTCTCCAGTTCCTGCTTCTGAAAAACATCCCCACAGCATGATGCTGCCATCACCATGCTTCACTGTAGGGATGGTATTAGCCTGGTGATGAGCAGTGCCTGGTCTTCTCCAAACATAACGCCTGGCATTCACTCCAAAGAGTTAAGTTTTAGTCTGATCAGACCAGAGAATTTTGTTTCTTATGGTCTGAGAGTCCTTCAGATGCCTTTTGACAAATTCCAGGCGGGCAGTGGCTTCCGTCTGACCACTACCATACCTTCCCCAGCCTTGTGCCTAGAGACAATCCTGTCTCGGAGGTCTACAGAAAATTCCTTTGTCTTCATGCTTGGTTTGTGCTTTGACATGCACTGTCAACCCTGGGACCTTATATAGACAGGTGTATGCCTTTTTAAATCATGTCTAATCAACTGAATTTACCACAGGTGAACTCCAATGAAGCTGCTGAAACATCTCAAGAATGATCAGTGGAAACAGAATGTAGCTGTAGTTGTTTTAACCAGGACTTTTGTTTTATAGTGTTGTGTACTTTTCACATACATCAGAGCTCGACTGCAGATGTTCACAGGCTCAAAATAAAACCAAACATAGAGTTAAGCTTTTAATTCCTCAAAGCAAACACCACACTATATATCATCACGAAGCCGCCCCCATGGCTCCGTCATGTCATCAGAGACTAATTTTCGGCATTGAATAGTGACATAATACACCATAATGAGTGACAGAAGCCGACAAACACAAGCTTTTTCCCACTCAGCTCATCCATCTCTGAAATCTAGAGTGTGTGCAGGTTTGAATTAAGATCATTTGACAAGATAAACAGTTTCAGCCGGCTCCCATGACTGCCACTTTTCACCCAAACTGCTTTGATTGCATATAATCTGATGGTAATCACGGCTAAATGACAGACGGATGATAAGAAAAGCAAGATCCTTTTCTCACGGCTGATTTTCTATTACCACCCAATCAGACCGCTGTCAAAGTTTCTTTTCATACTGATTTGGCCGTGACGCTGTGTGTGTGTGCTGTAATTAGGTCTTTAATATGGGTGATTAAGACTCCATTGTGGGGTCATTCCATGAAATTGAAGCATTTTGCTTTCATAAGAAATACTGAAACTGAACCGATATAATAGCAAATATTTTTGTGATAAATATAAGAAAATATGATGTATCTATTCATCATATCAAGTCAAGGTCGCTTGAAATTGTATGACTTCTGGTGAGGTTTTTGGCCTGTCGCTTTCTATTTTTCTTGTTTTTACATAAGGACTTTTAGTTTGCTATTTAGATTAGCAAATCTTAAATTGCATTTGCATATTGTTCTAAGCAGTCTTGGGGAAAGTTACTTCTAAATGTAATGCGATACAATATTGAGTTACTCCCCAAAAAGTAACTATTGTGTTACTTAGTTACTTTTTATGGTAAGTAATGCATTACGTTATTTTTGAGTTACTTTTTGCAGTACTTTTTATTACCTGGCCGAGGCTTGATCTTTTTCAGAACTGTTTTTTTTCTTTCTTTTTGTATGTATAACTTACACATTAATTTACCTTTAAAAAGTATATATTATAGGATAGTGTTCGAAGGATAATAGGATAATAATCAGAGAACTTCCTGACCCCAGAGCTATACCCGGCATATATATAGAGTAATGAAAGTTTAAAGCAATGTGTTTACTAGTTTTGTACTATTTGTCTTAAGTAAAATCACTGCCCATTGAGACTATAATCCCCTTTTCCTTTTCTTCGATGCGTACAAAATAATAAACACATTTTCTCATTGACTGCGTAATTCATTGTGACTACTTTAATTTTAATTCAGCAATTTATTTGTTTAAAAGCTAATTAAATAAACAAAAAAGTAACTGTAATAATAAATATTATTACTTAATTTTTAATAAAGTAATGCGTTACTTTACTCGTTACTTCACATAACGTTAAGAGTGTTAAGTTTGTTATGTAACTCACGTTACTTGTAATGCGTTACTCCCAACATTAGTTCTAAGTATATGTTACGTTTTTTACATTATTTTTATGAAATATAAATAATTTTATCTGTAATCCATGATTTCATGTCAGCCCTGTTACCCTCACCCTAAAGAAAGAATGAAATAAACAAAGAAACAAAAAACAAACTAAAACAATGTTTTGGAGGGATATCCTGCAATGTTAGTACTTTAAACAATTATTCTTTAAAAGAATAACTTAATATAATCAATATCTACAAGTAATGTCCTTTCAACAAGTGCAACATGTTTTATGACTAAACCTATTACTAACTAGCTATTAGCAATTTAGCTTAAACTGTCAAAGTTGATACCTTTCCAGAGAGTTACTTCAGATGTTAACTGTTACCCTGTAACTATCATAACTTTTTTTTTATCTAAAAATATAATAAGATATGGTAATACACGTCCAAACAATCAACCACCAAAATTAAGATGCCATGGTATTCTGAATGTCAAATATTTCAAATCTCCCATTTTCTAAAAATATATAATATTTAAAATACATATTTTAAAAATATATTATAATATACTATTAAAAATAGTATATAGACCATTTTAAGGAATGTAAACAATAACAATGGTCCTAATGTATTTCCTCTTTTACATGTTTCATTTCGATAGCTTCTAAAAAAAAAAACGTCCATATATTAAGAAATAATATTATGACAGCTGTTTTAATGTGAAGATATGATTAAATTGTCTCTTGTTACAGCTATAAAATAGTATAATAAGAAGCAGGAAATGTTCATGGACCAATGACATGACTACATTGAAATGGTCTAGCCTACTATTATTGCTGGTGTATTCAACTGGCATGATAAAAATGGCAGAGCATAGCAAATAGTCACAAAATAAGAAATGAAATAGTTTGAGATGGAGATACAATTTCTCAGTCTTCATAGATATGAAGGAAAAACATACCTAAAATGTATGTTTAAAAATGTAAAATAGTATGACCTAAAACATACATTTCTAAAGTCACGTTGACACGTTGATAATGTGATTTAAGGTACAGTTAAAGAATAAACAGTACGTACAGTTCGAGAAAACGACGCCAAGATGCTGATATCGCCAATAATGCATCTGCCTCAGCAAGAGACCAAAATTTAAGGGACTGCTGTTGATTGGCTAACGCTCACATGACGTCACCTTACGGATATTTAAAGGAGATTGAAGCCTGGAACTAGGAGCGGTTAACTTTCATTACGCAGACCTCCTGAAGGACATGCCAACGAGATGCGGTTTGAGTGTAGGCAAATAATTTTTTCTTCTGTGCTTATGACATCTGCCAATTTGCATGAAGACAAGATATACTCCGGGTGTCAGCTTTTATGCGGACTGTCAGACTGAAAGCGATAATAATTCGTACTGTATTTATGACTCTGGAAGTGTGAAGCAGGTGAGTGCGCATGCGTGTGATAGCTGTGAGACTATAAGTGTGAACATGTTTACTTTAGCAGTATTGTTTGTTATCTGTCAGTGTCATTCAAATAGTGCTTGCATATATTTGTTGTCTGTTCTACTGAATATATCATTTGTTTCTCTTAGTAACCATAATTGAAACATCTGTTCAGTCAACTTGTGCTTTATTGCAGGTAGTGACCCATTTAATATGGTAAACAGTGCTTGCAATACACAAGCAGCTCATGTTAGAATGGGGGCTCTGGCGTGGAAGCGGTGTGTTGGATGTGGATGCAAGATTTCGGACCGCTTCCTCCTGTTTGCTTTGGATGGGTACTGGCACTGCCACTGTCTCAAGTGCTCCTGCTGCCAAGCCCAGCTGGCTGAAATTGGCTCATCGTGTTTCACAAAGCGTGGCTTGATTCTCTGCAAAAGTGACTATTTAAGGTCAGGAACAGTGCTCTGTTTTGTTATTGCAATCCTTGTTGATTTACTATCATTTATATCTCAAGCTAACAAATGGACTGGATCAGGGTTTTTTAATCTTTCTCAGATGGCATGGATTCCCATATAGGATCTTCTTTGCTTATAGGACCCCTATATCCTGAAATGAAATGGCATCAATTTAGTTTACTGTAAAACTTTTATACTGTAAAAAATAATCATATCATAAATGGAAAATATTTACTTTCTATCATATTACATTTTCTGTTCATTATAGTGCTGTAGTTATTTATTATTTACTTATTTATTGTTTACATATTGTAAAAAAAACAGTTTAATGTATTTAATTTTATAATGCATATTTGAATTGTATTTTAAATGATTTTACTTGTTATAATTATTATATTTTTGTTTGTTATACTTGTTGTTTATTTCAATTTTGACTATTTCAAACTTACATTTTTATTTATTTTAATATTTGAATCTTTTTTTTTTTTCATTTTATAAATTCTTTATTTATCAATCATTTTACATATTCTATCTGTTTCTCCAAACATTTCTACAGACCCCCAGGACTGAAAGGGTTTAAAAAAAATAAAACAAATATTGTTTTGTGTCATTGTAATGAAACAAAATTCTGTCAAGTCATTTACTTCTCAGCAACACAAGAAGATATTTTGAAAGATTTTGTTTACTAAACTTTTTCCCCCTAATGTCTTCCATTGCATGAACTAAAAAAAAGCAGTGGAGGAAAATGACAGGTATAAAACTTGAAGATGAAAACAAAGAATGACACTCATTTAATTTTTGTATATGCTCTCACTTTTTGGGCATAATATTTTTATCAGTTGTGTCAAACACAACATTTTTATGATTTTAAATGTTTTCAAGTCATCGTATTTCACATGTATTTATGTATTTATTTTGCAAGACTTCTGGGTGAACAAATAGTAACTTTAAATGTGGTCAATCCCCTTGCCCACTGATTGCCATTTTTGGAATTTTTCCCATGTCATATAATCTTACAAATTTACAATCTGTTTGCATAGATTTTATTGTGCTCCTGGCCAAACGACTAATATTGCTTAGGTGGAGAGATTAGAAACCTCCATTCCCCACACAGTGGATCTGTGATGTCCTCTTAATATAAATGAAAAAATTAGACTGTCTAGAGCAGGAGTGTCCAAACTTGGTCCTGGAGTGCGTTGTCCTGCAGATTTTAGCTACAACTTGCCTCAACACACCTGCAAGGATGTTTCTAGAAAGCCTAGTAAGAGCTTGATTACCTAGCCCAGGCGTGTCTGATTGGGGTTGGAACTCAACTTTGCAGGACACCTGCCCTCCAGGACAGAGTTTGGGCACCCCTGGTCTAGAGGTTCATCTAATCAGTTTAAGAAAATTTGGGACCCATTCAGGAAATATATTCAGGAACATGTGTTATTGTTAAATATAGAACAAGTCCTTGTTCCAGCAAATTGATTCTTTTTCTTTCCTAAGTTGAGTAGATTGTGCGATACAGATTGTAGTTTTTGTTAAGCCACATTATTATTTACCTTTTATTTATTTTTTATTATTATTTTATTTCATTGTATGCGCTTAAGTTAATACTATCTATACTTTTAAAAATATAATTGTTTTTCTCTTTTATTACTGTAATTGGCCATAAAATTCACTTTTAAATTATTTTTAAATTTGTGGACAACAACAAAACAGCAGTAGGTTTAAGCACAGTAAATGCTGTCTTGGGTTTGTTGTTGTGTTCGCTTATTAAAAAGCATATATGTGATTATGATCTTCACTGTAGATTATTTGGCCACAGTGGTGCCTGCAGGGCCTGCAGTACCTCCATCCCAGCAAATGAAATGGTAATGCGTGCACAAGGCAATGTTTTCCATGTCAAGGTAATTTACAAACCGACCCATCTAAATACAGGTCATTCATTTTTACTACCAGTTAATATACTTTTTCATTTCTGCCTTTGGTCTTGCAGTGTTTTGTATGCTCCATCTGCCATAACCAGCTCGTACCTGGAGACCGTTTTCACCTCGCAAATGGAAAACTGTACTGTGAGCGGGACAAATCTGCAGCTTCTGAACACTCAGATTCACTCAGGGAGCATGACATATCCCAACAAAAATGCTGAGATGCTATTTTTTTGAGATACTATTGGAGCACCTATCTTTGTATTCAAGACCTCATATAACCCGGCAGTTGCTTTGTCAGCTACAGAGCATTTTGAGAAGGTCTGATATCATGGAAATCCAACATGTATGGTAATATCTGGCAGTTTAAATGAGGTTAACCATTGGAGCTGAAAAGCAATATCAGCGAGCATCCTTGCATATCATAATCAATTATGAATTGGTTTTGCACAGAATGACCTTATATGTTGTGGACCTGCAGTTTATGTGTGGTGTCTGTGAGTTGCGAAATTGTGTACTTTTACTTTCAGCCAGCAAAAACACACACACTTCCATTGTTGTGTGTGTGTGTGTGTGTGTGTGTGTCTGACATTTTATGTTTTGGCAATCTTCTTGGTCTGCAATTACAGTATAACTGCAGTTAACCATTGTAAATATCAATCCTCAGAGTATCCAGAGAGCTATTTGTATCCTTTAAAAAAAACACTTCAGACTTCACACTTTAGATGATATTTTTGTTGTTGTATTTTTTAATTAAAGATAACTGGGTTTTAAGGTTGCTATAAATATTTGAAGTGTGTTGTGTATGAAGAAATGTTTACTTTATTATCTTTTAAGAGGCCATTAGAAAGATCATTTACTAAAATAAACTCTCTAGTCAGGTGCTGTCATACATTTGAAATGGTTTCTAAAATATCTAAACTAAATTTATGGAGAACATCACCCTCTGTTGGCAGAGAGCAGTTCTGTCACTCTTTTATCAACCCAATAGGTGTTATTCCTATCTTTTTTTCATGCATTAGAATGTGTCCTGTTGTTTATATATATATATATATATATATATATATATATATATATATATATATATATATATATATATATATATATATATATATATATATATATATATATATATGTATATATATATGTATATGTGTGTGTATATATATTAGTTTTTATTCTGTGCATAAAAAAATTATGGGATAATTTTTAATCCCACTAGAATGACAGTCTGTGTAACAATATTTATATAGCAAGCACTTGTTAGACATATTTAGAACAAGAATTGTTTGATGACATAAATATTAAATATCTTTTTTTATTTTGATTAAAGTATATTTATACTTTACCCATTTGTCAGCGAGAAATTTTGAGTAATATAAAATGTACAAGCTAATAGAGTTGAGTATGATCACTTAATCTTTTGTATATTTTAATAACTGCAGGTCAGAAGTAAATAGTTTTATTTTATTTATACAGACGTGAACAAATTTGTTGGTCCCCTTCAATTTTGTCCAGGCCAGTCACATTAGCTGGCATTTTTTAAATTGTTTTAGCTAAAATGCATTGAAAGCAATATTTGATTTTAAATTGTTTATTTTCAGTCATTTTTGATTAATCATTACTTTTTTCAGTTTCAAGTTATTTCAGTGACAATTGTAGTTTTCTTTCTCTCACCAAGGCTGCATTTATTTAATCAAAAATACAATACAAATTGTATAATTGTGAAATGTTGTTGCACTATAAAATGCATTATAAAATTGTATTTTATCATTTCATTTAATAATTTATTCCAGTGATTTTAAAGATAAATTTTCAGCTTCATTACTCCAGTCTCAGAGTCAAATGATCCTTCAGAAATTACTCTAATATTTGTATTATTATTATTATTATGGTAATAGTAATAAAAGCAATAATGACTAGAGTAATCATTTCATTTGAAACTACATAAAATGAAAAAAGCAGTTATTTAAAATTTTATGACAAATGTAACAATTTTTATATATTTAATAAATGTCGTCTTGATGAAAAGAATAGTTTTCTTTAAAAAAAAACATTAAAAACCCCTTTTGACCCGTAGTGTATATATGTAACATTTTTTCCCATATTTTTGCTTTTTATTTTCACAAAAAAAAATTTGGAACATTAAATTACATTTGCATTTAATATGCGCTAAATACTTTGTGTTTAAAAAAGGATTTTTGTAATTAACTTGAGGCAGACATCAAAGAATAAATAAGCATTTCTTGAAAGATAAGAGCAGTTTTTAAATAAAAGCAATAATAATTAGCATGATAACTATGTATAGACTACACATTTAGAAATAAAAAAGGCAGCATGCTTTTATTAATGTTTGCCGAATGAATAATATGGATGTTTTTGTAGTGACTCACAACAGATGAATGATTGATGAGCCTCTTTTTCATGAATCTGCATGTTTGACTTGAGTGTTATTGATTGTTATTGAGTGTTATTGATTCATTTATCTAAAGATTTATCATTATATTAACTTCCGTTGGGTTTTGCTTATAAACCAAAATACAGTGGCTGAATGTTTTTGAATCAGAGATATTGTCATTGAAGGTTAAATAAGAATAATACACACACAATAAATGATCAATTTTCTGTAAACGTCATTTAAGTAAAATAAATGAAGCATTTTATGTAAACATGAACAAATATTAAAGAAAAAAGAAACAAAAATCTGAATTATATCTAATAATTATAAATTAGTTAACAGAAAATTATGATTAAGTAATTTGGTTTAAATAATAACAATTTAGACTAAAACAACCAAATAAGTAGAAATTACATTAACACTAAAACTGAAAACAAGTTAGTATTATATATAGTGCCGGACAAAGATTAATCGCATCCAAAATAAATGTTTGATTTGACATAATATATGTTTGTGTTTTATATATTTAGATACACAGAAACAAAACAATTTTGTTACATAGATATTTAAATTTACATATAATTTGTGACATAAAATTTCTATCTTCTAGATTATATCGAAATATAAATAAAACATTTTCTCAAATATATGTATGCAAGTGTGTATTTATATATACATAATAAATATACACAGTACACACACATATATATTGTCAAAATATATTTTTATTTTGAATGTGATCAATCGCTATTAATTTTACATTGGATATACAAAAGATTTAAACATGGGAATCCAGAAAGTGTTGAAACAAATAAGTAAACAAAAGAGTAAATAATGGCGATGCAGTGGTGCAGTCGGTAGCACGTTCGCCTCACAGCAAGAAAGTTGCTGGTTCGAGCCTTGGCTGGCTCAGTTGGCATTTCTGTGAGGACTTTGGATGTTCTCCTCGTGTTCACGTGGGTTTCCTCCGGGAGCTCCAGTTTACCCCACAAGTCCACAGACATGTGGTACAGGTGAATTGGGTATGCTAAAATTGACTGTAGCGTATGAGTGTGGGTGTTTCCCAGTGATGGGTTGCAGCTAGAAGGGCATCCGCTGTGTGAAACATATGCTTAATATGTTGGCGGTTCATTCCGCTGTGGCGACCCCAGATTAATAAAGGAACTAAGCCGAAAAGAAAATGAATGAAGGAGTAAATAACAGTAAGGACTTATGAGGATATGGTATTAAACTACTATAATAAAGAAATAACTTTTTTATGTGATCAAAGTAAAATCAGGTAATATAGATTTGTTGCTTTTCATTGCTAACCCAATTTCTTTACCCATTCTGTGGTACGCAATCTATAATATTTAAAGAAATATTCTAAATTTTTACATCAACCGAAAATGGATCTTTTACAAGAAACATTAAAGACCTCTTTCAAATTTTAGCCTGGGGGTCCCTGAAAGGAGGATGATCACATTTTTTGGGAGGTGGGGTCTTCTGGGCATCTAAAATAATAAACCTCCCTGATTTAGATTACTATAATTAAATAACTTTAAATAATCCTACAATGTGTCATTAAGGAAAAACTTCTATAGAATAGTTAGCTTCATGTACATAAACAATGATGTCATAAAATGTGTTACTGCTATAGAATTAATTTGTATCACTTCAAAAACAAAAAATTATATATATATATATATATATATATATATATATATATATATATATATATATATATATATATATATATAAAATTTTTTTACTTATATTTATACATATCAGCAATAAAATATACCCGTGCTGCCCTGTGTTATGTTGAGGCTTCAGTGTTTGTGGATCTGTTATTGATCACATGATCGAGGCTGGACTGGCCGCGGCTGAACTGGGTGCGGGAACAGAAACTTGCACTTGGGTCGATGTGCCTCCCCTTGTTTGGATGTAAGCAGCGCGGCTCTGCGTTCCCCCTAAACGCACGGATCTCTGCTCTCAGCCCGGGTCTTTTACCCCCGCATTTACAACAAACCCCCAGCCCAGCCATGAGCCCCCCTTCGTCTCCCGGCCACGCTATGGATCGCACCCCAAATAACGCGCTCGTCGCTTGAGACGGAAACATAACAGGCTTGTTTTTGGGAGTGACTCACCTCCCCTTCCCCAGAGTTTGATTCAAAAAGAGTTCAGAACCAAGATGGCCGCCGATCCCATGCAGGTAGGAAAAGTTTTGTGTAATTTGTGCAATATTGATCTAAAGAGTCTTTAAGTGTGCACGGCGACTTTTATTGCTTTAAACACGCAGTTATGCGCCCTCTCTCTCGCGCACTCTTTCAAACCACTACTTTTCTTCGGTCGGGGACGAGCTGAGCTGCTCCCTCCGAGAGCTTATGACACGGGAAAACAGGGAACGGGGCCTGGAAAACACTTGTGACAGGAGTTTAGGCATGTATTTTTACCCATGCGGTCAGAGTAGTGTCCCCACATACAGTTTGCCTGATTTGTGCCATGATTCTTTCTTGAAAACACGGAGTTGTGATGGATTGGCTGTGTCTCAAAATCTAGTGTGCTGACTACCTAGACAGCAAAATGAGTTCGGGGTAGTTTTTAACCGATTTAAATGAACCGTTGTTAAGTCCGCTGACTCTACATACTATAGTAAAGTTTACGTTACTAGTGTAAAGTCTTGTATGAAGCGTTATTTTCTATAGGCTTTATTGTTTTGGGGGTTTTCTACAAACGAGTTGCTATAACGTTAGTCCTTTTGATCACTTGTCTTTTTGTTCAGTGCTTCAGTTTTGTTTCTAAATTTGTTAGTCTTGTCATGATGAAACAAAGGCGTTTTTTTAGTGAACACTTGCCTTTTAACACAGTGAGTCGTTCTTTAAACCAAAATCCAAAACCATCTATATATAGACGTGTGTTATTAAATATCAGTTTAAGAGACTTGTGTCTAAGACATCATAAAGTCAAGATAATGTTTTTTGGCAAACAGGTGACATTTCAATAGTTGCAGTCATCCGTCAGCCATTATGACTGCACTATATTAAAATAGTGCATGATTGTTGAAGGACTCATCTAAACCCAGTGTGTCATTATTTCTACAATTGTTAAAGGTTTGAGTCCACATACTTGCACTTTTTATATCATTCACAGAAACAGATTTCAGCTTTCCACTTTTATGCAAAACCGTCTTGGCAGGCGTAATTTTTATGCCAGTTTATTAAAATTCTGAGGAGTCTGCTGGAGTGTTTTTTTTAGCTGTTGTAAACTGGAAATGACACTGTTGTTACTGAAACATGTTTTGTCAGCGTTGTTCCCAGAACTGACAATTCCAAGAGTGTACTTAAATTAATATATTATGGAAAGTGGAAGAGAGACGTTTGTGGCATAATAAGATTTTATATTGTGATTGAGAGGTCTGGAGACATTGTTGGATGAAGTGCTCTTCTCCCCCTCTCGTCAGTTTGAGTTTAATAAGCAAAACATGTTATTAATGGAGACATTTTTAGTCCTGTATATTGTGTTGTATTAATATAGATCTGTATTTGTCCTGTGGTCTGGGAGGAAGAGAAGCTGCACCTGGCTCATTCTTCTAAAATGTAGGAGAGGACGTTTCTATGACCTTCATTTGACCCCTGAGTCAGTGCTGTATGTGCAAGTTGAGTGTTTAAAACATTCATCTCAGGGTTTATTTATTTATTTATACAGTTCTTTTTTCTCAGAGTGAGATTTCATGCACGGTGAATATAAACATAAGGGTCATCAGAGACTAAATGTCAGATGTTTCAGTCCAGTTCTACTTTTAGTTTTAACTTCATATGCTCAAAATTATAATTTTGAAGTGGTTTAGCGATGGTTTGGTGTGTTTTCTGGATAGCAGAGGAAAAAGTACAGTAGGGCTGCACAATGCATCGAATTAGCATTGATATCGCAATACGCATCCACAATAGTCACAATGCAAAGATATGCAATGTTGAGTCTAAATTATAGAGCATATTATAGAGAATTATATTGAGCAAGAGCTACAGAATTGTATTAAATCACTGTATTTGTACAGAATATATCTGATTTATACAAAAAAAAATCTTTCTTAGAATTCTTGCCTCGTTTCTAGTTCAAATATCTACATTTCAAAGTGAAAATCTGATTATTTTACTTAACAAATTGGCAGATAATTTAGTTTAAGGAAAATCTCCTAATTGTGACTTAGTTCTTCTGAAGGTGAAAACCTTCTTGTTATTTGCTGCTCTTTTTGTTATTTGAACTAGAAACAAGACAAAATAAAGTAAAAAAAAAAGCTTTTTTTCCCTATTGTGATTATTTAATTTCTGTACCTGAATACTATTAAACTCCATAGGAAACTATCAAATAGGGCTATTCAAACTATCTTTCAATTCAATTAAATTCATGTTTATTTATATAGCTCTTTTACTCTGTAGATTGTATCAAAGCAGCTTAACATAGAATTTCTAGTAAATTGTGTAAAACTGTCAGTCCAGTTTTCAGTGTTGAAGTTCAGTGTGGTTTAATTTTCACTGCTGAGAGTCCAAACACTGAAGAGCAAATCCATCGATGCGCAGCTCCACAAGTCCCAAACCAAGCAAGCCAGTGGCGACAGTGGCAAGGAACAAAACCAGGCTTGAAAAAGAACGAAACCAGGCTCAGTTGGGAACGACCATTTCTCCTCTGGCCAAACTTTTTGTGCAGAGCTGCAGTCTAGGTGATCTTGTGAAACAGTAGTCGTATTGCAATATATGTTTTTTCTGTGGTAAATATTGTGATATCAGATTTTTCCAGTATCGTGCAGCCCTGAAGCACAGTATGATTCTCTTTAAATCTATTTAAATGCTTCTTCCTACTGCATTTTGGTGAAAATGTGCTGCAAAATATTATAGCACAATGTATTTTTTTGTTTGAATTATCAAGCTGCCATTCGTTTGTTCTTCATCTGTTTGATGCACATTTGCACACTGACGTTTATTCATGAAATAGGGTTATTTAAGTGGCTTGTGTGTTTTACATTTAGTATAAAGTTATTAAGTTAAATGTGTAACAGAGACTCCCCTCCTGTGAAAATAGAAAAATAGAAATGCATTCGAGAATTTTAGTCATTTAAAAAGGGATACACTGTAAGAGGTACTCTAAAGCCTGGTTTATACTTCTGCGCCAAGTGATCGGCGTGACCCACGGTGCATGCAACGCGAATAGCTGTGCATTCATACTTTTGCGTGCTGTTTCTGTTGCTTTGCAGTAACACTTCTGAAACGCTAGTTGGCAGTGAGGTGTTTATGTTCCTCTGTGTAGAGTTTCTTTGCTGGTGTTTTGTTTTTTCTGAACGCTTCCTTAATGTACAAGTGGCTCAAACTCTGTCATTTTGAGGCAGAAACTGGCAGACGTGCAACAACTTTAACCATAAGGTAAACACTAAGGATGAACTGATACCACTTTTTTACAAACCAATACGAGTATGAGTATTTTAATTTGTGTACTCGCCGATACAGAGTACCGATACTTCATAGATTTGGTTTCAATTAAGTTTATTTGTTTGTTTGTTTTTTTTGCCTGTAGCAAGGATGAACACAAAAATCTTTTAACAGAAGGCTGTTCCAAGCAAAAAATACACAGATTGTTGATAACCCTGCAAATCCAGACCTTATCTATTAATGATTATGCATGGACATTTAAAGGACTAGTTATCCTGACATGCGTCCACGACTTTACACATTACAAAAAGTGTGTGCAGTGTAGGTTACCTTATAGAGTCACTCTCTTGGCATTGCATATTGGGGACGTAAAAAACCCTGTTATGCGTGATTCTTTCCAACCCTATCATATTCACGAGTCCTGCTGTTAATCCGCTGGCCAGGTAATCAAAAAGTCGGCTATATTGGATGTTTAACTATGGGTGGGTCGCGGGTAGATAAGATTAATAGCTATAAATACGCAATGCATAGGCCAACTCTTATTCAAAGAAATCACGCGACCATCATCTCACAATGTTTAATAATAAATAATCGTAATAAACTGCAGAGAAACAAAGCAACCATCGCGGCAACCGCAGTAATCACTTTTTGCCAAGTTCAGCTCTTTTGTTGCTCTTATTATGCCTTGAATGTTAAAAAAATCAATAATGAATAGGCCTACAAGAGTGTATCCTGTGTGTGTGTGCGCGTCTTTTATCACTGAAGTCGCTCTCTTCCAAAACCGAAAGTTTCTTCGTCTGCCTGGCAATATTTTGCCTTTTAATTGAATGAAAAGTTAATTTAGATGAGCTAATGTTCAAAAATTGCAGTAAAATAACTGCAACGTGCGGCCACAGATCGAATCTGAGGTCTGATCTCATCTCGCTCTTGCTGTCATCCAGACATCGATACGTAAACGCCACACAAGTCAAGTCGCAAAACTGAGGCTGGTACCAGCTGACAGTTAGAATAGCTGAAGCCTTTGCGAAATCTATCAAAGTACAGCACTGAAACTAACAGGCATAATTATTTTTATAGGGGTTTTCACATTTATTGATAGGACAGTGGAGATTTACAGACAGGAATATATGGGGAGCAGAGAGAGGGGAAGGATCGGCAAAGGACCTCCAGCCGGTTATCAAACTCGGGTTGCCGCGAAATGAAAATCTGTGCTAAAACGGAAATTCTGGATGAAACTAAATATGATTTGTAATAGTTATTTGTTATTTTAATCAATAATAATTTTTTTATACATATTTAAAAAATAATAATAATAAATTTTAACTTAATAACTATAATTATACCAAATAGGGCTGCATGATATTGGTGCCATCTGGCATTGTGATATTTTGTTTTATTGCTATACAGTTGAAGTCAGAATTAATTGCCCCCCTTTGAATTTTTTTCTTTTTTAAATATTTCCCAAATGATGTTTAACAGAGCAAGGAAATGTTCACAGTATGTCTGATAATATTTTTTCTTCTGGAGAAAGTCTTATTTGTTTTATTTCAGCTAGAATAAAAGCAGTTTTAAATTTTTTAAAACCCATTTTAAGGTCAAAATTATTAGCCCCTTTAAGCAAATTTTTTCTGATAGTCTACAGAACAAACCATTGTTATGCAATAACTAGCCAAGTTACCCTAACCTGCCCAGTTAACCTAATTAACCTAGTTAAGCCTTTAAATGTCGCTTTAAGCTGTACAGAAGTGTCTTGAAAAATATCTAGTCAAATATTATTTACTGTCATCATGGCAAAGATAAAATAAATCAGTTATTAGAAATGAGTTATTAAGACTATTATGTTTAGAAATGTGCTGAAAAAAAATCTTCTCTCCGTTAAACAGAAATTAGGGAAAAATAAACAGGGGGCTAATAATTCTGACTTCAACTGTATATTGCAATATGAATATAATTTCACCAGATGATTTGCGTAGCTCTATTTGTAAAAATTGTATTCGTTTAGATTGATGGAGATGATCAAGTTTTATTCTATGCAGTGCATCTGTATAAATTATAAAAAATTACAGTAAAAAAAAAACAGCTTTTTTTAGGGTTTTCTGGGGAGTCTAACAGTGTACACAAATTGAACAATCAAATATAAAATAACATGGTCATTGTTGTATAAATATTTAAAAATAATATAATATTTCTGTTTTAATCTTTAAAAAAATGACCGATCTACAGATGCACACATTGCAATATCAATGCTCAAACGATATCATGTTCAGCCCTAATACTGAATTTAAAACACACTAGCCATTTAATTAGCTACATTTTATTAAAAGTGAACAAGATGAGAGGCAACAT
This sequence comes from Danio aesculapii, assembly GCF_903798145.1. Lineage (NCBI taxonomy): Eukaryota > Metazoa > Chordata > Actinopteri > Cypriniformes > Danionidae > Danio > Danio aesculapii. The sequence continues at coordinate 22,318,722 of NC_079436.1, forward strand.
TTTACCAGTGTTGCCATGACAGCACAGTAGCACAGCAAGCAGCAGAAACAAGTATACTACATCGAAATGTCCTGTCAGCAAATTAGTTAACCAAACTTTACTTTTCTGGTGAGCATGTGTGCTGTACGTGCATGGATAAGCAGAGGTACATGAGTGGAAAATGCAGCGGAAAATACGCAGAACAGCTGGAAAAAGGGACTGCTGGGCAGTGCGGAGCAGCATAGATGGTTTTTTTTGTCTGATACTTATTACTACTAGTAATTTTTAATTTAAATGTGTGTGGTGCTGCAGCTTGAAGGTGTCGATAAGAATGTGTTGTTGATGTGAACAGCTGGGAAAAGCCTTCTAACTACTAGATAATTGTGGCATAATGACCTCTAATGAAACGAAGTCACATCGACAGGGAAAGAAAAGTTGCAAAATGCCATCGTTTAGGCCCAGTTTACACTAATATGTTTTTTAAAAAAGATTTACGGCCTTTTTGCCTTTATTAAGTGGATAGGACAGTATTTCAGACAGGACGTGAAGTGGGAGAGAGAGAGAGGGGGTAGGGACGGATTCGAACTCGGGATGCCCTGAAGTGCTACTGCACCATATGTCAGCGCGCTAACCACTAGGCTATTGTGCCGACATGTTTTAGTTTTAAACTGCATAAGTTTTGCTACGGTTACACCTGCCATCCATACTACCTCGGAGTTTTCAAGTGGCAAAAACTGAGCATTTTGAAAATGCTGAAGAGGCCGTTTTCATTTTAAAACACTGCTGCTCCGTCTCGGTGTGGATGGGGAAAAACGGAGACATCTGAAAACGGAGGCGTGGATGCATGGATGAATCTGATTGGTGCTTTTCCCTCAATATTAAGTAGCCTACACAAAGTTCAGTCTTGCATCCTTTCCTTATGTTCACCCTTCGCAAGTTTGATGTGGAAAACAAACTCAGAGGACACATTGGATGAATCTTCAAAGGGAACAGTGTACTTTACGATGTCATTTACATCACCCTGGCTACGTTGTTTTGCTGTCTTAACAATAAAATGAAAACATGAAATAAGGAACTGTCTATTTTCATTTTGATATTAACAACTTAACGAACACCAAAATTGTTGAGGCATCGTGTAGCTACATATTTATAAGACCTTCATCTTCACTGTATGCATATTTATAACAAAATGGAGCCTATAACATTACTGCCTCCTTTCATTTTCATTGAAAATACGAAACATACCCTGTCTTTTGCTAAATATCACTTTTTTTTATAACTAATGGCCATTATAACAGTATAACGTACAATAGGTTTATACAATATAGGAAATAAAGACAAGCAATCAGTCAATGTGCAGAATAAGTGTACGTAGTTACATAAATTAATATATTAACTTATCTTTGCGTTCAGCCGAAACCAGTTACCGGAGAACAAGTAATAGATTTAAAAGTCCAAAGTTGGGGAATATGTTGTTAGATATAGACAACAATATGAATTAAATATCATGTTTAACACCTATAGTGAGCTTATATTCAGTGATAGATTCTTGATGAACCGTTCGACATGCAACGCTCTCACATGGGGTTCTGTGCTCAAACCACCCGCTAACTGCCTGAAGCTCAGACATCCACATACAGTACGCTGCAGCACATGCCAGAGTGTGTGTGGTCACGTGATGTGCGTTTTCAGCAGTGCAGTGTGGACTGAGATCCATTCAGAAACGCTGGGTGAAATGTGGAGTGTGGGTGTGGACGTGGAACGTTTTCATTCTAGAATTTAAATTCAAAACTAAAATGTATTTGTGTAAACGAGGCCTTAGTCTCAGTCTAGAGCTAACATGGTTACATTTACATTGTTTAACAAATCTCAAAATTTATATATTTAAAAATACGTACATTTTTAGATGTTCATACAAAAGTGCATTGAATTAATCAGTTTAATTCTACAGTATTGAAATAACTGACTGTCAGAACTAAATCAGCCAGTGTATTAGTGTCAGAACATCCGTATTTTTAATATAAATGTTCATATACGCACACACGGAATCTATGTGCTGAGAAATACACCGATTTTTTTTATTTATTTATTTATTTTTTTTATCCAAACATTCAGTCTATTTTATTGTCTATTTTTGTAAATGTGTGTATTGTAATTGTGTATATATAGTTCAGTTTTTATATTCATTTCAGTAATATTATTAATATTGACTAAAATGCATGCAAATGTTTATATGATTTAAGTACAATACAGTAAAATATTCTTTTCTGTCTTTTAGTAGATATATGAGAGACTTGCGTTAAGTAGATCTAATTGGATTCGCATTGTAAATCTTAAATAGGTTTAAACGTTTTTGTTTTTAATTTCATGTTTGAAGTTTTTATATCTCCCAAAATCATTGCCCATAAATCTGCAGATTAGGGCTGCATAATATATCGTTTCAGCATCGATATCATAATGTGTGTCCGCAATAGTCACATCTAGGCATGGGACAATAACCGTTTTCAAGGTATACCGCGGTTTGGAAAAGTGAAGATTTTAAAACCGTAAAATTTTTATACTATACTGTTTCGAAGGTATGTGTACTACTTTTTTAAAATTATTTTGTTATTATTATTTTTTTATTTACGTTTTGTTTTTGTTGTTGCTTTTTTTTTTTTAGAACAACAGTATCTCCAGCGGAAAAGATATCCAAAGACGCCATTTTAAATTGTAAATAAATCTGTGGTTTTGAAACAAATGAAGACGGAGTCTTGATGAAGTCAATGATTCATTTGAATTATTTAGCCTGACATATTTAGCTACTGCTCCAAAATATTTTAAATGTTTCTCAAAATAAAAAGTATTGTGTTCAAATGGGAAAGACAGTTTTGTTTCTTAACCCAGACATTTAAAAAGAGCATATTTTAGAACAGTAATAACAAAACCACAAAATTGTGATATTTTTATCCAAGGTTATCATACAGTCAGAGTCTTATATCGGCCCATGCCTAGTCATATCGCAGGATGTGCAATGTTGAGTTGCGATTATAGTTGATCAGCACAGCAGTTGAAAATACATGAGATTTGTGGAGTCACTTCAAAGTACAATATAACAATAACAGAGTGAAACATTATCATTTGTATGTGATTTAAAGGCATTTCAAGAGACTGTAAAGCATTTTGGCACAAAAAGCTTATTTGTAACTTTATTGAAGAATAATTTGACTAAATTATAAATACAGTGAAGACTATAAAGTGTTATTTTTAATTTCATTATTCAATTTCTGTACTTGTATTCTGTTTGACTGTGGAAAACCATAAAGCACTGTTAATTTAACTGTTTTTATTGCTCTATCTATTTTTATACAGGATTCACACTCTTACAAAATCACCCCAATCAATCTAAATGACTTATTTCTTTCCAAATAGACCTATTCAATCATCTGGTGAAATTGTATTCATATCGCAATAAATATCATAGAAAAGCAAAATATCGCAATGTCCGATTTTTCCAATATGGTGCAGCCCTACCACAGATTTATTTATTTATTTATTTTTTCTAAAATTCTGTGCAGAAATAACAAAAAATGTCAACAACTAATAACATTCTAGATTCATCTACAAAGTCTGTGGATGCTTGATGAGCCTCACCTTCACGCTCTCTCAGACCTGAATGAGCACATTCTGCAAAACGGTTTCAGCGCTTTGTTTTAAAGCTTTATTTAGCTCGACTTTCCCCTGGAGGAAGATTAGAGAAGCCGTGTAAGTTCTCTTACATGTTGTCACTGAGCTCATGAAGAGCTGGGCTAAGCAGGATTTGGCTCACCCACTCAGACCAGTTATCCTCCCTGCTGATGTCAGTTATACTGCGTTTCTTCATGTGTGTGTGTGTGTGTGTGTGTGTGTGTGTGTGTGTGTGTGTCTGCGTGTGTGTGCGTTTTCATGCATGTTTAGAGGGGTAGTGTGCAGGGTGCACTGGGAGATATGAATCCAGTATATAATGACTCATGTTACTGCAGGCAACAATTAAGCCTAAGGAGGGGCTTTCCTTCAAGAATGTTTTATTCTTTAATTTCATGGTATGGATGATTGCCTAAGAAAGTATTTTTCCTTCTAAACCAATTTTATGTTAAATGTTATAAAATATTTACAGGAGTCATGATTATTTAAAATGATTACAAGGCCATATGACTAAAACATTTTAATTGACTTATTTAAATATTCTCCATGTCTTTTGTTTTTTGATTAACAATAGCTATGTTTCCATCCGCTCATTTTTATGCGCATTTTGGAGATGCGCATAAAAACGGTTGATGGAAACGCCATGATGCGCATGAGTTTTGAAAATTTGCATAAAAAACGTATGCGCATAACTGAGTAGGATACACTTTTTATTCAATAAGATGCACATAAACTATGATGGAAACACTTTTACCGAACAAATTCCAGTATGCGCATTAAAAAAGTCATGTGATTTTGTTTGAAGAGACCATGCGATGATAAAAATGTGAATGGACAAATCAGCAGGCTGAGCACATTGTAAAACATCTGAAATATTGTTTCGGTCATTCTGAAATGCCTTAATCGTTTCAGTATTGGTGTTATTATATTATTAATTACCTCCAGAATCAAGAGCGTCTGTGCTCCGCATCTCACGCCTTCAAACACCACCATGGGCTTATTACATGTCGGCATTTATCATCTCAGGCGCAAGTCATTTATTAAATAAAGAAAAGATTCATGCAGCATCCCTTTTTATTTTTAACATTTGGCGCCAGTTTATTGGGAAGTGACGATTTTGTTCTCTTTGACACATTCAATGTCTTTATTCGCACGTCTTTTATGTAATGTTCCTGTTTTGCGCATAAATTTAAGTTGCGTCTTTGCATGGAAACATCTAACTAATGATAAGTACAGTCAGCAACAGGAATATAGGCTGCTGTCACTTTAATGGTCGGGACACCAAGGCGATGGTCAGCCATTGGGTTTCATCTGTTCAGCTTGTTGTTTAGATGTGTTCCACACATCGGCTCTCGTTGGGTAACAGTGGAGCTCGTTGGCCCAATTCAGCAATTAGAATTGGTGTCGACCATTGGCTGAAGAGAGTGCTCTTATTAGTTATTTATCAATGAATCAGAGTGCGAGTGTGATGCAGCAAGTAAATCATTCAAGTCAGGAAGGAACACAAATAGGATGGCTGTAGTTTTGATACATTTCTCAAATGTTTGCAAATGATCATACCTTTCAACATTGGGATGTGAAAATAAGGCACATGCCCACCATATTAAGTGATCACCCCCTTTAAAAAATCCCCAAACTACTAAATATGTTCATTTGGAGCTGTTTCATTGTAAATAAATAGTTAAATGGTCAGTAATATATTTTATTATTATTATTTTCAAAAGAAAAAAAATAGTATACATTAGCAGCAAATACATTAGCAAACAGTTCAGCTTATTAAAATTATTAACTATTATAATAAAATAGAATCAAGTTATCAAATCTCATTAGCCGTTTCTTCACTGTATAACTTACATATCTGATTAAAGAATAACCAATGAATCTCTTTAGATTTTTTTCATTTGATTACATTCAATAACAGGTGTCACTTTAAAAATGCACACATCTTATGTTATAATGAAAGCATTCGATTGCTTTTCTAACTTTTTATGTTCATTTAGGACAAATTCAGTTTTAAATCGACATCTTTATTGTTAATATCATAAATTATGTGTATATGTCTGTTTAAACATGCACCCAAAACCCAGACTTTCTCTCTGCTTCAAATCGCGTGTACAGAATCCGTTTGGGAAACGGCGTCTGTTTATCAGTATGGAGCGCGTCAGCTGACAGTCATGCAGCGCTATATGACTGTTTTGAGGACTGAATATAAAGGGGAGACGGCACCTGTAACGAAAGGGAATCGCACCATTTTTATATTTATTTCAAAGTGTTTTCATGCCTAAACAAAGCTAAAGCACAGAACAGACTCGCATTTAAGAGCAAGGGCTGGACTCTGGTGGTTCGGCGGTATGGGTTGCGTATAAGGACTAAGGAGGCTCGGCTCTTTAATGTTTACTTGCCACTCTTCAGAGAACGACTGAAAATACGGGAGAAATACGGGAAAATACCTTTATGGGATGATAGCGGGATAAAATTGTAAAATACGGGAGAATCCTGGGAAAAACGGGAGGGTTGACCGGTATGAATGATATCAGTGTTTCCTCTAAGATTTTTTCCATCTGTGGCGCCAGGCCATTTTTTAACATAATTCTACCGACTTCCTGTGGCGTTATTTCATTGACAAATGTTGTGAGCGCAGTATTACAAGTCGAGATCACATTTATGTAATAGCCTACGAGCTTGCGAATCTCTTTGCTTGTGCGCCGATTTCCTCTGCTCGTGCACAAAACTTCTTGCACGCCCCTCAAATATACGCTGCTCAAGTGCATTTTCTTGTGCACTCTCAAATAAACGCTGCTAAAGTGCGATTTAGTGCGTTTATATTACAAGTATGTCTCCAACATTTATAAGATTTGCTAGGAATATTTATAAAATGTCTCCAATAGACCTACAGAGCAGTATTAATGCGTCCTGAAGTAAAGTGAAACGGCTATACGTCGTGTTTGCTGGCCTCATGCACCTGTGAGTCAGTCAGTCAGTCAGCATGTCACCTTAAAGGGTTAAACAAATAACGCAGAGCACTGCTACAGTTACGGAAAAGTTCACACTGTTTTAATTCACTTACCTTTTTATACGTTTTGGTGCGATTATAACCAGCTATTAAAAAAAAAACAAGACAATGTTTTGAATGAGAAGCTGTAATGTAGCTGTGGCGGGATCAATTTTGGCATGGCGCCCCACCATGGAAGAATGTAGCAGAAACCATGGGTATGAATTATTAAATCATCAGACATTTGCAGGTGCAAATCCCTCTTAATGACACTGAGTACGTTTACATGGACAATATGACAATATGAATCTGTCATGAACAGTGATAATTTTTTTTGATTGCCTTAATCCGTCAAAAGTCCTTATGGAACTAAACCGAAATCAGATTAAGACACGTGGAGTATGCAGATTTTGCACTCTGCTCATTTGTCTCTTAGGTCTTGTTTTTGTATTTACAGTTTGTTATATTTAACTTCCTGTATGTTTGTGTAACTAATGCTGTCTCTACATTTATCTGCTTGTACTATCTCTTTTTGTCGCATTCTTTGTAAAGTGTCCTTGAGCTCTGGAAAGGCGCTATATAAATAAAATGTATTATTATTATTTAGTCACATTATTGAAGTGCAGTGCAGGCAAACACCTTAATCAAACTATTACTGTTTTGTAGTATTTTGCTTCATTTTGTAACAAGAAACACACACGACAGTTGTTAGACGTTTGACGACATACAAATGAGAATGGCTTCAAGCAAGAGAGCACATTTTTGGTGCGAGCGGAAAATGATGACTAGGCTCTCATCCAGTACCAGAGTATCCAGAGTTTGTTGCGAGTGCGAGTCTGTTTGGACACATCATGTGAAGAATTAACTGCAGTTGAACTTGTTGCAAAATTAAAATCGAAACACAGACGAACACAAACTGTTTTTTGTGTAAAACTAATGTTGAATGGTCATGTAAAGTAGCTTATCAAAGTATGTACTATAACATGTAAAACAGGAACATTCTAAAAGCTACTCATGTAAACACCTTAATCATATTATTGTCTTCAGATTAAGGCAAATAATTGGATTACTGATGTCCATGTAAATGTAGTCAAACAGATTACTGCTTTGTTTACGTTTTGCATGCACATGTCAGAAGTTCTGTTTTCTCCTTCGCAGCAGAAAGTGTAAACTAGGCATCATTTAGTTCCAATGGTTTAGTAGTATTTGTCAGCACTAGTTGTTTGCCGTCAACTTGGTGTGTTCTGGCCTTAAGAGCCGCACATATCCGATTTTCGGTTACGCATACATTTTTCTTTACAACTCTTTAACAGCACGTTTTCTTTCACACATTATTAAAAAAGTGACATGACAAAAGTCATATTATATGATTTTACTGATTTCCACAAGGAATTGGGTTTTGTGGAAAAATAAATGTGGACTGATGTAAAGAGACGGGAAATCAGGCAATAAATATTGTATCTCAATTATTGTTTTTCATAATGATTGGAAGCCAGAATTTTGAATAAATGCACAGGTTTAATATGTTACTTTTGGTGGAAGTACATGCTTTTTGGTATATTTGTCCCGCATGGACTGGGAGCAATTTTAGTCCTATGCCATTTCGTGAAACTAAAATGGCTCCAACTACAGAGCAGTCTCTAATTCAGCACAGTAGAAAGTGGAACTACTAAATTTATGTTGTTTTGGGTAATGCAAGGCTTGTGAAATACTGGCACAGGACAAAACATGCAGGTACAGAAAGCTAATGTTAATTACTCAACATTGATGATCAATATTAGATTGAACAATAAAAAAAAAAGAACACACATTTGCTCTCATCCCACATGGTAATCAGTAAAGAGGTCAAAAGTAGGATAACTCGGACAATATGTAGGTTTGTTTGGAAGTAATGGTGTAACTAATGTTGACCTGCTTTAGGCAGTCGGTTCTTTCTTTTGGGAAACCATTTCTTAATATAAACTCTGATCTTTGAAACTTTGCTAACCTTTTACATCCACAAACGACTATGTTAAGCACTGTATGGAAGCTAATATCCGAAAAAGGAATAATAGGGGCACTTTAATGTAATATATTTTGACTTTCCAATGTTTATTTTGTACAGGCTGGCATGGTTTCGGAGCAGCTGGGCCTGGGACACAACCTTGACCTGTCTGACACCATGGTGCAACAGAAGCTAGATGAAATCAAGGAGCAGATCAAGAGGGAAATCCGCAAAGAGCTGAAGATCAAAGAGGGAGTGGAGAACCTTAGAAAGGTCACCACAGAAAAAAAGAGACTGGCATATGTTGATAATATGCTTAAGAAATCCAACAAAAAGTTGGAGGAGCTGCATCAAGAGTTGCAGGAACTCAACGCTCATATTGTGGTGAAGGATCCAGAGGATCTTCTCTTAGGTATGAGCAAAGCTCTTCTCAGTAACTTGTATTTACACTACATATACATGTAAATATGGAATAAATACTAGCGTTCAAATATTTGGGTCAATAAATAGTTTTTAGTTTTACATATATCAATACATTTCCACAAGGGTTCATCAAATGAATCAAAAGAAATGTTTGTACTAATTTAAATAAAATGTTATAAATGTTAAAATGTCTAAATATGACCTCTGCCAAATTAGGCAGCACTAAAACAGAAATTTCTGTCATCATTTGCTCACCCTTTACTGTTTGACTGATGCTGAACACAGTAGAAGATATTTTGATGAAAGCTGTAAACATTGACTTTCATAGTTTGGTTACAGGTTTTCAGCTTTCTTCAAACTATCCTCTTTAGTGTTCAACAAAATAAAGAAACCCATAAAGGTATGGAATGACATCAGGGTGAATATATAGTGAGTACATTTACATTTTTGGGTGAATTATACCTTTAATTCTAATTGATCAACAAACATTCTAATGCTAGGTTCACATCAAATGCTGAGAACTGCGTCACTCACGCTAGTTTTCTTGTGGGAAGTTTTCCCCCTCACACACAATTTTTTTAATGAAATGTTTTCGAACTTGCAAGGAAAACATGATTGTTGCTGATTCCACGCATTCAAGGCAAATGCGTCATGCATTTCACGTAATTTGATCTATTTGTCCTTTCACAACTTTTTAGGTGAAATACCAGTGTGAATATTTAATTCTGCACCAAGGCAAATTTAGCATTTGTTTTTGAAAAATCATAGGTTTGCCCACAATTTTAGAATCACTCATAAATATAATAAAAAATTTGGTTCCATTTTATATGATTTAGCCTTAACAACTAACCTGCTTTATTCCGGACTTCTTTCAAGGATGTAATCGTAGATGTACCTAGGCTACTGTGTATATAACATAATGATATTGTGTAGTCCTGTAACATGACAAAGCTACTGACAATATACAAGATTATGAATCGATTTGAATGCATTCGCGGATGTGCACTTTTTCCACTTTCACATTTACGTGTCACGACCACTTGTGCCAATTGCACATTATAAATACAGCTGCAGGACGCACATTTGTTGTTATCCTCTGCAAGTCATCTGTCCTTATGTCTTCATTAATTCAGTGCTACAGCCTTGCACCTTATATTAAATACCTGAAAGTGTCATAAGTTTAGTTGATATTACAAATTTATTAAAATATATTTTATAATTAATTAAAACTATTAAAAACCTGGAATAAGCCGAAGGAAAGTGAAAGTGAAAGTAATAAACTCCTTTTAGTGATGCATGATATTGTTTTCAGGGTGGAATGTTAAAGTATATTAGGCTACTCAATTCAACTGGACTTAATATTTTTACAGTTTGAATTGTTGACTGACTAGTAGTTTATTTATCATGTTGGAATAAAGAGATGACTAAATTACAGGGAAAGTTATATTCTGTGGACACGAGAACTAACAGAGTTAGTGGCGCCATCTAGCTGTGGTGTGTGGATCTGTCCCGACATTGAAGTACAAAGTATAGGGGAATTACCAAAACGTCACACATGACATCCAATGGGTTCCGGTTGCAAAAAAAGGTTGATTGCAATAGCAAACATGTCATGTTGTGCAGTAGGATGCCAAAATCGAAATGTCCAAAAATGGAAAACTTAAATTTTACCATACACCATCTACCCACACCGTTTTTTATGCCAACTGCAGACGTCTTTGGCTAACAGCCTTCATAAGAGCTGAATGGAGTGAGGACCTATTTAAAAATGCTCGACTCTGCAGTTTTCATTTTGTATCTTGTAAGTTCATGCTATGCTGAATCATACACATTACTGAATGCTTAGAATGAAATGTAAAAATGTAAGTTCACATACCCTGCTGTACAGGTGTAGTTCACTGTCAGAACGCAGTTGTTTTGCTTGTTGATGATTACCCAGGCCTTGTACAGTTCCGTCTTCTTTTCTTGTCTATTCCTTGTCTTTCCTTGGCTGGGCAGAACCTCGGTTTTTAGCACTACAAAGTTTTAAATCTGGTAATCATGGAACATTATTTCTTGCACATGACCACGCATAACTAAATTGTAGGCATCCAATAACTTGTAGGCGTTTAACTTCTCTCTTGTAAAATCACTTGGAGTTTCAATGAGGTAGTTGTATATTTGGGACTTGGCCTTTTCATCTTATCCAATATCCATTGGGAGGGTATCGCAAATGGACCTGTCAGACAAACGCCGCTCACTTTAACGTTAATTTTATATTAAATAACAATTTAATTATATTTTTATAAAAAATGTTATTTATTTAATAATTTTTTTAATCATTATTTCTATAAAAAAGTGTGTATGTATGCATGTATGTGTGTGTATATGTGTGTGTATATATGTGTATATATGTGTATATATATATATATATATAAACATGCATACACACACATACTTTTTTTTTTTTTTTATACATTTTTTAATTTTTTTTGAAGGGGTGGGGTATCGTCGTTCTTCTTTTTTGTCCTTGGCTGATCACATGCCTGAACAATGTAACTACAGAAATGAATTACAGATGTAATTACAAGCCGGTATTTAATCAATTATGAGTATAATGATCGGCGCCAATAGCCTAGTGGTTAAGTGCGCCAACATATAGCACCGTGGTGCTCTCGGCTACCAAAGTTTAATTCCTGGCTCAAGGTCCTTTGCCGACCCTTCCCCTCTTTTTGCTCCCAACTATTTCCTGTCAATTCCCTGCACTATTCTATCCATTAAAGGTTAAGAACCGCTAAAAAAAACAAACAAAAAAAACAATTATGAGTACAATGTAAAAACATGTATTTATGCAATAAGTACATTTTAAGAATTTCAGTAAGTACATATTGGGTAAGCTCTAATATAAATATAAAGTGAGATCTAAAATAATAAGAAGTGGGACCAAATGTCTATATAGAGATTTTTAAAATGCTTTGACAAATATTGCATGCATTTAACCCTGTTTTACATATGCTTTTTTTTGAATGGGCTTCATATTGTCCACAAAGCACTTTTGATTGCTTTGAAGATAATCCATAGTCTTGTGAGAGATGTGAGCCACTACCACACTACAGGTGCAACAGGTGTAGCACTTCATCTAAACTGAAAGATTATACAACACTCTCCTTTGAACTATAATATTTTGTTGTGAAGATCTCTGCGAGAAGCTTGATCAGATCTCTTGTCATGCTACTAACCACATCCTTAGATGGGGCAAGATTTAGCCTGGCATGGAAACCTTATCGGATGAGAAGGGGCTTTTGTTTGGTGACTCAGCGCAGGAGGAATGTTGCCCGCGTGTCACACCTCTGTTTCGACCTCCTCATTCTGTGTCCGCCGAGCAGAAATCAGCAGATCTGCTGGAAGACAACAACAGCCTCTCTGATGATATCATAGTGGCCGACTGTTGCCCCGACAGTTGATTGGGTGAAGCTGCTGCCCTCACTGCTGACTCGGGTCAAGCCTTTTGCAGCTCTTTACATCATCGGCTCTTATTACAGCAAAGGCACAGACACAGCTGTTTGTTTTTTTGTAGCATACACACACACTAGTAGTCCAAAGTAGAAAATAATTGAGACACCTTGCCATGTCAGAAGAGTTTTTGCTTTCAGTCATGCTGATCCCAGTGCCGTTTCATAAACTCTCCAGGAGAAATAATGAATAATTTCTGGAGTTTTTTGTTTTATTTCAGACAGGTTTGCTGTATGTTTAAAGTGTTATTTATTCCAGTATTGGTATAAAGCAGAAATTTCACTAATCATAATTTGGTGTCAAGTTACCCTTCAGAAATTATTCTCATGTTGATTTGCTGTTCAGTTATTGTTAACAGTGGTTCATAATTCCTTATTGTTACTTTTATATTATGCACTATATTATGCATCCTTGCTTTATTTATATATTTTAAGGATTGTACTGGCATCTGAACTCAGCCCTGCTTAGCTTCAGGTGAGTAACCGGTCTTGGGCTACTGGGTGATATGGCTATATTTTGTTAACTTCCATAAGCGGAGTAAATTGCATTGTAATATTTATTTTGGATATATACATTCGAAGGCATCAAGGCATTTTCAAATCCAAATTCTGCCTCACTTCCTGTGTCTGCAGGTATATCTTTTTCTGAATTTATAAGGCAGCATAGATGTGTCCTGTGCTGCCTTAGACATCCCACAATCCTGTGCTTTCCATTTTCAACATTTGAGCAAACATGGCATCTTGAAGGCGTAGATGTCATTTTGTGTTTAAATGTACACTTTTTACCAAACTTTTTCCTCAGAATGGCCGTAATATGCGGACGTCTTCATTTTGGCGCTTTGCTTTTGTGGCCATCACAACAGCAGATTTAATTACACAAGCGTACCAGGATTCAGAAGGAAAACACAAACCAGCCGAGGAGAAATATCAAACTTGGGTTCGGACCAGGCATTCGGACCAAATATGAAAGCACCCTTAAATCCCATTTGCGGGGTGCCATCATACACAAATGCTGCACCCAAAGTTGCTTCTTGATAGGCCAGTGGGGCAACAAGTCAGCTTTCGACGCATACTTTGTATGATTAACAACACTCGTAGTAGGGCTGCACGATATTGGAAAAATCTCACATTACGATAAATGTTATTCTGTGATATATATTGCAATATAAATACAATTTCACTAGATTTGTTAAGAACTATTTGGAAAGAATTTATAATTGTAGATTGATTGGGATGATTCTGTAGGGGAGTGCATAAAATAAAATAAACAAGCATCATAAAACATACAAGCATTGATTAATTGAATAAAGAAAAAGATACCAATTAAATAAACTGAATTTTATTGGTTTTTTTTCCGAGGCGTCGATCGGTATTCAGGAAGTCTTATTTGTTTTATTTCAGCTAGAATAAAAGCAGTTTTTAATTTTTTAAACACCATTTAAAGGTCAAAATTATTAGCCCCTTTAAGCTATATATTTTTTCGATAGTCTACAGAACAAACCATCGTTATACAATAACTTGACTAATTACCCTAACCTGCCTAGTTAACCTAATTAACCTAGCTAAGCCTTTAAATGTCAATTTAAGCGGCAGAGAAGTGTCTTGAAAAATATCTAGTCATATATTATTTACTGTCATCATGACGAAGATAAAATAAATCAGTTATTAGAAATGAGTTATTAAAACTATTATCTTTACAAATGTGTTGAAAAAAACTGCTCTCTATTAAACTGACATTGAGGAAAAAATGAACAGGGGTCTAATAATTCAGGGGGGCTAATAATTCTGACTTCAACTGTATAGTAATTGAATATTAGAATGTAAAATAATACTGCATAGTCTTCATTGTATAAACAATTCAGTCAAATATTAAAACATGCGAATATCATGTTTCTAGCATGTTTTAACACACTACTGATGTATTCTAGCTCATTCTATATTGCTAATGTATTTAGCACATGGCTAGCATGTTGAAAGCATACATAGTTGTTTAAACCCAGAGTAATGGTCGATTAGAATAGCCTGTCAGTTTAAAACAGTTTACGGCCATAATATAATTCAGCAGTTTTATTGGTTTTGTTCAATATTTATTTAAGCAAACTTTCCAGTCCAGTAGGTTATACCCCTTTAATCTTTTCTTCAGCACCTTATGCCTCATTGCAGTAGGTTAGTAATGCCTGCTGTGTGTGTGAGTGTGCCGTTTTCTTACCCTGAAGACTCTGTTTATCATAACCACAACAGAGGCATCTGTATTTATGCCTTGCGTAATGACGTGACTCAGGAGTCTCCAGGTGCTCAACAAAAGACAATTGTTCCTCATTAACATGTGTTTCCCGCACTGAGGTGCTCTGTTAAGATTTACTAATCACAGACAATGATTTTTGAGAATGCAGATTGTCCAGTAAACAGTCTGTATATCAGAGATTTTTATGAAGTTTTTATATTGCATTTTTGAAAATTTCAAAATAAGTGGTTTAATCCTTATTGATGGTTAATTTTTTTGATGTATTGAGACATGTATAGACAAACATATTTGTGCTGTACAGCATTTATGCTGTATTTATGCATTTATTTAGTCAAAATGTAGTACAATTGTACACAGTAAAATTTCAATTCAAAGTAATTGTTTTATTATATTTTAGAATTATTTAAATGTATTTTTTAATGTTCACTCCAGCATTGTCACTCTAGTCTTTAGTGTCGCATGAAATCCTGTAATGTTGGCTGTCTGCAAGTAACTGCAGTAACCAAGGCAGCACATTATTTCTGTAGGCGCCAACCTGCTGAATTAGCTAGATGTAATAGATTTGTATTTGGTATATGAATGATGTTATGAATTATTTTCTTAGATTAATATTCAGTAAATATACTGCAAGTTAAAAACTCGCCAGTGTTTACATTTGAAAAGTGGTTATAAGGTCTTAAAATGTATGGAAAGAGTCTTAAAGGGTTATTGAACTGATACCTGTATATAGTATGAATAAGTAGTATGAGTGGAATTCAGATGTACTCCATTCGCCATTTTTCATTATCAAATGACCTTGATAATGGCGATGCTTCATGTCTTCTAATAAATACTCCATGGCATCATAGGATAGTGTACCGTCCATTGGGTGTGCACTTCAGATTCTCGCCAGTAGTAGTAGTAGTAGGTCATCTGGGTACTTTTCGCATACTGTTTTTCGAATGGTATAAATTCAGACATACTGCTCGGCTCGCATACTGTTTTTAACATACTATATAGTATGGAAGTATGCAATTTTGGACACAGCCATGCTGATTCACTGTGTGTGTGTGTAAAGACACTTTTTTTGTCTAAATAAACACAAGTATAATCATTATATTACATTACATTATGGCTGTGAGATTTTGAAGAAAAATATGGTATACCATGCTACATAATGCAATATTTAATATGTGATAAAATATTTTTAAAAATTATAATTAGTAAATTTTAATATTAATTTATTTAAGCTTCACTACTATTTTTGAAAATGAACAGCCATGTTTTACTGCTGCGTAAACAAATTAGAAACACTAACAATGTGGACAAAAGAAATATTAATAAATAGCCACACCACTTGCTCAACCTCAAAACATCAAGAACAATCAGATGACCAAAACATGTTCTTTGCTGATGTATTGCTTTCTTAACTTAATTGATTGTTTGGACATATTTCAGCATTCATACTAAAATTGGTGCAGATTTGTGGACAAGAAAACCAGCATGTCCAACCTGCTTAGTGTCAGAGATGCGAGTTAACATGTGAAAATATTGCCGGATGTGCTGAAAATCTTTCAGAGGGTGCGCTAGCAGGCACACAGATATACTTTTGTTTTAAAGGGAATCTATTATACCCCTTTGTTACAAGATTTAAAATAAGTTTTTGATGTCCCTAGAGAAGAGATGCCCAAATTAGGGCATGTGGGCAAAATTTGGTCCATGCTAACCTTTGATTTAGCCCACCATCACATTTGAGAAGAGAGGGAGAATGATGGGAAGGGTTGGTTGGGGTGAATATCTCTGACAGAGATCATCATTTCGTATTTAAATGTAACCTTTTATTTATTCTGTAAATGAATCAGCCTTTTAAGTAAGGTAAATACTGTCATTCAACAGTTAGAGCAGTGTTTCCCAACCCTGTTCCTGAAGGCACACCAACAGTCCACATTTTAACCTCTTCCTAATCAAACACACCTGAATCATCTTATCATAACATCAGAAGAGACTCCAAAACCTGAAATGAATGGGTCAGATAATGGAGACATCCAAAATATGTACTGTCGGTGTGCCTCCAGGAACAGGGTTGGGAAACACTGAGTTAGAGGGCAATGCACAAGACATCGGGGAGCAAATCAAAAGCAAGTGCAGCTTTGTGTATTCAGCATAGTACTCCATTGTGTTGTTAATGGGATCATGTTTTTACTGTAATCATTTCATTATAAAAATTGTACAATTTCATATTAGTTAATATCATTTAAAGCAATATTTTGTAGTTATTTTAAAATATTGAGAAATAATTTAAGAAATTATTCATGGAAGATTGAATGTAATACAGTTTGGTGTGTTTACCTTCAGCCCACAGCCCTCAATCAAGTTTGGTTTTTGGCACTTCATAAGGACAAATTTGGGCGCCCCTGCCCTAGAATGTGTATGTGAAGTTGTAGGGCCTTTTGGTTTAAATTGAAATGAGATTGTGCTCTTTTCAAAAGAGGGCAGAGCTTTTTTTGCATAATAGGTGCCCTTTAAATCATCCATTTATAGTAACAGACATTATTAACTGTTTTGGCATTATTGCTGTTGATGTTGACATGATAGAGATGTCATCAAAAACATCTGCCTGCCACCATATTGTTCATGTTACCTAGTTCTGCAGTTGCGTAATGTGCCATTTCAAGAGCTGATGTTTTTGTTTGTTATTAGCAGAAGTCTAACAGGTTTCATTTATGTATAGAAGTGGGGGTAGTTTTTTCTAGTCTGGACATGAAAAGCGGTGGTGTGCTTCACTGAAATTATTTCAGTATTCACAGTCACTCATCAAAACAACACTCAAAAAAAACATTCCTTAAACTGTTTGAAGAATTAAGCAGCCACACACAAGTGTTCTTGCTCCATATGAACAGCTGTTTACATTTTGCTGCGCCAATAAAAAATATATTATATTAATCTAAAACATGAATTGTTTGTGCTGGGATTAGTTGGACTAGTGCAGCTTCTAAATGTGGTTCTGGAAGGTCAAATAAAGAATCAGGTACTCTTGTTGCAACATCCTTCCTGTTATATGTGGTTGAGCCAGAAATCTGGAAGATTTGGCCACAGAAAATTGCATAAATGCATACAAACCATGTTGCGTCCAGTGTCTTTTTCGAAAGAAAGAAAGTGCAAGATTCTTTCTGGTGCTGAAGTAGTTGAAAACATTTTACCAAAGGGTTGTGGGTTTGTGTCGCACAGACAATATTTTATTATTGTCATGTGGCAAATATGGAGCCTGTTGACTTTTTTTTTTATTTATGAATGAAAAAAAGCAGAGCGATTTCTCAAAATGTCAAATTTGAATGACATGATTATTAGCAAAAGTGTTTGTAATAAACAGTGCATGGATATTAACCACTACATCAGTAGAAAAGGCAGGACCAATAAGAACAACTCAATATTCAAAACAAAATTCTTAAAATAAACGTGAATAAACAAGGGATGCTCATTTCAGTTCATTTTGCCAACCGACATATCCCACCTCTGCTTTCAGTCGATTGAAGAATGTAAAAGACGCGACTGACTTTCCGCTCAGGGTTGATTTTTATTTCAACTGCGAGCGCGCAACAGCAAAAATGTGAGGCACGCAGGGCACATAAGCAGCACACAAAACACTCACGGCTGTTAGTAAACCATTCAAAAGATGTGGCTCTCAATGCAAAAAGCTCATTCTCTGTGATCGACCCCGTATGCAGCCAAACTTTAAAAATATAATATTTTTAAATCGTTTAACTGATACCATTAATTGGTTAAAAACGCACCTTTTTAGTAAAGGTTAATCGGTTATTTTGAGCATCTCCAGAATGAACACAAATTCTTCCACATTAAAGGATTATTGTTGTTTGTTAGTAGGACAACAGCTTGCTCATCCATGTTTTAAATCTCCCAAAACATAGCTTTAGTGAAGCATTTAAGTTAGAGTTTTGCTTTTGTTGTGCAGTGTGTTGTCATTGTGAATGCTATTATGAAGTAGCATTTTTTTATTACAAGATTACAGCGACTATAATTTTGAACATGCTTAAACAGTGGACAGTGAAGCTATTAATAAACAATGTGTCTATAGTTTGTATTTTCTGCCTTTTATTGTGATAGGAATGTAGTTAGAGTGGAAATTTAGTTGGACAGAGAGAAAAGCTAAAAGTTTATGAGCCGGAGGTTCAAACTTGGGACGTCTGAAGTGTAGTTGCGCTAAATGTTTGTGCACAATCCTCAATGGCATACATTTACATGGACACCCATAATCCAATTTGAATATGTTTAAGACAATACTCTGATTAAGAGTCTACCATATAAACAACGATTTTTGATTAATTTAATCTGATTAAGGTTATAATCGAACTAAACAGAAATCAGATTAAGACATGTGGAATATGCTGATTTTAGTCGCATTATTGAAGTGCAATACAGACATTTAAACACCTTAAACTATCACCGTCATGTAGGACTTTTCGCTGCATTTTGCGACAGGATAGTCCATTCACACACGGCTGTTTGACACTATTGTCTGCACCTACACTGACAGTCAAGGACCACAGTTATTTTTTCCTCCTACGACGTGACGATATCAAATTCCATTAAAACTACACTTATCCAGCAGTTCATACTCGCATCCAATATCATGTTAATCATGGGGGCATGCATGAAATGTTCCTGAATGAAAGTGAAACTGCCGAACTGCAGTTAAAGTCGACAAATTAAAAATGAAACACCCGAAATTACACAAAACTCCGGTGGAAATGTGGATTGTGTGGTGATGCAAATATGTAAATTGAATTATGTACTATAACATGTAAAACAGGATCATGAAAGGAACATTCAAAAAGCAACTCATGTAAACACCTTAATCATATTATTGTTTTATTCAGATTAACGTAAATAATTCGATTACTGATGTCCATGTAAACGTTGTCAATGTTATCGGCACAGACAAACAACTTGTATTTTTAGTGTAGACAGATACCAGTATCATTTAATTGACTAATCTTGCATGTTGCTGACAATTGCATAATATTACATGTATGTCTTTTGTTTTTATTGGTTAAAAGTGATTATTGGAGATCTAGTGAGTTAGCCTTACACCATTACACACTGAAGTGAAGTTCTATTGTGTTCAAGTTGTATTGTTTTTTTTTTTCAGACTTGCTGTAGTCATCTCAATGTCTAAAGTAGCCTAACACTTTCACCTATCACTAACTTTATGTGTGAAGGAGGCTTAAAATGTTGACTGTAGTCGTTTTTATGTAAACACGATGAACAATTTATTGCATCACCAAAATGATCAGAGCTGTTTCCACGGTCTAAAAATTTACTATTAATGTGACCAGCCTACGAGATGGTCAAGGCCAAAATGAGAAGCGGTAAAAAGATAAAAACAAAAAAGACCAGGGTTGCTCCACTACTAACGTTAACACTAACGTTCTGCCCCCTTTTTCCCCCCCAGAGTGCCCACTTACTCTGGACAGCCCCAAAAGTGAAGCGCGAACTTGCACTAGCAGCAGTAGACTAGCAGCCCTGAAGAAACAGAACGACATTGAGCTGAAGGTGAAGCAGGGGGCCGAGAACATGATCCAGATGTATTCAAATGGCTCCTCCAAGGTAATGTACCATTTGTTTTTTATTTAATGACTTTGTTTGGCTTCAGGCCCTTTCACCGGTGACTGTATTGTTTACAAAGCTCAAGAGAGAACAGTATAGACTCGGATTTGGCAGTCTACCTGCACACAATACACTTCCATTCGAGATTTCATTTTTTTAAATGTGTTTGAAAGAAGTTTTTTATGAACCCCAATACAGCAATTTTATCAGAACTGTTGCATTTATTTTAAAGAGTAAATATTGTGCAACTGAATATGCTCATTTATTATCCATGTTGCAGAAAAGCTGGACAGCTAATCAGTTTTGTAGAAATTGACACTTTTTTATGATTCTGGTGAACATAAAAATCACAAATTATTAAGGGCATTGTTGAGAGGACAAGAAATAGATATAATAAGCACACAATAATTATGAAGCCGAAAATTCTACAATTTCATTAATAAATCATGTAAAATAGACTACCTGTAACCTTAAATAAAACAAAATATAATGATTATTGTTATATGATAAATCTCCAAATATATATTTTTACCAAGTCACATTGGAAATGTTGAAAACATTGTTGCAGCACATTCTGGTTGATGTAAAATGTGACTCATGAAATTTCTGTAACACTACAAATATTTTACACTAACAATTTGAGTTGCTGAAAAGTATTCATTTCTTTAAAGGTCCTGTGGAGTGCTTTGAAGTTTTTGTTTAAAGTATGACGTAATATGAACTGAAACATGAAGACAGGATAGGACATAGCATAGCTCCTCCTGCTTAAAAAACAACAGCCATTAATGCTTCGTTTCTATCACAGCTCTGCCAGTGAGAGTGGTTGAGCTCAATCACATATAGTAATAGTGTCTTGAAAGGGGCTGGGAATGTCTAATAATAAAGAGAATTTGATTGGTTTAAAGTATGAGGTGATGAAAAAAAATGGATCCATTTAGGCGGAAGTGACAAACTGCAAGCCTTGGATGTTTATATAATCTTAAAGCGAATTTTGCCACTGTTTTGTTGCACACTAGCTAATAGATAACATTAAGACTAACATACTGATACTAACATCTAAAAAAATATTGATTTTCATTTTAAGGGGACTTTAAAGGGCTCCTATATGACCCCTTTTACAAGATGTAAGATAAGTATTAGGTGTCTCTAGAAAGTGTCTGTAAAGTTGCTGCTCAAAATACTCATCAGATAATTTATTATACCCTGCTGAAAATATACATTTTGGAGTAAAAGAAAAAGTTAGCTGTTTTTGTAGCCTGTGCCTTTGAATGCAAAAGAGTTGATGCTCCCCGCTCACTGTTCTTACATGTGTCTGTTTTTCCTGTGTTACGTCAAATAAACAGCAGTCAGTGACAGAGACAGACAAGGATGAAACTCGTGGTGTAACGAATCACAAATCTCACGGTTCGGATCACGCTATGGTTTTTGAGTCACGGATTGGGCCATTTTTCGGATCAGCAAAAAAGGGAGGGGACGAATTTCATTTGCTTTCCGTTTATACAAAAAACTTTTGGTTTTAATAAACAGAACTTAGAACCTGTAATTTTAATAAAAATAAAGAACCAGCTGAAAAAAAGGAAAATATTCAATAAGAAAAATGATCTTTGCTACTGTTGCTGATAATGCTAAACAGAAGCACCTATTGTTTAAACAATGTAATTGCTACAACATTCACCAGCGTCAAGTTCTATTAAACTGATTGTAATCCTTACCATAAGCATCAGTGTTCATATCTGAACTATAAACTTCTGTATTATTTAATTGTTTGTAACTTACTGAAAAAAGTGTAAAAACTGAATCTCTTTCGATCAAACGCAGATTTGAATGCAGCACTGCGAAGGATTAATAAACATATGCAAATCATTGTCATTTATCATTCATGTTCCGTGGGTTTGAATTGAGATCACAATATTTAATTGTGCTGCTTGACATTGAATGCATTAATGCTGGTAAACAAACAGTGACAGAAAACACCTTTAATTAATAACCTAAGAATGCATTTAGGTCCCACCACAACTTCTTCCATCATCATTATATTTAACAGGAAAGCCAAAATGTATTCATCCATGTGATTTGAAAGACTCTCTGCAATTGTTATAAATGTTGGGTTAACCTACAAGTTCAAAAAAGTTAGTAACCGTGATCCTTTACACTCCTAGATGAAAAAGTGATGCAGTTTATGAGTAAAAATGCCAAGTAAGGTTATTTAGTGTATTTGTTGTGTTTATTCAAGCCTTTCTGCAACAATGAGTTACACAAATGCCATTACAGTGTTTGCAACACACACAGACACGTTTTACTTTGCACTGTTTGCACACCTACATACCTACATTGCATACATTGCACACCTCGCAAATGTGACAGAATACAAGTTAATATCCACTGCTGTATAGATATTCATTATGCTACTGTACAAAATAAACCTGATTTAATGTCCACAAACCAGGATCCCTGTTGTGTGTTTGAAGCATCCTCTATAGTTATACTTGCACTATGCAGCAGCTGTGGTCATTCCAGCAGCTATGAACTAGATTGCACTTTTCTTTATTACAAAACTTGTACAGTTTTAAAAACATGCACTGTTTTTTACAATTGTAAAACTCATTCTCTTGAGGTGCAGTTGTTCACAGATAGTTGGAACAGATCTTTTAATCCCAGTTTCTTAGCAAATCCTGTCCTGTGGATTATATGTGTTACTATGGAGACAGGCTAATACACGCCTGTGTATCATTTCGGTGGGTGTTGAAAACTGCACACCTACGTCCCATTGCGGTGGGCTTCCTATTTTAACATCAGGATATTTAAAAAAAAAAAAAAAAAAAAAAAAGAGAGACTTGTTGTGTTTCTATCACTCCAGTATGACAGTGGACAAACTATACTTACAAACAGTTCTGTCCAAACAGCTTACAAAAGATGATTTTCTTCATGGGTGCTTTTTAATAAGACAAATAAAAATGTAACCCCATACTTTTAAATTGGACTTATGTGCTAGGAGTAAGGCCAACACTCATAATATATGTCTAAATTTACTCTGTTCGAAACACAGGCTCCAGAACTACTGCTTGACTTTTATTAACATGTTAAAGTGCAGCTCCTGTAACTTGCCTGAGATGTTTGGCCACAGGAGCGGCACTGACAGTGAGTTGATACCCTCCGGCCACACACACACACATGCACACACACAGACACAGACGGGTGTCAGGATGTGGAGTATTAACAGGCCTGGAGCCCTATGGGAAATTAAGCGAGGGCTGATGTCAACCAGGAAATGACTTGTAAACGGAAGCCTTTCCTTCTCACACTCGCTAACAGACCCTGGAATATGTTTAGCCTTTGACCAGCCTGCACGAGAGCGCTGCCAACACTAAGATGTTATTAAAGATGACTTAAGGTCTAATGAAGTGAAAATGAAAATATACAGAACAAAGTTTTTTTTCACCACATTAAATCTGATTGTTGTTGACCATGCAGGACAGAAAACTTCTTGCAACAGCACAGCAGATGCTTCAAGACAGCAAAACCAAGATTGAGTTCATCCGAATGCAGATCCTCAAAGCCAGCCAGACCAGCGAGCTCAGCTTCGACAACAATGACGTCATCGGTAACACGCACAACTTCATAAAACCTTTCTAAAATAAAGGTCTTTCACAATTTAGGATCTTTTAAAGAAATGGATTACCCAAAAAATTTAGGTTCTGTCATTGTTTTTTTCACTTTACACTTGTTCAACCTGTTTGACCTCCTTTGTTCTGTTGAACACAAAATATATTTTGAGAAATGCTGGACACTGGTTGCCATTGGTATCAATAATATTTTTATTCTTTTATTGATGTTAATGGCTATCGGTTCTTTTTTTAAAGGCATAGTTCACCCAAAAATTTTTTCCAAACCAATTTAAGTTTCTTAATTCTTTTGAACACAAAGTGAAGTTTATTTATACACTAATTTCAAGAGGATCGCGTGCTTATGATTGTCCACGGCTGGTCCTGCATTAGCAATCGCATGATTCACCAAATGGATGATTCCTAACTCACTATTAATAACCAGAGTTTCTTACCTCAGTCATTTTCGTCTTGAAGAATCCCACATCCCTACTCCTCCTCACTTTTACAAACAGAAATATCATACATAGTTTTTTCAAACAGAAATATCATACATAAACAATCCTTTACAAAAAATATTTTTCAACATGGTCGAAAATGCAGTGGGATGAAGCACAACCTTATTATTTTCTCACTCCAGAATCTGACAAATTATATGCTTGACTCCATTTGTACCTTTACATTTTGTAACATGTTGTCCTTGTTTTCAACCCCCCTAAAATGTAGTTGTTCTCTCAGATTATATCCCCCTTGTCTTTCTTCAAAAAACACTTGTATGCATTTCGGAAGTAGTTTATTCCTAGCTTTAAACATTAAATTGTTTTAAATTTAACCAAATCATTGAACTTGAGTATCTTCAATTTAAAAAAAAAAAAAAGGATTTGTATGCTCCAAATACCCCACATATTCCATCAGTCTAATTACTTTTTTCTGCATTGTACATACGGATCGTAAATTAGATTTATATGTATTCCCCCAAATTTCAACACAATAACTCGTATATGGCAACATAAGTGTGTTATATAATGTATACATTGATTTACTGTCCATGATAAATCTTGCTTTATACACTATTGCTACCATGGCCTCACTGCAAGGATTTCACTGGTTCAAGTCTCTAATAGGCCAGTCGACTTTTCTATGTGGAGTTTACATGTTCTTCTCATGCTCTCCAGTTTCTTCCCACAGTCCAAAAACATGCGACATTGGTAAATTGACCAAACCAAATTGGCACAATAGATGAGCTCTTAATCAGCAGTATATCTGTTCATAGCAATCCCTAATTTGTCATTAGCCATAAGTAAGCAGAAGAGTTCTTGAGACCTACCTGAGCTCAAACTCCTCTCTTGCCCTACACTAACCCTTGACATCCATAGTTGGAAAAATCAATACTTTGGAAATTATCAGTTACCAGTTTCCATCTTTCTTCAATATAATTTTTCTTGTGTTTAACAGAAGAAAAAGTCAAACTGGTTTGGAAGGGCTTGGAGATGACAGAATTTAAATTTTTAGGTGAACCATCCCATATCTTCTTTTGTGTTCAACAGGGATATATATATATATATATATATATATATATATATATATATATATATATATATATATATATATATATATATATATATATATATATATATATATATATATATATTTATTTCAGATTCAGTTCAGTTTCCTTTATTTTGTCATTCAAAACATCACAATAAAATTGTAGTGCAGAATTACGTTGCAACAGACCCAACAAGAACATAAAAAACATCACTATACAAACACTCTAAAATCCTAACATGATAAACAAGCATTTATAATTTCATAAAAATATAAAAATATAGTTAAATAAGATATAACCTGATTTTAAAAAATCTCTGAAGAGAGTAACTTAATACTTAAATACCTATTTCACCATTTGCTATAATAGTTGTAATATTAATAATTTATGTTAGTTTAACTATTTATTGATTTATTATTTTACACTAGCTATCAATAGTGTTTAAGAAATGGTATTTTATATATATATATATATATATATATATATATATATATATATTATTATTATTTTTTTTTTTATTTATTATAATTTTTTTTTATTAATTAATTAATTTATTTATTATTATTATTTTTTAAATCAAGACTTTTTATCTGGAGCTTTGCTTCCCTTTATTGATCAAACTTTAGATATTTAGAAAACAAGAAAAAAAACACGAAAGAGCCTTATCAGAATGCACAGCAAACGAGATTCCTACATTCTAGTTATTTAAATCTCAAACGTTTTTGTTTTTCTTTTGTTTCTGTTTATTTTTTTAAATATAAAGTAGTTTAGATAATTTCAAATTGTATTTTCCAAAATTAGAATGATTATTTACATTTTAGTGAACATGCTGAAATATTGTGTTGTGCTTGAAATTATTATTAGAAATGTAATTTTCTTTACTGGGTCTTAAAGTCCTAAATATACGTTCATGAAACCTGCAGAAACCCTTTTCATGTTCAGATTTGAGTAAAATAATAAATGTGTGGTGTTGTGGTGCAGCTAAACCCATCATCAGTCCGCTGGACCTGCGGGTGGAGGAGCTCTGCCATCACACACGCATAGAGTTCGCTGTAGCCGAAGGAGCCAAGAACGTCATGAAGCTGCTGGGTTCTGGCAAACTGGCAGAGAAGAGGGCTCATTCAGAGGTATTGCATACTCCATCATCATCATCTTCTTCTGTAAAAAAAATCTTAATGTGCTCTTTTTAAGTTTTAAGATGGTTATAGTTATTTACATTCGGATCATTGGCTTTTGGTGGTCACACAAACCAACAGCAGTGTATAGACAGTTTTTTTAATCTTTTTTACAGAAGTGTAATATTGATTTAGAAAAGAACTAAATAGAATTAAACCTGTTTATTTTTAATGAATTTATTATGTAGCTCACTGTTATCATTTTTTTTTCAACTGAAATATAAAAAAATCACCAAATATAACATTGTATTAGACATCAAATGAACTGTATTATTATAATGCCATTTTAACAAACTAAATTTCTTTAATTGTAAGCTTGAAATAAACATTTGAATAAATACATTTTGTAGTTTGTTTGTAATGTGTGAAAAAAGTAATGACAATGTAACATACTTTAATATTCTAGGCTTGATAGCTTGTACATGATAAAGTAACAATTTGTACAAACACTTTTTTGCTATGTGATGAAAAAATTATAAAAATTGATTTAATTTGAATAAAAATGTTCAACTTCCTTTAAGTTTAGCAAAACAAATCTAATGGTAAAAAAAGTTGTTTATTAAATTATCACATGTTCTTGACAGAAAGATTTGACCAAGCGAGGAGGAGCACAAAAATAAAAGAAACTCAATATACAATACTTGATATTGCATTTTAGTTGGAAAAATTGTGTCTTCATTTACTTACCCTTAGCTTAGCATATGTAAATTAAAGTTCACAGTGCTTCTGTGTTTTAACTAATTTATAACTCTTTTGTAACTTAGGCCCAAGCAAGATTCAATGAGTCTAATCAGAAGCTGGATTTGTTGAAGTATTCCCTGGAGCAGAGACTCAATGAGCTTCCCAAGAACCACCCGAAGTGCAGCCTGATCATGGAGGAGCTATCTCTGATGTCATCTCCGACCCTCAGTCCTCGCCAGAGCTTCATATCTACACAGAACCACAACAGCACCGTCAAGAACCAGTACAGCACCAAACCAGCGGCTCTCACAGGTGACCATCACATTTACCTACATATAGGACTGGAGCGATAATTATCACAATATATTTTTCATAATAAAATGATAATGTGTTTGTTTGAGGTCATATTTATGGATTTCAACAGCATTATTTTTTTGCGCCACACAGACCGTTTCTGTTTGTGTAAATCTCAGCCAACAGCAGTACAAGTTTAGGTTTGTTTACATGCAGACATATCTTGAATTGATCACATGACCAATTCAGAAACGCTTCAAATTAGCAAAGAACACGGATGTCTCTGTGATTTAGTTTAAAGCCTGTTTAAAGAGCACTGACAAACAGGAGAAACACTGTGGGCCATGAACCATCCAGTTAAAAGCCTATTTCATGGATTTACCATAGATTTTAAGATAACTCAAAGCAAGTTTTTTTTAAATATTTTTTAATTTAAATAATAAACCTTAGATGTTTGAAATATTCAGCTGGTTAGTTCATGTGTTTGTCATGTTTTGACAAACAAAAAGTACTTTAACTGGCTGGTTACTATAACTTTCATTCAGGGGCAAAATATGTGTTAATTTTGTGTAAATATGTGTTAAGATTTATTGTGATTATTATTAATACAAACTTGTAATATTATTAACACAGAATATATATATATATATATATATATATATATATATGCATACATACATACAGTTAAGGTCAGAATTATTAGCCCCCCTTTCTTGCAGTTTTTAACTTTTTACAAACTATTTCAAGGTCAACATTATTAGCCCCACATTTTTTTTCAATAGTCTACAGAACAAACCATCATTATACCATATCTTGCCTAATTCCCCTAACCTGCCTAGTTAACCTAATTAACCTAGTAAAGTGTCACTTTAAGCTGTATAGAAGTGTCTTGAAAAATATGTAGACGAACATTATTCACTGTCATGTACACCATGGCAAAGATAAAATAAATCAGTTATTAGAAAAGAGTTATTAAAAGTATTATGTTTAGAAATGTGTTGAAAAAATCTTCTGTTGTTTTGGAGAGAATAGAATGTTTTCACAAAATATATTTTTGTTTTATTTAATTTATTTTATGTAATTGTTTTAGTTAATGCTTTCAGCATTGATAAGATATACCTTTTCAGTATTCTTGTTCCCATATAACTACATAGAAGTTCAGAGTAATGTTAACCAGGTTCTTAAAACTGATCAGTGTTTCGGCATCTTGTTTTAAAGTAAATGATTTACACAAACGTCTTTGCAAGTGCTGTACGTTCATCAATAAGCTTAGTAACATTTATTTTAGAAAATGCAAAAGAGAAATTATTTTGAATTTAAAAAAAAAAAACATAAATATTAGTTAAATAATTTTACCGTTGTGATATAATTATTGCGGAAATCCCAATAGTGGTAATTCTTTATCAATAATTTTTGTTTAATAATAAAATATATATACAGTTGAAGTCAGAATTATTAGCCCCCCTGTTTTTTTTCCAATTTCTGTTCAACAGAGAGAATACATTTCTAAACATAATAGTTTAATAACTCATTTATAATAACTGATTTACTTTATCTTTGCCATGATGACAGTAAATAATACTTGACTAGATATTTTTCAAGACACTTCTGTACAGCTTAAAGTGACATTTAAAGGCTTAACTAGGTTAATTAGGTTAACAAGGCAAGTTAGGGTAATTAGGCAAGTTATTGTATAATGATGGTTTGTTCTGTTGACTATTGGGGAAAAAATATAGCTTAAAGGGGCTAAAAATTTTGTCCTTTAAAATGGATTTTAAAAAATTTAAAACTGCATTTATTCTAGCCGAAATAAAAGAAATAAGACTTCTCCAGAAGAAAAAAATATTATCAGACATACTGTGAAAATATCCTTGCTCTGTTAAACATCATTTGGGAAATATTAAAATAAAAATAATTAAAATTAAAAATTAAAAGGGGGCTAATAATTCTGACTTCAACTGTATAAACAAATTTTAATTCTAAAAATTTAGAGAACATGGAAATAGAAACTTTCCATTTTTCTATTATTAGTGTTTTGTCAGCCTTGATAAGAAATGTTGGTTACACTTTTTTATTACACTCTGGTTACACTCTGCTTTTATCAATAAATTACATTTAAAAAATTTAATAAATTTTAAAAGAAATTTTCTTTTGAAATTTTTTTCTGATTATTTCAAATTGCAGTGATATTTTAATGGGGTATAAGCACACTGACATTTAATTTCAACCAGCCAGCCTCAGCGCTTCCGGTCTTCTGGGCTTTCCATTATAAAATTGCCACTTTAAGGGTCTGATTTCTTTAACAATCAGTGACCTTCACTGCCTGATAGATATACTATATAAAGTGGGCCTCAGACCAGACATGAAGCACTGCATTAAATTCCATTTTCCCCCACCTTGTATTTAAAATATGACAATTTATTTTACTCCAGTATCTTCAATGGAGTTTTTTCGTTCTTTGTGCTGATCCTGACGTGTTAGAGTTTAGTCTTTCATCTCGATTTGCGCTTGAACAGCTAATTGAATGCTTAAGTCTATTTAACTGAATGTATTCTAATTAGATTACAACATCGATTCTGTAAAAGGAACCTTGGGAAAATTAAAATAGTCCCATTATTCTTTCATTGGAAGTTTATCATTGGTTAAAAAACACTAGCTGTCCATATACCCCATTGAAATATTTTCAGCAAACCTATATAGCCCTGATTTAAAGACTTCTTTCAAACACTTTTATGTTACTGACTGCAAACTTTAAAACAGAAGTGCATTTCTATGTTGACTGTTGCTAATTAAAACAGGTAAACTGGAGGTTCGACTCATGGGATGTCAGGATCTGTTAGACAGTGTGCCTGGCCGCTCTAAAGCCACGTCCGTACCGCTGCCTGGTTGGAGCCCCAGTGAAACTCGCTCATCTTTCATGAGTCGTGGGAACCGCAGAGGAACCAGCGTTCGAAACCTCTCTAAAAATGACGACTTGTCCAGTTGAGTAGTTCCCAGTGGCTTTTCACAAGTCTTTCATTAGGCTTTGCACAATTAAAAAGCAAAGCACTGAGGCAATCGAGGAGCTTATTATGCTTATGTGTCTCTGTTTGTCTCTAGATGAGATTAGTGCCGTTCTGAAGCTTGACAACACTGTAGTGGGTCAAACCAGCTGGAAACCTGTCAGTAACCAGTCATGGGACCAGAAGTTTACATTGGAGCTTGACCGGGTAAACATGAGCTTATTTACCTTGAATTATTAGGTTCTATCTCACATTTATGTCAAACTGAGTTCACATATTCCTTATCTGTCAGCTTATTTATTTCATGTGATGTTGCTGTATGCAGTATATATTTACTTTTCATATTTAGAAATCTATTTTTAACTCTGTTCTATGAGGTTTTTTATGAGCCAATCAGCACTTTGAATGCACACAAGAGCACCAATCAGATCATCTCAAAGGCTGAAATGAGCAGTATTAAGTTCATGTTTAAATGTTATTTACAATCATTTTGTAACATTAATTTAAATTAATTGTATTTTTTATTCTTGTTAATAACTGTGTTGCATAGTTAAAATTATTAAAATATTGCGTATATTTTTGTTAGATGTTAAACAATTATCTGTTCTCTTGCTGCTTTTAAAGGAACACTCCATATTTTTAAGAAATAGGTTAATTTTACTTGTCCTTTATAGCACTTTTAGCTTAGCTTAGCATAAATAATTGAATCTGATTAGACCATTAGCATCTTGCTCAAATTTTAAAAACAATTTTGATCATTGAACTATTTAAAGCACAGGTCTCAATCTCTATTCCTGGAGGGCCGCAGCTCTGCATACCTTTGCTCCAACCCTATCTAACGCAGCTGATCCAAATAACCGAAGTGTTCAAAAGAGTCATGAACACCATTAGTTGGGTCAGGTGTGTTTGATCAGGGTTGGAGCAAAACTGCAGCGCTGCGGCCCTCCAGGAATTAAGTTTGAGACCTGTGCTTTAAAGCTTCACTCTTCGATAGTTGCTTAGACAGCTTGAAAATGAAAATTAGCTATTTTCTAGCTTATTATAGCTAGAGACTATACTCACATTCTGGTGTAATAATCTTAATAAGAGAACTTTGCTGATGCACCATGACAGTAGATGCAATACAATACAATTAATGCTACTACTGGTCTGAAATTTCATAATAATCTGTACTGCACAAAACATTATATAAATAAAGGTGACTGCTTTGAATAATGACTCTTCTTTTTAGAAAATCTTTTTAGATATTAGTTAACAATGTACTTGCAGAAAATTCAAGGCTTAAATAGGAAAATTTTGAGTGAGATGCTGATGGTCTAATCAGATTCAATGATCTATGCTAAGCTAAGCTAAAAGTGCTCCCGCCAGACTCGACTGTAAACTCTAGAAGATGAGGCTGGGCAATTAATTGAAATCGAAGTTCCTAACCTATAATCGATCAATTTTTTTCAGGTCAGTTTTTAATTACTTAACTGCGTGCGGAGTCACATGACCCCGCTTCATTAAGGCTGATGTAAACTTGTGCGTCCACCTCACAGTTGTGGTCCGGTGCAGCCTTGCTATGATGAGATATTTTCAATGACATTAACGTTATTATTATTATTTACATAAAAATCTTTGTTTAGAGAAGATGTTTACCGAAAACATTATTTACAGGATATACAAGAGGTATTTTATTTAGAAGAGATGCTGCTTATTTTCTACTTTTAATATGAAAAACATTAAACATAATAAATTTTGTTTTGAAAGTGCAAGTTATTTATTCGTGACTGTTGGTTTCAGGCAATGTGTGTTTTAATTTCAGTTGTTTAACGTTGACGTTCAAAAAATAATCAAAGATAGTAGATAGTGTGTGTTTCCTTCAATTATTTTAAAATCAAATAATGCACCCTTCATTTAGAAATCTCTCGCCTGTAATATGTGATCATATTTACTCAAAATATGTCAGTCAACTATTACTAACATTACTCAACTAACTACATAAATACCTACAAAATAAAAAAATTAAAAAAAAATAATCATTCATTAATCGTAATCGAGTTAAAATGTTCAATTAATCGAGATTTTTATTTTAGGCCAAATCACCCAGCCCTACTAGAAGACTTATTAAATGAGCTTATTTCCTTTAAAGTCTTGATGTCTTCAGTTTTAATCTTATCAGGTTTTTGAAATGAAATGTTTTCACAAACTAATTTCGAGAGGAGCACGTGATATGATCGACTACAGCTGATCCCTATCGCTAATCATTAGCTAACCTATAAAATCATTCTAAAACTGCTATAAATATCCTGCCTAAACTATAAATAAATACCGCCCCCCCCCCCACCCCATCCTTCCCTTCTCTCTCCTCCTCTTT
The DNA here is from genome assembly GCF_903798145.1 of Danio aesculapii. NCBI lineage: Eukaryota > Metazoa > Chordata > Actinopteri > Cypriniformes > Danionidae > Danio > Danio aesculapii. The sequence continues at coordinate 22,351,762 of NC_079436.1, forward strand.
CATGATCGGGCAACACAGTGAATCGGTGGTTAGCAAGAGGGCCACAGGTTCAAGTTCTAATTGAGCCAGTCAGCACTCCCTGCGTGGAGTTTGCATGTTCTCCCCGTGTTTGCGTGGGTTTTCTCTTTGTCCTCCGGTTTCCTCCCACAGTCTAAAAACATGTACATAAGTGAATCGTAATACAGTCACAAGCACTTAACGCATGCATACCTAGTCAATCAGTACCACCTATTAGCCAGAGCATATAGGGGCACTCGAGAAACACCTGATCCTGTATCCCTCCTAATGCTCATTGACCAGGCGGGAACCTTGGGCTCATCTATCTACGAGCTCAGTGTTCTCTTCTGGGACAGCATGCCAAACCTGCTATCATAGTAGAGCATTATCCAAGTGTGAATTCTTGAAATCAAATCGAACCTTATAACTCCAAAAGTTTTTTTGTGGTTGTCTTTTGTTACTTTTTGGAGTTTTTATTTTACTTATTTTTTTTTCTTCAATCTACTTTTGAACTTTTCCAAACGTTCCCATTTTAAAATCTGAGCGTTTTGTTACTGTCAATTTGAAACATGTTCTCCATCATTTTGATTGCTAAATGGTGGCCAGTCGTTTCTTCATGCCGTGATGAATGATGGTGTGTTGCAGTCTCGTGAGCTGGAGATCTCGGTGTACTGGAGGGACTGGCGGTCTCTTTGTGCAGTCAAATTCCTGCGACTTGAGGACTTCCTGGACAACCAGCGGCACGGAATGTGCCTTTACCTTGAGCCACAAGGGACTCTGTTTGCAGAGGTAACTTTACAATATTGTCTCTCAGCGATCAATACTCGCTCACAAAGAGCCCTCTGATTATCAGCCCAGAGCTCTGTGGGAAAATCAAAAAGGAATTCCTCACGCTCGCTGGCCCCTGAAACCCCCGGGCAGGTTTTCCCACCTTTGCTTCTCTAAAGAAACTGAGCCCGGTGGATCCGAAGTCGAATTTGATTAGTTTGGGAGTTTGATCTAAATGGGTCATTTTTGTTTCAGGTCACTTTTTTTAATCCAGTCATTGAGCGACGAACTAAACTCCAAAGGCAGAAGAAGATTTTTTCAAAGCAACAAGGTGAGACCATGGTGATCTACGTGGTGTTTGTCACCAGGTCACTTTATTAATATAAATATTTTTGCAGTGTCTAGGAATGCAGTATGACTTACAGATATTATCAAATCTCAAAGAGTATGTTGCATTTATATAATCGTGTATTCTAAGGCTCTGCACTGTGATCCTTCGGTGTAAGCAGCTCTTGATAACAGTGCTTTCAGTGTCCTGTTTCATGGTAAATGATTCACACAAACTGTGTTTGCAAGTGCTGTGAGTTTAATAAAATGCTTAATAATAACATTTGTTTAAAATAATGCAAACTTGTATTAAAAAATCATTATTTTATTTTGAAAGCAAAAAAGCACATAAATATTAGTTTAATCATTTAACCTTTGATAATAATAATAGTAATAATAACAATATTATTAATAATAATAATTATTATTATTATTATTATTATAATTATTAATATTAATAATAATAATAATAATAATAATAATTATTATTATTATTATTATTATTATTATTATTATTAATATTATTATTAATATTATTATTATTAATATACATTAAAGCTATAAAGAAATACAATACAGCACAATAATGATATTTCTTTTATACATTTTTATTTTTTTTATTTAATAATTTAAACAAATATTTTTAAAAATAAAATTAAAAAATTGCAATGAAATGTTTCCCCATTTTATTCTGCTACAATGAAACTTTAGGGTTTTTAAAATCAATTTACTACTTTCTTTAAAAATAAAAGTATTATAAAAGTATTGTTTTTGTATGTTAATAGCAAACTAGTATTAATTTTACAAACATGGATACAGGTTTTCTTATGGGATAGTATACTGAGGATAATACTAGTAATACAGAGGAATTTCCAGTCTGCTTACTTAGAAACTCAAGCTGTTTTATTTCAAAACATAAACATTTTTAAGAACAGTTCTTCTTATTAAAGTAGACATAAAAGGCCAATGATTTCGACCTAATAACTCATAATGGGCCAGTTATAAATATAGTGTCTTTTTATAATGCAGGCACACTGTTTATAATAAAACAAAGCAATGATTTATTCACACCTGTCAACAGAGCCGGGCTTCAGTCCCAAATCTGCACCTGCACCTTCTGACTGCTTTCTTTTGTGAAACACCGTTTGCTTCAAGTTCTGCTGTTGTCATTGTAGCTTTTTGTTGGTGTTACTGTAAGAGAGGAGGTTTATATAGGGGTCTGATGAATGTGTTTGTTCTCGTCTCTCATTCCTGCAGGGAGGACGTTCCTGCGGGCTCCTCAGATGAGCATCGGGACATGGGGTCGACTGGTGAGGAGGGCCATTCCTTCCCCCAATAACTCTTTCAGTCCTCAGGTGGCGGAGCTGGCGGCCGAGACTGGACACAGCGGTCACCCTGGAACCCCTGCACTGAGGAGGTATGAACACGCTATACACATTCGTATGGTGAACAAGTCATTTTTGGTATTATTTTATAATGCTTTGTGCAGTACAGATTGTTTCAATAAACAGAAAAAAATCAGTTTTGAAATTTGAGACTAATAATAGTAATGATTGTATTGATCAATTGACCAGTATTGATCAATTAAAATTAAATATCGATATATTGAATATTGAGGAATTTTAAATTAATCAGTCAATTGCTCCTGCTACAATTGTGACGTTTGATGACCACTAGTATTGATAAAGAGTTTTTTGTCTCCTGTAAGGTAAAACATTTATAGAACTGTTTTTTTTTTTCAAAGATTTATTTGTCAGATTTTGATGATCAACAGAATTTTTATGCATCAAATATGACAAAAATGATCTCAGCAGAAAAACTCAAATATATTTGAACTAGATGTTTTCTGGGGTCCTAAAATAGCTTCCCAAACCTGATGTGCACAAGTTATTGACTCATTTACATGGACATCAGTAATCAAGTTATTTGCCTTAATAAGACAATAATATGTTTAAGGTGTTTACATGAGTTGCTTTCTGAATGTTCTTTTCATGATCCCATTTTACATTTACATTTAGTCATTTAGCAGACGCTTTTATCCAAAGCAACTTACAAATGAGGACAAGGAAGCAATTTACACAACTATAAGAGCAGCAGTGAACAAGCGCTATAGACAAGTTTCAGGTGTGTAGAGTCCAAGAAGCAAAGCATTAGTAAATTTTATTTTTTTATTTATTTTTTTGAGAGAGAGAGAGAGAGAGAGAGAGTACAGTTAGTGGTATAGCCAGAGAGGCAGTTAAGATTAGGAAGGAAATTGGAGACTAAACAGTTTTTAGTCGTTTCTTCTGCTGTTCTGATGTAGTTAGGGAGTTCATTCCACCAACTGGGCAGATTGAATGTGAGAGTTCGGGAAAGTGATTTCTTCCCTCTTAGGGATGGAACCACGAGGCGATGTTCATTCACAGAACGCAAGTTTCTGGAGGGCACATAAATCTGCAGCAGTGAGAGCAGATAAGAAGGAGCAAAGCCAGAGGTCGCTTTGTAAGCAAACATCAGAGCTTTGAATTTGATGCGAGCAGCAACTGGCAGCCAGTGCAAACGGGTGAGTAATGGAGTGACATGTGCTCTTTTGGGTTCATCAAAGACCACTCGTGCTGCTGCGTTCTGAAGCAGCTGAAGAGGTTTGATAGAATTAGCTGGAAGCCCTGCTAGTAGAGAGTTGCAATAGTCCAGTTTGGAGAGAACAAGAGCTTGGACAATGAGTTGAGCTGTATGTTCAGATAGGAAGGGTCAGACCTTTCTGATGTTATAGAGTGCGAATCTGCAAGATCGAGCAGTTCTAGAAATGTGGTCAGAGAAGTTTAGTTGGTCATCAATCGTTACTCCACGGCTTTTTACCATTTTGGATGCAGTAATGGTTGCCCCATCCATCTGAATTGAAAAGTTATGGTGTAGAGTCGGGTTGGCAGAAACTTCAAGCATTTCCGTTTTCGCGAGGTTAAGCTAAAGATGATGATCTTTCATCCAGTGTGAAATGTCTGACAGGCAGGCTGAAATGCGAGCTGGAACCAAGGGATCATCCCATTTTACATGTTATAGCACATAGATCGATTAACATCATTATGACCCCACCCTATTAATGTTTTCTCCGGAGTTTTATGTAGTTTCGGGTGTTTCATTTTTAATATTTCGGCTTTAACTGCTATTTGGCACTTTCACTTTAATTCAGGAACATTTCATTCATGCCCCCGTGACAAACTAAGGTATTGGATGCGAGTATGAATTAAGGACTGGGGGAGGAGTGTTGTTTTAATGGAATTTGATACCGCACACCAAATGGAAGAAAAAACACTCTGCATTTTGCGGTGTATGTGTCAGTGGTTCTTCACTGACTCGATTGGTGCAGAGAATATTGTCAAACAGCTGTGTGTGTGTGTATAGACTATCCTGTAAACACCGCGAAAAGTCCTACATGACGGTGATAGTTTGATTAAGGTGTTTAAATGTCTGTATTGCACTTCAATAATGCGACTAAAATCAGCATACTCCACATGTCTTATTCCGATTTCTGTTTAGCTCGATTATGACCTTAATCGGATTAATCAAAAATCGTTGTTTACATTGTAGACTCTTAATCAGAGTGTTATCTAAATCATATTAAAATCGAATTATTGGTGTCCATGTAAATGTACTCGTTGTATTATTTATTGTATTATTTATTTTTTTACCTGAGGCAATATTCACAAACAATCTTAAGGCTAAAAGGAGGTCCTAATTTGCAGATTTAGAGTAAAATCTTTAAAAAATAAAAGCTAAACATTTTTTTTTATATATTTCATATATTTTAAAGGGGTGGTCCACTAAGATATCATATTTTAAGCTTAGTTGATGTGTAATGTAGATGTGTGAACATGCAACATCTCTAAATGTAATGCTCTCAAAGTGCAGTGCAAAGGGAGACATTGGCTTTTGCAGAGTTCGCTTTGCAAAGGCCACAGTGAACAAACTTTAGGGACTACAAAAAAATACATCCGGGCTAGTGAGATCACAAGGGTTTCCGGTTACATGCATTTACCACGTGCAGAAACCCTGCGCATCTAAGGGGCGTGTCCAGAGGCACTGTAATATTAGAGCAGAGAAAGCTAAAATGTCATTCAAACACTGTTATTTCCACAGAGCTTTTTCTATTTCTGTATTTGGGCTTCCAAAGGACACAAAGAGAGAAGTGCTTAGAGTTTAATTTTAATTATGTTTCCAGAGAATTAAAGAAAATATATAGCTAGCATTTGACAAAGGACAGCTTCCAGAATCTTTCTCAGTTCAGTGCTGGATTCGGCTAAAATCTCCTCAAAGAAGGAGCAGCTTTAACCATAATAGACGAAGCTGTGGATTGAGAGACACACCCTGTAAGTATTTTAATTTCTTAAAACTGATCAATTACATGGACAGTATGTTGTAGTGAGGATGTAAACAACAGGAAATGCTGTTTGGCACCGCTAACAATTTAGCTACAAATTCACATTTCTCAGTCAAACCGCTGTAAACACCCACAATCTTCAGCAGCGCTCTCTATGAGGCTGCATTCCCAGCATTCTACATCTCAAATAACAAACTCGCAAAAGATGAGAAAATTTCATATTACTTACACATGCTTATAACCCGAATATATAGCCCGATTTGTCAGATTTTGTTTTAGAGAGCAGGCATGAGGTTCAGCTGTGACCTGTTCCTTTTCTGTCTGATTCAGGCACAAACTGATACGGCTACACTGACTATTTACAGAGCAGAGGCAAAGCATGTGCTTGTAGGGGCGTGACGCTTTTCCTGGTGCCATGGAGTCGATCCGCGAAACACAGCACATTATGTTAGCTGACCAATCAGAGCCACTTGAGGGTAGGCCTTTAGGAGGAAATAGGACATATGACAGTTGTTTTCATGTAAGCAGAGTAGCTGTATATAATTAAAGATTAAATAACGTGATTTTTTACAAATGAAGCATGAGCACACGTTGCTTTGCATCTTATAAACACAACCAAGCCTTAAATATACACTCTGGACCACCCCTTTAATATATATGAAGTATATTTGAATATATTTTTACAATTTCCAATCCCCTGAGATCTTTGTTAATCTTCAGAACACAACTGAAGATATTTTAGATGAAATTTGAGAGCTCCCTCATCCTCCATAGACTGCAAGGAACATGAGAACTTCAAAGTCTACAGACAATGGTACAATGTAACCAACAGTACAAAGTATTGCTATTCGAGTCATCAGTGCAACACGCTAGCATTGAAGTCCCGTAGTAAATGTGCACCCTGATCTGACGCATCTAAAGAGAGGACATGACCATCACAGTAGAAGTCACTGAAGTCACGATGATATTTGACAATATTTTTGGTTCATTTTCTGGACTTTTGTCTCACGACCCTTGCTTTATATGGAGGATGAGGGAGCTCTCAGATCTAAAATAACATAATTTGGTTTCTGAAGATGAACGAAGGTCTCATTAAAATGACATTAGGGTGACTAATTAATAACAGCATTTTTATTAACTAACCCGTTATAATTTTTTTTACATATTTTTCTATGGTTTTTCAATGGCACATTACATTTTTATTCACTCGTATATGTGTTTTTGAATTGGTTTTGCGCTACTTAGTGGGTCCACTAGAAACCATTAAAAAAAGTTTAAGTACCCCTTTAACTGTTTTAAATCTTGACTAAATAAGCCAAAGGTAACAGTGGTAAAACCATTCTTCATCAGGTGACAGAAAAATAGGCCAAACCAGGCTTTCATGTGTCTGTTTGTTTTTGTCTGCCCTCTCTAGTGACCCAATAGTGACTAAACTGGACTTTGACAGAGACACTACACCGAAGCATTACTCTCCTGTTAGTGTGCGAGAAGTCCTGCCTGAGGACAAGATCTCCAACAAAGAGCGAGAGCGGGTAACATCACACACTATCATGCGGTTACTGTCGAGATAAACATTGATGCCATCTGTTTCCTTGAAAGCACTTTTTTAAACCCTGAGGATAAAGATCTGAAGCAGACACGCAATTCATGCTCAGTCTCTCATCTGCCCCCTTGCATATAAAAGGAAAAGGAAATGCCTTCACCGTTACCTTTATTAACGGAAAAATAACCGATATCCACTCTCATCTTGTGTAAACAGTGGCAGCTGAAAGACTGTTGTTGTTGTTGTTGTTGATGTTTTTTTTTTTTTGTACAGGACGCTTTGACGGCGTTTGCCTACCGAAACGACAGGAATAGTATCATTGTACAGTCTGATCTTGAAGAAATAGTTGAACATGAGACTCCACCATCAGCATTACAGCTCATAAATGTCCAGAAAAGCACAGAAATAAGGTGAACTGCTATTTATATTACTCTGATTTATAAATACTCAAATATTCAAGTTACTAATGGGCGTCTGTTGTTTTAGGGATGAAGAAGAACAGTTTCATTTCAGTCTTAAAGACTTTAAATGTGTTGCAGTGTTAGGCCGTGGTCATTTCGGAAAGGTATGAGGCTTTTTATGGTTACAATTTTTATTTTTATGTTGGAATTTAGCGGTCATTGATCTGATTGCCTAATCTATTTTTTCAGCAGTGATATTTCTGAAAGTGTGTAATTTTTTTAATAAGTAATTTAAAATATTTAATTTATGCAGTACATGCTATAAACCAAACCAATCAGATATGAGGAGAATCATAACATTGCAAATTTTGATTTTTTTTTAAAAATCAGATAAAAGACTTGTTTGCTTTAAGTGGTAAAATGCTAGAGTCCAATGAAACGTTGTAAATGATGCAATTAAATATATAAGTATAATAAATAAGTATGGAGGACCATAAGTGCCAGTTAGAAATAAAATTAATCAAATTATCAATTTTATAATTGAAATATTAAAATGTGTATAAATAAATCACAATTTAAATGGACAAATAAATAGACATATATTTAAATGTGTTTATTTAAATTGTGATTTTTAAATGTCATTTAATAAAGCAATAAAACATGTCATTTATTCATTCATTTTCTTTTCGGCTTAGTCCCTTTATTAATCTGGGGTCGCCACAGCGGAATGAACCGCCAACTCATCCAGTTTTATGCAGCAGATGCCCTTTCAGCTGCAACCCATAACTGGGAAACACATACACACTTATTCACACACACATATACTACGGACAATGAAGCCTACCCAATTAACCTGTACCACATGTCTTTGGACTGTGGGGGAAACCGGAGCACGCGGAGGAAACCCACGCAAACGCAGGGAGAACATGCAAACTCCAAACAAAAACACCAACTGACCCAGCCGAGGCTCGAACCAGCAACCTTCTTGCTGTGAGGCGACAGCACTACCTACTGCGCCACTGCGTTGCCCAATAAAACATGTATACATTTTTTATAAATAGATTATTTATAGTTTATTTAATTCATGTATTATAACGCTGATTAATCAAACAATAAAACTGTATATTTATAGATAATTTAAAATGCATTTAAATGCACAATGTAAAGTAATAGCTTTTTAAAAAGGCATTTGACAAATGCTTTTTCTGTGTCTATTTGGCACTTGCATTTCTTTTACTTTTGCTACATGCTTTTCTCGAGTCGAAAAAAAATTGAGTTTAAAAATGCCGTTGGACAGTTCACACGTTGGAGCAACCAATCAACTTTCACCTTAAGTCGAGCTAAACCCTCTTTCGCTTAAAAATTAAACGCGCACTGTCATTGGACAGAGAGAAAGCCATAGCTCATTTTAGCAGGAGTTTAAAGATCAGCGAAGTGATTCAAATGTCAGGGCAATATGAACTCTTTTATGCTATATGACAACACTTATATGCTACAGGTATATGCTAACTCTTATATGCTATAAGTGTTATCATATAGCATATAAGAGTTAGCACATACCTGTAGCATATAAGAGTTATCATATAGCATATAAGAGTTAGCACATACATGTAGCATATAAGAGTTATCATATAGCATATAAGAGTTATCATATAGCATATAAGAGTTAGCACATACATGTAGCATATAAGAGTTATCATATAGCATATAAGAGTTATCATATAGCATATAAGAGTTATCATATAGCATATAAGAGTTAGCACATACATGTAGCATATAAGAGTTATCATATAGCATATAAGAGTTATCATATAGCATATAAGAGTTAGCACATACATGTAGCAAATAAGAGTTATCATATAGCATATAAGAGTTAGCACATACCTGTAGCATATAAGAGTTATCATATAGCATATAAGAGTTAGCACATACCTGTAGCATATAAGAGTTATCATATAGCATATAAGAGTTAGCACATACATGTAGCAAATAAGAGTTATCATATAGCATATAAGAGTTAGCACATACCTGTAGCATATAAGAGTTATCAAATGGCATAAAAGCGTTAGCATATAGCAAATAAGAGTCTATGGCTAGATCTTTATTAGAGATATTAATCTGCCTTTTGGCCATTTTTCTAGATACAGTCTGTTGTTTTTTAAATCTTAAACAACCATGTATGAAGATGTATATTTTCTAGGTTGACAATACTGAGTTTCATGAGACTCAAACTGTGAAAGAAGGCTTAATTTCATAAATTGAACACCTGTTGACCTGAATTCAACTGGACATCTTTCTCAAGCATCACAGTGCAGCACTAAAATGCTAATTGATTGTCATTTTAAGTCTTTAAACTTTGTCACCATCCTTGAAACCTCAGAGAAAGTGTAAACATCTGTTTGTAATTCTATCTGTTTCACTTCCTGCAGGTTTTACTAGCAGAATACACTATTACTGGTGAAATGTTTGCCATCAAGGCCCTTAAAAAGGGAGATATTGTTGCCCGTGATGAGGTTGAAAGGTATTGTTTTTCCTTCTTTTTTTGTATATAATCAACAACACTTATTACTTAACATCTACTAGCTGTTGGCCGCTATCTAAAGTGATGGTTCATGCAAGAAAATATGCTGTTAGTTTACTCACCCTCAGGCCATCCAGTATGACTTATTGAAGATTCTTTTCATCAGTGACACCTTTCTTTTTGTTCATTTCCTCCATTGTATGTGTGTAGGGTAAACATTTCAAATGGGTTTGTAAAATATGTGTGGAAATATCAAAAAAGCTGCAGAGTTTAGTAGATTTTTTGTTGAATCTGTGGTCCTTGGTATTTTATAAATTGCATATACACATGTACAAACTAAATTAATACCAGTGGCTCCTGACAATACATTAAGGTGTTTTTTTTAAGTGTCTGTAGCCATTGACATGCATGATCTGTATCCCTTCAGTATCCTGTCTTCTTTTTTTTTCTCTCTCAGTTTGATGTGTGAGAAGAGGATATTCGAGACTGTGAACAGCGTTCGGCACCCGTTCCTGGTCAATCTGTTTGCATGTTTCCAGACTAAAGATCATGTGTGTTTTGTGATGGAGTATGCGGCAGGAGGAGACCTTATGATGCACATTCATGCTGACGTGTTTTCAGAGCCACGGGCCACGTGAGGAACAGTAATATCACTCTTTCAGATGATTGGTTGTCTTTATTAGCATGACATCTTCTGTTGTTCTTGAATGTGGCAGGTTTTATGCAGCTTGTGTCGTTCTGGGTTTGCAGTTTTTACATGAGCACAAGATCGTTTACAGGTAAGAGAAAAGCTGAGGGTGCTCGCAATCATATTTTCAGGAAAATAATTCACAAAGGCGTTGAGTTTATTGTTACTGATTACATATTATCTGGATTATGAGATTGGATTGTAACTATATTTAGTTTTAAAATGCTCATAATTAGGGCTGCACAATAAATTGCTTCAGCATCGATATCACAATGTACGAGTCGGCAACAGTCACATTCAGGCAGGGCCGGATTAACCAATAGGCATTATGGGCACAGGCCCATTGACCCATCCGCACTTAGGGCCCCTGCGAGGGAGGAGGCGGGGGATGGGGAATGGGACGCCAATTTTGGAGTGTCTATTTAGGATAAGTGCAAGTAGCGCACCTCGTTGGAATAAACTAGTTAAGCGGTTAACGGCCATCACCGTTTGATTGACAGAGACAACGTAACTAAAGAGCGCAACAGACAGCAGCGTAAGTGGTGTATCTCGTAAGGCGCATGGCAACATCTTCGATCGTGAACCCGGTTCGAATCCAGCGTCTGATGAACAAATTCTTCTTATTTCTCCCACTACATATCAGATTTTGCTTACTCTTCATCACGAGGAAGACAAGTAGGAATCATTAATAAGTGTGTGTATTATGGAGGACTCAGATTCCTAGAACTGGATTGGAGAGGTGTTATATCCAAGGCATGTGTATTATAAATTTGTGAAGTTATACATTAAAAATACCCTTAAATATACATTTTAGTCCTGCTTCAGTGAACAAGTATATTAAAATCCATTAATTTTCACTAGTTGGATTCGTATATTTTTTTCAAAGTCTGCTTTAAATGCTTTAAAACTAAGTTAAATCTTTGTAGACTAGAAATATATGTACTGTATATCATTTATTTAAAATATGCGGGCAATACATTATAGATTAATTTTATTTAACAATATGATATTAATCTTGTTTTTTAATTCAACTATAGGGGTGCGGCTAGGTATGAGGCCAACAAGACATTGTGCCCAGGGGCCTCTGAATTTTTAATCCAGGCCTGCATCCTGGGATTATATTATCCAGACATTAGTTAACAACATAGAGGAGTCATTTCACTCTCTGAAATGTGAAAGTTTATTGTTGTTTTTTGTTACTTTTAAACCCTGTGACTGTGTAGTCATTTATACAAATTTAAGCCACTTGGGCACAATAAATTAGAAGTGTGTAGCTTAAAGATGAATTGTACATTATACGATTATTTACTCAATGCAAAGTTATTTTTATTGTTTAATTTATTTTTCTGTTTGACTCCCCAGAAAATCATAAATCATTGTTCATTTCTTCATTTCTAAAATTATGACAAAAAGAGCCATTTGTGTGAGAGTGCATTTACATTGCAGTATTTATCGCAGTAAAATAACATTTCGTAATGTCCATTTTTCCTGAAATCATGCATCCCTACTTATAATCAGATTAGTTACTTTTTAAAAAACAATATTGCAAATTATATATACAGCAGCTGTAAATTATTCATAATTTGATGCTTGCTAGTTCTTTTCTCTTTCAAAATTACATTCATTCATTTTCTTTTCGGTTTAGTCCCTTTATTAATCTGGGGTCATATGTTTTAAGCAGCGGATGCCCTTCCAGCTGCAACCCATCACTGGGAAACATCCATACACACCCATTCACACAAATACACTACGGTCAATGTCAGCCTACCCAATTCACCTGTACCGCATGTCTTTGGACTTGTGGGGGAAACCGGAGCACCCGGAGGAAACCCACGCAAACACAGGGAGAACATTCATTTCCACACAGAAATGCCAACTGACCCAGCCGAGGCTTAAACCAGCGATCTTCTTGCTGTGAGGCGAACGTGCTACCCACTGCGCCACCGCGTCGCCCCTCTTTCAAAATTTACATCCTAAAAAATGGTATTTTGTCATGTTTTAGTTTTGAATATTCACAATAAAAAGACCATTTTTGGGGTTTCTCCTACGTCATATAATCTCACAAAGATACAATCTGATTGCATAGCTTTCATCGTGCTCCTGGCCAAACAACAAATATTCTGTGATGTCCTCTTCTTTCTATAGTTAGAAAAAAATTGTTCATCTAAGCCAGGGGTCACCAGACTTGTTCCTGGAGGTCTGGTGTCCTACAGATTTTAGCTCCAACTCTAATCAAACACACCTGAACAAACTAATCAAGGTCTTACTAGGTATACTTGAAACACCCAGGCAGGTGTTTTGAGGCAAGTTGGAGCTAAACCCTGGAGGGACACCGGCCCTCCAGGACCGAGATTGGTGACCCCTGATCCAAGCAGTTTAAAAAAAAATTGGGACCCATTTAGGAAATTTATCCAAGAACATTTTTTTATTGTCAGATATAAACGGAGTCTTTGTTCAAAATAGAGTGTATTATGTGATACATATTGTAAAATAGTTTTTGTTAAGCCACATTATTGTTTACTATTTATTAAGTATGTGCTTAAGTTGATACTATCTATACTTTTTAAAATATAATAGTTTTTTTTACTGTAATTTGCCATAAAATTCATGAATAAAAAAAAATGAAAACAGGGCATATAAATATGATGTAAATTCAATTGTGATCAATACTTTTTAATTTAGGAATACATTAAAACCAAAAGTAATCCAATTAGGTCTGAAGTAATCCAAAAAGGTTTCCAAATGTAGTCTATAGCAATAATTTACAAATGTAATCTAAGTCACATTATTGACTGTAATTTTCATCATGTAATTTGGACTACAATTTGTAAATAATCCAGCTTTTGCTGTATCTAGCTATAGAAGTCATAAAAGTATGTTTTTACATCACATTTTCTAATTTTGTACAGAAATTCCGTGTAATGGAACACAATAAAATGCAAACAGAAATAGAAGAAATCCAAGAAATCACCTTGTTTACAGGATTGCAATTTTACCGTAACCCCAAGTGTATTGTATTGTTAGATTTTTGCCAATTTATAGAACTAATATTGTCAGCATCAACCCTAAATCAGGGTGTCTGCTGTTTCTTAAAATGTCTTAAATTTTAATAACTAAATTTAAGGCCTTAAAAAGTCTTAAATCCACTGAAATATTGTGTTGTATGTGTATGTGTTGTAAATAACTCTATTTACTTATTAATGTGGTTTAATTATCTTCCTTACAATAACATTTGTTTTTAAGTTTTGTTTTAAGGTTTTAACTTGGCCATTTAAAAAAATCTTTAGCGTTTAGCCTTGTGTAAGTCTGAAATTTCATTAATTATCATCTTAAAATGGTCTTAAAAAGGTCTTAAAGTCTTAAATTTGATTTGATAAAACCTGTGGAAACCTTGCTGGATACATTTGTTCACATTAGTTGCATGTTTAATGTGCTAATTCAATAGCCACAGCACATTTCATTTAAAAAAAAACACTTTTATTCTAGAAAACAAAATAACTCTTCAAAATATGACACTAATCTTTGATGTTTTTCCTTAAATTGACTTTATAAATGTGTTCTTCAGGGATCTGAAGTTGGATAACTTACTGCTTGACACTGAGGGATTTGTCAAGATTGCTGACTTTGGTCTTTGCAAAGAAGGTAACGCTCTGTTTGCTGTCGTGTTTAGCTCTGTATAAGCAGCAGACTCGAATGTTCTGTCTGTTTCTGTTTTAGGAATGGGTTATCGGGACAGAACCAGCACTTTTTGCGGCACTCCAGAGTTTCTGGCACCTGAGGTGTTAACTGAAACATCCTATACACGAGCGGTGGATTGGTGGGGCCTCGGCGTACTCATCTTCGAGATGCTTGTTGGAGAGGTCAGAGCTCAGATATTTGACTTTCATTTCTTCTAGAATTTCTATCCTGATTCATTATGTTTGGGGTTGGTGTGTTTTTTATTTATTTATTTATTTTTAAAACAAAATGCTCACTATTGCTGCATTTCTCTATTGAAAAACACAGTAAAACCTGAAAAAGTGTGAAATAGAAGATCTTTTATTTCTATTTTAATGTATTTTTTCATTTAATGCAGTAAGTTTTGTAGCCATTCTGCGAGACTTAAGTAGATTCATGTTTCCGTAGTCTCCATTTCCTGGTGATGATGAAGAAGAGGTGTTTGACAGCATTGTGAATGACGAGGTTCGCTACCCACGAGTCCTCTCAACAGAAGCCATCTCCGTCATGAGAAGGGTTGGTACAAAGAGCTATTTTACTAGGGGGCATTTACCAAGCTTAGACACTTTTTAAAAAAGAATAAAGTGCAGTAGTGCCACTCACTTTTTAATATAATGTTTAATAAAATAAAAACGTTTTTGCTAAAGTTTTTTAAGCCATGAAACAAACAAACCAGCGATAAGGAGAATCATAATGTTAGAAACTCAACATAAAAAAAATCAATAAAAAGAGAAAATGTTTACCCTAAAATAAAGAAATGATCATTTACTCACTGTTGACTTGTTTGGGTTTCTTTTTTTCTGTTTAACACAAGAAGATAATTTGAAAAATGTTGAAAACTGGTAACCATTGACCTTTTTTGTATTTGTTTTTCTGTCAGTGGTTACCAGTTTCCGACAATCTTCTTTTGTGTTTAACAGTAAAAAGAAACAGGTCAAGGGTGAGTAAATGATGACCAACTATTCTTTTTTGGGTGAACTGTCGCTTCAACAGATTTGAGGGAAAGAACTACAATCTAGAGATCTGACTGAAATTTTAATCCTGCTCCCGCCAGGTTTTATACCGCCTCCGCCGTATATTCAGTCTTTATTCACTTGCCGCCAGATGCACCCCGTTTTCTACCCGACCCAGCTGTTCCGGCTAAATTTAGATCTGGTTTTCAAAATCTCACGTTAAAATTGGGCACTACCAAAAGAGAGAGATAACAGTTAAATGTGTATGTTGTGCAAGGATTGTAGGCTAAATGTCAGTTTTGTTTGCCCCTTTGTGATGAGACATGAATGCCGCGTGATGTGCGGTAAGGTGATGGTCTGATGAGTCCTACAGATGCCTACAGATGGTCCTTCTGTTAGGTTCTCCTCTCTCCACAGAAGAACGCTGAGTGACCATCGGGTTATTGATCACCTCCCTGACTTCTTCCCCGATCACTCAGCTTAGATGGCCGGCCAGCTCTAGGAAGAGTCCTGGTGATTCCAAACATCTTCCACTTACAGATGATGGAGGCTGCTGTGCTCATTGGAACTTTCAGAGCAGCAGAAATTTTTCTGTAACCTTCCCCAGCCTGGTGCCTCGAGACAATCCTTTCTCGGAGGTCTACAGACAATTCCTTTGTCTTCATGCTTGGATTGTGCTTTGTCATGCACTGTCAACCTTGCCTTTTCAAATCATGTCCAATCAACTGAATTTACCACAGGTGAACTCCAATGAAGCTGCTGAAACATCTTAAGAATGATCAGTGGAAACAGAATGTACCTGAGCTCAATTTAGAGCTTCACGGCAAAGGCTGTGAATGCTTATGTACATCTGATTTTTCAGCTTTTTTTATTTTTAATAAATTTGCAACAATTTCAAAAAACTCTTTTTTTCACATTGTCATTATGTGGTATTGTGTGTAGAATGTTGAGGAAATAAATTAATTTAATCCATTTTGGAATAAGGCATAAGAAAATGTGGAAAAAGTGAAGCGCTATGAATACTATGAATACAAATTTTTAGACTGTTATCATAAGTTATTTAGTTTAGCTCCAGAAAGTATTAATTGAAAGGAGCTAATATCTCCATAACTGTGCTGTAACCTTTGTGTCTTATATATTTGATAACATTTGCAGTTGTTAAGAAGGAATCCAGAGCGACGACTGGGAGCTGCTGAACGAGATGCAGAAGATGTGAAGAAACATCTGTTCTTCAGAGTAAGTTCAGAAGAAACATCTGGCTGCATCTCTTCAATTATTCCAATCATTTCCCCCTCTCACTCTGAATAAAACATCATTCCTACTTTGTCTTCCAGGATATTGACTGGGACGGATTATTAGCAAAGAAAGTAAAGCCACCGTTTGTACCCATGATTCAATGCTCCAGTGACGTTAGTAACTTTGATGATGAATTTACCTCAGAGGCTCCAGTGCTGACACCACCCAGAGAACCGCGGCCATTAAACCAGCACGAGCAGGACCTGTTCACTGACTTTGACTACATCGCAGACTGGTGTTAGCCATATGCTTGGCATCCCCATTCTCTCCACAAACACACACTTGCAGAAAATGTGAATCAGACCTTTTGCAGATCTCCCTATTTTGCTGTCAGTGTTATTTTAGATCCCCTTTTCAGTTTTAACATGATGAAGAAACTTTTATTTTTTTTTTTATAAGTGTTGCCTGTATATTCGGGTTCAAGGTAATTGACCCATTTCATCAGAATTGATTGGAGCTAAGCACTATGGAGGACGAAACCTGCAAAAACGAAATTAATAAATACACAAATATATAAATAAATAAAAATATTCCTGCAGAAATAAAACAATAAATAAATAAATGTATATAAAAAATCCACAAATTCCTGCATAAATAAATATATAGAATAATTAATAGTGCGGACAGGTAAATAATTAAACGAGGTACTCGAATGTTGGGGGAAGAAGAAAATGCTAAAACTTAGTTTATTTTTCCCCCTTTAAACATTAATTTGCTCTTGAATGTTGTTCCGTATTTATATTTCCTCGGCTCAACATGTCAATCAGAGGCTGTCTGTCACTCATCAGAAGGTGGTCAAAACAATCGAATGCAAAATTTTTCTAACGATCAACCAATGATGGCATATAGACCGCCTTCTGATGATTGACAGACAGCCTCTCATTAGCATGTTGAAAAGTAAATACGCAGCTATGTTCAAGAAATAAATGAACGTTTGAGGAGGGGGGCAGGGGATAAACTTTCAGTTTTAGCATTTTCTTCTTCCCCCAACAACCATGTAATTTATTTAATTATTCACCTGCCCGCACTGTTAATTATTTATATATTAAACAGCAATTTGTGGATTTTTAAATACATTTCATTATTTGCATATTTAAGGTTTTATTTATGCAGGACTTTATTTGCATATTTGCGCATTTATTTATTGTTTTTGCAGGTTTCGTCTTTTATAAAGCACTGACTGAACACGGAAAAAAAAACATCAGTTCTTCAGTGTAGTTTTGAGCATGTGAATCATGACTCATTGACGCCCCCTAGTGCTGTGGAAGTCACATTAAAGGGATAGTTCACCCTAAAATATTCTAACCTTTGAGTTTCTTTATGTTGAACACAAAACAAAGATATTTTGAAGTAAGCTGAAAGCTGGTCATACTTTCGTAGTAGGAAGAACAAATCCCATGGAACTCATTGGTTATTACTGGTTTTCAGCCTTATTCAAAATATGATCTTTTGTGTTTAAATAAAACTCAAAGAAGTTTGTGACAAGTGAAGGGTCGGGAAATGATGACAGAACTTAGTGCTTTGTGAACTATCCCTTTTGACAGTCACACTGGGGATGATGAGCCTTGATTTTGATGTTTTTTGTGTGTGTTTGAAGCATTTACAGTGTGACTGGTTTCAAAAATAGTCTGTCAAATGTCTGTGTTACTTATTTTAAAGCCATAGGCTGAGATCATCGTATCTGATACTTTGTATCTCATCCAATGAATGTACAGTTTGCCACCATTACCAAAACATCTAGCCATTTTTACATAATGCAACCCATACTCTTCTCTACAGTGAGTATTGATGAATCTACAAATAACTCATGAAATGTCTTTCATTCAGTAACTTATTTCTTTTTGTTTGCTTTTAAACCAGACTTAAGCTGTCCATGGATTTATGCTGCCTTTTAAAAGTTTCTGCTCAGTTTGTTTTTGAAAGAGTTTTTCTTTTGAGGACTGGAGAAATAATAGCTGAAAACAATTCAGCTTTGCCATCTGAGGACAGGGTTCCCACGCTTCTTGAAAGTGCTTGATTTTAAGAAATGAGTTCAAGGCCAGGAAAGCACTTAACAAACAAACAGGTCCTTGCAAGTGCGTGAATTTCAAGTTTATGGTGTTATTTCAACAATTGTTCTGTGCTGCTTTCTAACTAAATGAAAAAAAAAAACAAGAAATTCTTAATTGAAAATGTTTAAATTTCAATATTACACTTGACCTGTGACAAATAATGCATTTTATCAATATCAACACTAGAAAAGCTTGCCAGTATAGAATTCAACTAATTGTATATTAAAGTTCTTTGAACATGACTTAAAGGATTGTTTAAAATGGTCAACATTAAAAATGACGTTCAAAACATCATGACCTTTTAATGTAAATATTAAGTGTAAGTGAAATGTTAAGTCAGGAAGGACTATCATGGCGCTACATATGCTGGGGGTGTGAATTACAAATGTGATTGATTTAAAATATTAGTGATTTAAAAAGTCCTTGAAAATCCTTGAATTTGGTGTTCATGAAAGAGTGGGAAACCTCAGAGTAAATTTCCTTTTATTATTATTATTATTATTATTGATATTAATAATAAATGCAGCCTTGGTGCATGAGGAAACTTTCTCAAAAATCATACTGAGTAGAATTTTCAAATGGTAGTGTGTGACAGGCAATAACATTACCTCAGTTGTTAAAGAGAAAGTTCACCCAAAAGTAAAAATTGATTCCAGTACATTGGTTTCAAACCTACCAAAATTGGTATCTACTGACATCCATTGTAGGGAAAAATACTATGGATGTTAATGGCGGACAGAAGAAACTCAAGCACAAGTTGACAGTGAGTAATTGATGACAGAACTTTCATTTCTGGGTGAACTGTCTTTTTACATTAGCTCTAGTTGTTCCCTACTGAAATTCATCCATTAAAAAAAAAGCTCATAACTAGTGGATGAGACTTGATAGACTGGAATCCATGCTAGACACCAAATATCCTGAACATATACTCCTGAAGCTTCATGTGTAAAAAGCAATCCAAACTGAGGGCTAGTTTGAGGTCTGGCGTGTTATATAGGCTACACTACATGAACATGATCAAAGCTGGAAGCACTACTTTTTGTCTAAAATATCCATGTTTTATCTAAATTGTGGGAAACCGATGATGTAAAAAGGTTTTCTATATGTTTGAGCATGAGGTTTCCAATGGTACAGTCACAAGTTTGACTTGGCAACGGTGTAAATAACAGGTTTTGCTACAAACTGTCAGCCATGATGAATGCAAAAATTAAATGTTTATTATGTAAAGTCACGAGTCTCTTTGTAAATGGTTTATTGCCACTTCAAAAAGGATTCTGTGGTGTTTCGTGAAATCTTTTATAATAACTGAGCCGCAAATACAGGAACAGAAACACTAACAGAAACCCTATTCCCCTCAAGAAACGAAAAAAAGAGAGGGGGGGGAAATAAAACCATTCGTGAGCAACACGCTTTCAAATCTCAAGGTAAACCTGTAAACCTTTCTAGGGGTATTTCCAAGACGTTCACCATGCTTTTCTGAAAAGCATTTATTATTTAAGTTACTAAATAGAATGCAAACAAGCTAACAAAATCATTTCCTACAAAAGAAAATGTTACAGTAAGAAATATGCCTAGTCGCAACCACCAATCGAATTCTCACTTGGACATATGTACAATTTATATACACACAAATGAAAGTACAGCCTGCAAACTGCGTTTATCTTGGAATGTGTCTTCTGTACTTTGTCGAATCCCTGCCGTCGTCTTTTTAAAAGACTTCGGCCTTCGCAGGGAAGAGCAAACGTTGCGAATTTCAAAGAGAGAAGGGCAAAAATTCTGAAAGTACAAAGAGCGGGTGAGCGAGGGGCACGTGGTGTTCACAGCTGAGGCAGTTTATCCACTGGTGTGTCGAATTTGAAGTCGGGAGGGAAGAGATCAGCGGCGCGAGGGTAGATGAGACGGTAGGACTGGCGAATGGTCACGTCTGCCACTCCGGCAATGTCTCCGATCTCTGCAGAAAAATGAAACCAATTTATCAAAGACATTAAGACGTTGCCTTGGTTTCACACCAAAAACAATAAAGATGAACAAACAAATCGAACACTGTCTTTGTATCTACACTAGCAAACAATGTCAATCTATTTATTTTAAAGGAACAGTAACACCACACTTTTTTTTTAATAGGCCTTTTTTTAGCAATGCTAATGGTCTAATATGATTCAATGATTTATGCTAAGCTAAGCTAAAAATGTTTCTGCCAGATTTGGAGATCGACTGAATGGATTAAACAATACGCAAAATTTCAACTGTAAAAGGCTTAATATTAAGTAGTGAAAATTGCAATGTGTGAGTCTTTTGTATTTGAATGGATTTTGATTGGCTGTCAGTGTTTATCAATTATCAGAATCAGAAAGAGCTTTATTGCCAGGTATGTTCACACATACGAGGAATTTGTTTTTGTGGCAGAGCTTCTACAGTGCAACAGAATTACAGAGACAGGACAAAAAACAGATAATAAATATATTTAAAAAAATAGAAGTAAGTAGTGAATGCAAATATACAGATTGACAAGTGTATGTACATGTTTATTACTATATACAACGTTATATGTGCAGCTGTTATGTGCAAATTGGCATGTAAAGTGTGTTGTTAAATAAGTGTATATGTGTATAAAAGTGTATAGCAAGTAGTGATGTTGGTTTCGCAACTATTATCATCAAGTGTTCATGAGATGGATTGCCTGAGGGAAGAAACTGTTCCTGTGTCGGGCTGTTCTGGTGCGCAGTGCTCTGTAGCGTCGACCAGAAGGTAAAAGTTCAAAGACCAGTGATACCAGTGTACCAGTGATTCGCTCAGCAGTCCGAACTATTTGACATAGTCTTTATCAGCTGAAAGGCATGGTTTCTCTGCATCATTAACATTATAGATGTGGTCTGAACTCCTGCTACTATTTTACACTTAAAACATCATTTAGCAGACACATTTAGGAGCAGGTTAGGGAGGAAAAAGAAAATGTGATATTTTTTTTTTTTTTTTAATTCTAGAATGTTGTCAGGTGCCCGGGGTAGAGATGAGTTTCCATTTTCCATTTGAATGTTACCAGTGAATCAGCCGTTCATGTGGGACTAGAAAGATCATTTCACCGGCAAGTAACAGTAAAAGAAAAAGTTCTGGAAAGTAGGGGTGTAATGGATCACGGTTGATCACAACCCACAGTTCGGAAGACACGTGGCCTGCGGATTAATAATATTTTTGTACTGGTAGATTAATGCTAAATTTGTAACGATCGCCTCTCTCGACAATCAAATCACATGTATGAATGCATTTAGGCATTCCTGTGAAATATAATGATGACAGTAGAAGTTGTGGTGGGTGATTAAAGGTGTTTTCTGTCACTACTTGTTTATCCTGCATTAATGCATTCAGTTTAAGCTGCACGATTAATCAATAAAAGATAGGAATCTGAACACCCATGCAACAAATTAAAAATGACGGTGGTTTGCATATGTTTGTTAATCCTTAAAATCGCAGCATTCAAATGTGTGTTTGAAAAACGCAAAAATCAAATAATAGATTCAGTCTTTAGTCTTTTGAGTTAGTTATAAAGTGACAGTCAAATAAGACAGAAGTACTGGGATAACAGTTTAGTTTAGATATAATCACTGATGTTTATGGTAAAGATTAAAATCATCCTCATAATCATTTAACTTGATGCTCAAAAATGAAAGTTGTAGGCAGCAAATCCATTATTTAGCCAACAGGTGGACATCAAAAATATGCCACTGAATAACTCTTCAAAAATTACACATCTAGCAATGAAGTGTGAAGTTTTGTGTGTAAAACAATCATTTATTGAACAGTAGTGGTAACAGCGAGGTTCAAAGTACTGAATATTTTCCAATAAATTTTTTATCAGCTGATTACTTCATTTTATTTTTAATAAAATTACAAGTTCTAAGTTCTAAGACTCCCCGTTTTGGCTGATCTGAAAAAAATGGTCTGATCCATGACTAAAAAAACCATAATGTGATACGAATGGTGAGATTTGTGATCTGTTACACCACTACTGGAAAGTGATTTAGAGTCTCTCTGTGAGGGCCGACACTCACTTAATGACAATGTTTCTGGAGAAGGTTCAACATTCATAAAAACATTCTGAATGGTACATTTATTCTTATTTTTATAGTCTTTGGTGTGAACTGGCCTTTACATGTACTTTTTCTAACCTTTCTGTGTCTTCTTCTCGGCAGACGCTTGAGATGCCATATAAATGGCTGCGGCCGCCACTGAGATAGGACTGCGGCCTGGAACCAAATCCAGTTCCACGGCCTTCCTGGCGATGTAAGTGGCAGCCATTTGCACCTGTTTAGGCAAACCCAAGTTGGAGCAGAAACGTGACATGAAGTCACCAGTTGTGATGAGATCCACACTCGTCTCCAGAGCCTTCAAAATTAGCTTGAAGCAGCGGCCAATCTCCTTCTTTGAGATCCGAGACACTGCACAGATTTCTGGAGTGGAGGGACATATGAATTATACATAAACACTAAATAAAATTGATAAGGAACTATCTACAATATATCAATATACAAATACACAGGGCTTTTTCACATTTGTAGTTAATCCTGGGCTATTCTAAAGCTTGTGTAAACTGAATACTGGGTTGATAAACGATTTACTTAAGGGTTTTTGCTCATCCATAAAATGACTTCACACTGCATATTCCCAAACCATGGTGTCTTTGTCATTGATTGGACAATACTGTCATATTAAGAGTTGCATATATTTATATATGGACAACTGCAATCTTTTTTTTCCTTGACTTTTGGACTATATATTTTTCTAATCACTATTCGATATTTTTCCCCTCCTCCCTCCGGCCCGCAACTGACATCAAAAATATAACAAGATTCAGCCCAACAAAATATATAGTTTTGAATCCCTATCACTGATGTGCAGTTGAATATAGGCACTTGTGGCTTTTGACCCCCACCTAATGGACATTTAAAGTGCTGTACTATATAATCGGGGTACTTTTGATTTCTCTCAGGGTGCAGGCGAGAGTAACGTACGCAAAGATTATTTCTAGGGCTGATTTAAACATTGAAATATATGTCCGTAGGTGCTCTGTTTTTACTACAGCTCTATTTTTGTAAATATTCAAGGGTGATTTGATTATTATCAGTTTTCTACCACTTGCATTTTGTTGTACAAACACCTCTCCATGGCTTACACGTTATGTTGATGGTGTAAATATGATAATTTTGCTAATACTCGATTCAAATGGTCTCATTAATAGATTTTCTTAATATGCCTATCAAGATTTGTATAAAAATGTGCATTAGTAAAGTTTTACTGCTGGCTGAATTGAACATGCTAAAGTACATGTGAATATATTCTTTTCCCCTCTTTGTTGTAGTTTTACAAAAAAATATAAAAAATAAGGTAAAGTCAACAAAGTTACTCAAACTGTTCATCTGCTGTCTTATATCTGTTAAACTTATGGTTAAGCAACAATTGACTGGGACATTATTATTATTATTATGCCTATATTAAATTGTAGTATTTTCATAGCAGTTTAAACTACCCCTTCAATATGTACAACAAGAAACAAAAAGAAAGAGCTTTGATACTCTGGGGAAGACTGTCTGAGTGCATCAGTTACATCAGGTTTCCACTTTTTTCTTGTGCTTGAATGTTAAAATGGCTTACCTATGAATTGTCAGCCATTGATTTGAGTTGAGTTTGAGACCCCAGTATATGAGGTTTGTGAGGCTGAGCTCTATAATGTTAACCCACCTTCTTAATAACAAATGTAAAACATCCTTGAGATTAAAATTTGGGTTTAGAATGACAAAAAGCCATACTTTGAGGTAACTTGCATAATCCCAAACCTGAAGCATGCAATTTTTAGCTCCACTAGCCTCCACGAATGAGCTTCACAACCAAAAGGTTTTCCGGAAAACTCCTTCTACCTTCCATTTATCACAGAAACAAATAAACTCATTCTATTGAGTGTACTTTTTCAGCAGCCTTGGTCCTTTGTTCTATTATTAGTTTCAAGTTTGTGACCTAAAAAATAAAATAAAAATGTATATACATATGGGCATTAACTCATTAAAGTAGCCTTACTTTTTCACAAATTAATTTTAAACAAGATTATAGGTTTATGATTATTATGATTGAATTAACATGAACAGATGGGTTTAATAAACACATATATAAGTTATTAGCATTCAAAAAATCAATTCACCTCTGGAAAAAAGTGTGTGATTCTTACTCATCATGCTCAAACAAAGCAATGTTTTGATAGCATGATGGAGACACAATGTTTGCAGCTTTGCACCGCAGAATTAACTTAGAAATTATACAAAGTAGAAATAAGCATTTTAACACAATAAAATGACATACTTTACCTTTAATGTCAAAAACACATTAGACAAATTGAATTCAGTGCAGAATTGTCTGTCAATGACCAACATCATAGAAAAAGTGTATGCAGTTTTTACCTTTAAATGTTCTTGGGACGCCCTCCTGTCTGCATGCTATGTAGAGGCAGGCTGAAGCAATGGCATCGTTACTTCTGCCTTTCAGACTCTTCTGTTCATAAACCTGTTTGAACAAGTTGTTGGTTCGATCCTGTGATTTAAAAAAAAAAACACAAGTCAATTCAAACAGATTTTCAACAGAGCAAACTTTTGGGATAACTTTTTAACTTTTGGGAAAAACCCCAAATTTCAAACCTCAAACTTAGTCACCATCAATAGAGGTAATACCATCTTAAATCAATATATAAAGAGACTAAGGTGAATGTAAAATAATGACTTGCCCATTTTGTTTTCATTTACGCACTATTTTCATGTTTAATTTGTCATGTTACAATGTAGAGGGCATCTGTTTTATAACCTATCACCATCTTCGTCTCTCACCATATCCCTCAAGGCTCTGTTCTTGTACCTCTACCTTTTTATCAGCATTTATTTCCATCTATGTATTTATTTAGTTCTATTATCTGTAGTCATGTTCTCAACTACCAATGTGGTATCAGTCTGATGTATACATGTATGGATTTATGTTAGTATATTGTTGGTGCACTGTCCTATTTCATTATCTCCCTGTATTGTGACCTTGAGTTTGCGTAGGGCACGTTATAAATACACTTTGAACAAACCTTGTTTAGTTTACTTCATTATTGCTTTTCTAATTTAAATAGAATGTGATTATATAAAATGCCTTACGTTGTGTTACAAGCTTCCCAGGTATAGTTAAAGGCAGCTAAATTAAACTTTTGCCAAATAATTATCTAATTCAACAACAGCAGTCACTCACAATGATGTTTCTGGGTAGGTTGATCCTGTCAGCCATGGTGGTGATCTCTTTGAAGGCATTGAGCATGGCTCGATCAGAACTGCTCATGGATCTTCGATTCTGGTACTTGGAATTTCCAAACTCGTCAAAGCTCGCCGCACCCGTTCCCTGACATTTCAGAAGGAAAATATAGGTGTTAAATTATGATAACACATTTGTAAACCAAAATTTTTAAATTAAAAAGTCGGTACATAAAGTCCCTTAAAAACCAAGAAATTTCACTCGGCGGCCATCTTTGAAACGCCTCTCCGGCAGTTATCTCAGGCTTTCTGTTTGAATGCGGAAACATCAAATTTGCCAACATTGCTTGGCAAGCTTACGATTAAATTTCATATTAGGAAACAACAATAGAATGAAACTACAACTGTCTCTTTAGGCTAATTTCTAAACGTCTGAGTCACACAAAATCTGCAGAAATTCACATCTGGTCCCAGCCCTTCCCCCAGAGAATCATCAGCCTATAGCGATCGCTGATTGGCTCTTGTACTAGAAGGCGGGGCTTCATTCACCATATTGACCATTACACTTTTCCCCATTCAAAACAATGCAACATGTCTTGTGTAGTCTATAGTCTTTGATAAAGTAAGACTGGAACTACTAATCTGCAAATAACAAAAGAATCTGATAATGAATATCAATAGAAAATCAATTTGACTATCAATTAATCAGGTCTGGCAGTGGAAAACATTCAACAATACAGTAGCAAATAAAGAATATTCATGGACAATGTGAATAAGACATATAGCCAAGAAAACTCATTGAGATGCTGCAGATAAAGCACATGACCAAAGTTGAATGTTTAAAGAGAATGCTTTATACAGAGTTTTCAAACAAACTAATAATTCTTAGGAAACTTGCTGTTTATGTGCTCATCTTCAGGCCATCAATGATATAGGTCAATTTTTTCTGGTCAGTAGAACGTTACAAAAGATTTCCAGTGAAACTGTGGTTCTGATTCATAAAATGCAAGTCAACAGCTGCTGAAACTTTGAGACTCAAAAAGAAAACGAAAAAAATATGAACTGAAACCATTGGTCTGTGCAGGATACTGAACATTCTTTATAACATTATGACCTTTAATCCACAGCCTCAGGCAAAGGGAAATTCAACTCCTTTCTGCAACCTGGTTCGTTCAGTTTGTTTCCTGTTCAAATAACTGTTTGTTTACATAATTACACATTGACAAAACATATAAATTATCATATAGATAATTAAAATGTTAAAGCACCCGTTGATGTTATGGATATGTATAAAGTAAATACACTAATCCTCATTGAGCCACCTTTAAATCAGGATAAACCATAAAAATATTAATATTGCCCCTTGTTTTCATCATGTTTACATGTGCCAATTTTGAATAATTTTTTAATTATTGATTGATTTAAACTTTCACTTTAAAAAAATGGGAAAGCAGTTGTTTTAAATATTACCTCAACTCAAATGTATATCATAGCCTGATGGATATGGTCACTATATTTGTTTTCATGCACCAAATTGCACATTGTCTGGACTGCAACCCTTGTCAGACCCAAGACATTAAAAAAAAAGTACTTATTATAAGAATTTTTTTTTAACTATAACATTGCTTATATCAGGATTTCTTTTCAAATAGTCATAAAAATAAGAAAAAAATACAGATCAATGTTTTTTTTTAATCATTTTCATTAATCATTCCTTACCTTGCTGATCATGGTAGTGAGGTCTCCTCCATTGAGAAGAGGGTTTTGAGCATCACCAACACGAGACGGATCTTTGGTTGCCTTCTCATTGGAGAACGTTCTCCACTCTGACCCCACGTCAATAACACGGTCTCCTGCAATAGAAAGCGAATAAGCATTCATTGTCTTACTGTTTACATTACTGATGAAAACATCCAGCTGTATAATTCAGAAGCAGGTTGAAACTCATACCTACTACAAGGCCACATTCAGGACAGATCATGTCTCCTGCCCTGTAGTCCTCCACCAGCAGGGCATCGGGGTGATTCGGGCATTGCACTTTGGGAAGAGAGTCTCCACTGAGAAATACAAAATTTAGATTCCAGAGGTCAGAAAAAAACACTTTTAAACCGTATTGACATCTGAAATAAATTGCTTTCCAGTAGATTAGGATACAGAAAAACATATTAGACAACATTAGATGATCCTTTAACTAGAAACAAAATCTAATAAAAAATAACTGGAGGAAATATCGGGAGAAGAACCATACATTGTCACTTTGTTAACATTAATTTCAATGTTTTTATTTTTATTTATTTAAAGTTATAACAGTTCAAAAGTCTAGTAACAACCCCCGTAACTCTTCTGGAGTTTTACAATGAGCATTTCAAGTGTAAATGAATGATTTAATTGATCATTTTGCCCATTTATGCTGTATTACTAAAAAATAATGAAAATTTTAACGTTTTACTATTTTACTACATTACTAATTTTCTTAGGCCCACTTGCTTTTCCACGAGGCTGTAAAAGTACAATTTAATAGGCTAAAATACTCTTTTTATTCTGATTGACATTTTTTCAAAAACAATAAAACTGAAGAAAACTGACTGACGTTTGCTTACAGCCTTATATCCTCTATATTTGAAAGCCAAAATGTCACCGAACTTCCAACTGCAGTTATCTTAGATAGTTTGATTACAGTATAACTGTAATAATGCAACTAATAAATAATCGTGACCGTCCTTATAGCTATTGATGTAAGGTTAGTTTTATATTTAGTTCGCACATTCTGACTTTCTCCTTAATAATATAATTTCATTAAAGTATTATCTGCAATATATAAACAGTGAAATCATATTAGCAGTCAATGACTATGAATGTACAACATTGTTCACAGTCAATTAAATAGGGTTAATGTTGTTTTGAAGTCATATTTACATGCAATTTCAGTCTGATTATTCAAAGTAGTGTGCTAAACAATAAAACAAGTTGTCACTGTTAAGATATAAACAAATGTGCGAAAGGTTTATCGCGGTTTGGAAAAGACAAGGTTTTAATATGGCTAAAATCTGTTAATTTGTTCCTAAGGTATATGTAAGGTTTTTTTGTTGTTGTTGTTGCAAAGAAATCTGTTTTTGAAAATAATGAAGAGAGCAGAAGTCAATGATTTATTTTAACTATTTACCCTGACATATTTACTGTGCTAAAATATTATAAAAGTTTCTTAAAATAAAATAGTGTTCAATAGTGGAAAAGTTTTTTTTTACCCAGACATTTAAAAATGACTTATTTTAGAGCAGTAATCCCAATACTGTGATACCGTGAAACCGTGGTATTTCTATCCAAGGTTATTATACCATCCGCAACTTATAACGGCCCATGCCTATGTGCGAATATAAAACCAACTTTACGTAAATCCTATAGCGAACTAAGTTCGAACATGAAAAATAATTCTAAACTCCTTCAGTCCTAATTAACGATTTTAACATCAACAAATACCATTCTTAACTTTAATTAAGCGTTAGCTTAATTTTCAAAGAACTGATTTGAACCACAAACAATTGTATGTTCAACTAATATGATAAAGACAATAAATAATAAACATCAAAACGAATTATGTTCATTAAGCTTATCATGATCTTACATAATCCATTAGCTAACGTTAATTGATGAAGGTTTTTATAAAGTAAATCTACACAACAACTCATTCAAAAACAAATTATAATTTTTTATCTTATTATTACAAAAGAAAACATTGAAACTCCCCTATAAATGACGGCTGATTCGTGGTTTTCTGTTCAAACACAACATTTACAGTAGTAAACGCCTAAAAACGAAGGTATTAATTAGCATAACATTAAATAACAACAATAATTTGTCACTACACCAGGCAAGACTTCCTGAGTTGTTGATGTGGGAGCAGTTAGCGCTTTTAGCTCTCTGGTGACTGTTGCTCGGTTCACATTTGACAAGCATTTCAAGCCTCCACAAAGACCCGAGACAACAACCCTGACGACTCGTCTTTTAACGTTATTTACAGCTCCAGCAGCTCTCGCTTTGTCTCGTTTCACAGGGTACGAAAGAACAGACAACATGCGCTAGCAGAAAATGACAGTGTTCATGTTTTTCTGAGCCTTTCATACGCATCACGGCGACGACAAACAGCTAATAAAAGCCTAGAGAGGCACAAAGCGGAGGGATTCAAAGTTCATCTATAATTTGCATTTACAGGCTGATATCAGACAGACAGAGAACCGACAGAAAAGCATCAGAAATGAAACCAACCGGCTCGTTGACGCCATACTGTTTCTGTCTGTTGTCCACGGCAGTGACTCTCTGGTGAACACAATGGACGCTCGCTACCTCTATTTATAGGTTTTGTAGGTCACGTGCACAAAAAAAGGGACGGGGTGCCATAAGGTTCAAATTTGACATTTATGTTTCGAGAAATTCATTCATGTTCCACCATTTGTAGTTTTTTTTAGACACATGTCGTATTTTCATTACGTTTGTCTATATTTTGAATTAAAATATGTATGTTGTATGTTTCTATAAAAAGGTCTCTTTGGATTTACGATGTATAATCTTTGACTAAAAGGTAATTTCTGTTTTATTCTGTAATGTTTGGCATTTCAGGCGTCACGGTGGTGTAGCACGATCGCCTCACAGCAAGAAGGTCACTGGTTCGAGCTATGGCTGGGTCAGTTGGCTTTTTTGTGTGGAGTTTGCATGTTCTCCCCATGTTCGTGTGGGTTTCCTCTAGGTGCTCCGGTTTCCCCCACAGTCCAAAGACAAGCCCTGTAGGTGAATTGAAAAAGCTTAATTGTCCGCAGTGTATGTGTGTGAATGCAAGAGTGTGGGTGTTTTCCAGTGTTGGCTTGTGGCTGGAAGGGCATCCACTGTGTAAAACATATGCTGGATGGCGCTTCATTACGCTGTTGTAAACCCTGATTAATAAAGGAACTAAGCTGAAAAGAAAAGAAAATGAATGAATGAATGAAGCTTTGGCATTTAGTTCAAATTTTAAGAAAAAGTATCTTATTATTATTATTATTATTATTATTTTATAACTAAAATGTGACATGTTTACATTCATTTTTAGACATCACAGATAGAGGCAGTAACAAACAAATATTTCTGATAAATAGATCTCTTAATGACAGACATTTTAATTGAATTTGGGAAGAAATATTCAGACCTTTTAGAATAATGTGATAATGGCATTTTTCTAAAACTCACACATAATAAACTCTGCAAAACAAACCATTTTCAAGTGGTCCCTTAATCTGATCCACATATCGTTTCCTCCTAATAACATTGTAAATTGAAATAAACTGTAAAATTCTACAATTATTATTATTTTAACATCAGTTGTTCTTGTTATTATTAGTATTATAGCTATATTATAAATAGCTATGGCCTAAAGTTAATCTAAAATTAATTTTAAATGGATCATTAAAGAAGTATTTAACTGAAAAGTAGGTTAAATGAAGGCCCAAAACATTTTTAAGGTTTAGATGTCATTAAAATATGAAAAAAAGGGGATTGTACAGTAGTACAATATAGATCTAACTATTTAATTATTAACAAAAAATTTAGTTTTAAGTTTAAATTTAATGCCTGGACTGAATCACACATGTGCTGAACTACACGTGGCCTTAATTTGACTAATGATGGAAAATGAATGTGCTTTGCATGTCTCATTTTAAAACTATCTGTCATGTTTTACAGCTTAGGCTTTTAATATTCCAGCAACAATTATGCTCTATTGAAAAATGATATACCATCCTTAAATTCATTATTCATTTGTGCTTTATAATGCAACTGTGTCATACATGGTCATTAAGAGTTCAGTTGGTGTACTCTTAAACCTCAAGGGTTGGGCCCTCTTATAATCATGCATGCGAGAACATTCATATGTTGCCAAAGTTATCATCTATTTCTTTCTAATAAAACTCAAGAGCACTAAATGAGCAAATAAAATGGTAAACAGGTGATTGTATATCTTTTATATTTAATGGCAACTGCAAATTGAACTGCAAAAAAATGGAACTGCAAAAATAAAAATGTAGGTCATTCTGTATTCACGTGTGGTCCTCTGGGAGGAAAATGTCTTTACATACATTATAGTGTGCATGATTATAACTATATAACTAAAACTACGATTAATCATTCATTCATTCCTTTTCTTTTCAGTTTAGTCCCTTTATTAATATGGGGCCGCCACAGCGGAATGAACCGCCAACTTATCCAGCATATGTTTTACACAGCAGATGTCCTTCCAGCAACCCTATCACTGGGAAACATCCATACACACTCATTCACACACATACACTATGGACAATTTTAGCTTACCCAATTCACCTAAACCACATGTTTTTAGACTTGTGGGGGAAACCGGAGCACCCGGAGGAAACCCACGCGATTAATTATGGTATAAAAAATTATTAATGGTAATCTTTAATTTTTTTTCACAAATAATTATTTTAATTTTATTTTAGATTTTTTTGAATAATTGTTACATTGTTTTAGCATTTGAAAAACAATAATATAACATTAGATTTTTAGAAATAAATTCAAATAAACCAAATAAATCTCTGCTCCAATACATTTATAATTACAAAAGTTTAAGTTAGGTTAAAGTTTATGTTTTTAAGTCTATGCTTCCAATTTTTTAAGGGTAAATGCACCCAAAAATGAAAGTTTGAGATTCCAACCCTCAAAATAAGCTGTTTTAAAGAATGATGGGGAAAAAACTCTAAGTCAGTGGTTTCCAGCACTCTTCAAAATATCTTAGGTCAAGGTAGAGGGTGAAATGATGAAAGAATTTTCTTTTTTTTTTCTCTTTAACTATAATGGCTTTATAAATAGTATTATGATTACTATATAAAATATTGAATTACTAAAATAAAATATAATTCCTGTGTTAATTTCACGGAAAAGAAAGAAAGAAAGAAAGAAAGAAAGAAAGAAAGAAAGAAAGAAAGAAAGAAAGAAAGAAAGAAAGAAAGAAAGAAAGAAAGAAAGAAAGAAAGAAAGAAAGAAAGAAAGAAAGAAAATCAACGTGACCATGATTTAGCAGGAAAAAAAAAGTTCCTCTTACAAAACTAGCTGAAACTTGGAGGGAAAAAACACACATTTAGGCTGGGTTGGTTTAGTCACCAAGACATTTCCTGCACTGTGCCAGCCAAACAATACTGCACTTTCTACGCATCTGGGTCCTAGTTTCCTCATAAAAAAGAAGAAAAAAGCAGAAGAAGGAGTGTACTGGGTTAGTCTTAATCATTACACGGTTATGACTGTCCAAACTGTACTACTTCACAAACTTCACCTATAATTTAAAAGCACCTTTATCTGAGACACTGCCTTGCGCACAGGGAGCGTCTTCAAGAGGTTTGTTTGATCGTTTACCTTTATTATCCAGTGGCTTCATAAACGCAGCGCTGTCACCGTCCAATGAAAGACGCAGTTGACGAGCGGAACAGCTCCGTCATTTTGACTGCTGAACTACAAGTCGAAGCAGGTCGGACAAAGAGTCGCATATTTCAATGCTACCGCCGAGTTCAGACTTCTTTAGACTGCGTGAACAGCGCTTGACGGACATTATAATATTGAGCTGAAAGGGAATTGTTTGGTAGCGATTATGTTTTTGTCTTTTGTAGCCCGTTTCCTGTTCAACGACAACTTTTGACAAATCTAGTGTCTACGGAGAACGACAGTGAGGATTTTCACTGACGGAGAGTAGGCAGACAGTAAGTTGACCGTTTTATGGTTTGTATCTGGGTCTTTATGACTCATTTATTCATACTTCCTAGAATATTATTAGTATAGTATTCCCAGGGGTTTCAGCCAGGTTATTATAGTGCAGTTTCGCGTTTAGACTGTTATTTTTTTCTCTAATGCAGATCCATCATGTAGCCTAACTGTATTATACATGTGAGAATATTTCTATTTTGAGGCAATGTTTCATTAGCCTAATAATAACCATTTCAGAACAACCTGGATACGTTTTGCATTTACTGGGTCATCCACTTAATGGGCATTACTCTTTTTTTTTCTTTCTAGAAGTTAAGCTATCATTTATTAAGTTTTTAAGACTACATTCTTTTGAAAGTTCTGCATGCTAATATAATGTTTATTAATAGAAATCTTCATTAACAAACAATAATATTAATAGTAATATCAGAAACATCTGTTTTTTAGGTTATTGATCATTTTGACCATGAGATGTGACAGGTTTTTTGTTTCTTATTCAATTTACTAACATTAAAACATTTTTTCCGTGTATTATATTTTAAAGATGGTCCCTTGCTTACAAAATGTTTGAATGTTTTCTGCAAGTCTTAACATGTTTTGTAAAAAAAAGTCCCCCCAGGTCTTAAACTATAGCATTGTAATACCAAACCAAATGTTGTATGCCCTGCAAATAATACGAAACAACAACAAAAAAGCTGTATTATTGTTTTCCAATACAAATTTCTAAACAGAAATAAATCAACAGTTGCATAGATATTTACAGTGCAAATCAGACTTATTGAAACTGTAAGCAGTTTCTGGTAAAATAAATAAATAATTAAAAAATAAATAAATACAATTAAAAAGTAATTTAAAACATATTCACATCTTTTAGTGGAAATTACCCAGTTTTTGTAATCACCTCAAAGCCAGAACTGTGGGCTTCTTAGTTTATATATTTCTTAAAACCCCTAAATAGTTAACATAGACAATTCTAATGAATAACAGCTGCCTTTTGCTTCTAGACTCTATTTCTCACGCACCAGTCTGAGAAAATAGCAGACATCAAATCAAGCCGGGCTCGAGCTGTGTACATGCCAGTGGGAATAACGTTAAATTGAGCTATTAATACCACATTGGCAGCTACAAACGTTTAACCTGGAATCAAGAAAACATATCTGTCGTGCTTCTCGTGCCACATGAACATGTAAGACATCACAGTGAAGTGCCACTGCAAACATAACACACTCTTGGGATGGTTCGGACCTTTCAAGTTGTAACTTGAAGCCACATGTGGCTAACAGGTATTTGATGAATAGTGCAGAGTTCGTACACACTCTGTGTGGTTTACCTCACCCGTTTATATACACACCAGTCACAGAAAGGATCTGCTAAAAGACTAAATGGAAATCTATTCATTATAATACAGTACTTTCTTTTTATTTTGGAGTAAACACCCAATACTTTCAAATGTGTGCATCGTCATTAACATTACGAAACGATGAGACATGAAATAATAGACTCGAGCTAATTTTGTTCAGGCATGCACTGACTTTATATATGCACTGACTGCACTCCTCTTTATTGCAGGGATGTTTAGTCTTACTGAAGTTGCCTCCCTTAATGACATCCAGCCAACTTATCGCATTCTGAAACCATGGTGGGATGTGTTCATGGATTACATTGGCGTGATAATGTTGATGTTAGCCATCTTTTCCGGGACTATGCAGTTATCCAAAGACCAAGTGGCATGTCTTCCAATTCTCGAGAAAAACATAAACCTTGAGGGGGCACAAAATCGATCAGAATGTTCCTTATCATTTCCGGGCAGAGGACCTCCAACAACTAAAGACCTTCCTGACAGTGTTGCGAATGAGCTTCTTAACACTCAACCTGCCCCCTTACCAAAAGAAGGAGTGTGGACTCAACCTCAGCCTACAGGAGTTAAAACAAACCTGGACTTCCAGCAGTATGTTTTTGTCAACCAAAAGTGCTACCACGATGCCTTACCATGGTTTAACAAGTACTTCCCTTACCTTGCCCTCATACACACTATAATGCTAATGGTGAGCAGCAATTTTTGGTTCAAGTACCCAAAGACTAGCTCAAAGATCGAACACTTTGTTTCCATTTTGGGGCGGTGCTTTGAATCACCATGGACAACGAAAGCATTGTCTGAAACCGCTTGTGAAGATTCAGAGGGAACCAAGCAGAGGTTTACTGGTGGTTCTGTTTATCACAAACACGTATCTTCAGAGGACAGTCAGTCTACTCCTTTGGTGGAAACTCCAACAGTGCCATTTTCAACTGAAAAGCTCATCGCAGAAGCTCCCAGCCTTACCACCTTGGATAAAAAAGACGGCGAACAAGCCAAAGCCCTTTTTGAGAAAGTGCGGAAATTTCGAGCTCATGTAGAAGACAGCGACTTCATTTACAAACTCTATGTGGCTCAGACGACGATAAAAGTCCTAAAAGTCATACTGATCTTGAGCTATACGTCAACATTTGCTGCAGAAATAAGCTTCTGCCATATTTGCAAACCTAAAGTGGAAAGTTTGACAGGATATGATCAGTTCTTCTGCACACACAACATGGCATTCATGTTAAGGAAACTTCTCTTCACTTTCATGGCTATGATCTGTCTCTATGGATTGGTGTGTCTGTACACGCTCTACTGGCTCTTCAGGAGACCTCTTAAGGAGTACTCTTTTGAAAAAGTCAGAGAGGAAAGTAGCTTTAGTGATATTCCTGATGTCAAGAATGACTTTGCTTTTCTGTTACACATGGTCGACCAGTATGATCAGCTGTACTCTAAACGATTTGGGGTGTTTCTCTCTGAGGTTAGCGAGAACAAACTACGAGAAATAAGCCTTAATCATGAGTGGACTTTTGAAAAACTTCGTCAACATGTGTCAACCAATGCTCAAGAGGAGCAGGAACTTCACCTCTTTATGTTGTCGGGACTCCCTAATGCGGTATTCGACCTCACTGATCTGGAAATCTTAAAGTTAGAGCTTATTCCTGAGGTCAGA
The DNA here is from genome assembly GCF_903798145.1 of Danio aesculapii. NCBI lineage: Eukaryota > Metazoa > Chordata > Actinopteri > Cypriniformes > Danionidae > Danio > Danio aesculapii. The sequence continues at coordinate 22,388,391 of NC_079436.1, forward strand.
ATTTCAGCTAAAGTTTCTCAGATGACCAACCTACGGGAGTTACATCTATATCACTGCCCTGCTAAAGTGGAACAAACTGCTTTCACTTTTCTCCGTGACCATTTACGATGCCTTCACATTAAGTTTACTGATGTCGCAGAAATCCCACCATGGATTTATCTGTTGAGGAGCCTCAAGGAACTGAACCTGTTTGGGAACTTGAACTCTGAACACAACAAGATGATTGGACTGGAGTCACTGAGAGATCTGAGACACTTGAGGACACTGTACCTTAAAAGCAACCTTAACAAAATACCCTCAAACCTAACAGATTTGTCACCACATCTCGTTAAATTAGTGATACACAACGATGGGACTAAATTACTGGTGCTGAATAGTCTTAAGAAGATGACCAGTCTGGTTGATCTGGAGCTCCATAACTGTGATTTGGAGAGGATTCCCCATTCCATCTTTAGCTTGGCTAACTTGCAAGAACTTGATTTGAAGAATAACAACATCCGCACCATTGAGGAGATCATCAGTTTTCAGCATTTGAGAAGACTGGTGTGCCTCAAGTTGTGGTACAACAAGATCAGCACTATTCCACCATCTATAGGCCTTGTGAAGAGTCTGGAGTCCCTAATTATCTGTCACAATAAAGTGGAGAGCCTTCCTCCATCTCTGTTTCACCTTCCAAAACTGAGGCACATTGACCTCAGCAACAACTCCATCTCAAATATACCCGTAGAGATAGGACTCCTTCACAATCTTCAACATTTTGCAATCACAGGCAACAAGGTAGAAGTTCTACCTAATCAACTGTTCAAGTGTTCAAAACTGAAGGTTTTGTGTGTGGGTCATAACAACATCACCAGCATCCCAGACTCCATTGGCCAGTTAGTTCAGCTGTCCCACCTAGAGCTCAAAGGGAACTGCTTGGATTACCTTCCATTTCAGCTTGGCCAATGTCAGCTTCTTCGGAAGAACCTCCTCTTTGTAGAGGATCATCTTTTTGACACACTGCCTCTTGAGGTCAAGGATAGCATGAGTAGTGATTAATGGAACGTATCTGAAGGGATTTAAGCATTACACTTTGTGTTTGATGACACAACTATCAGACAAACCAAAATGCTTAATAAATGAATATGTAAAGGATAACGCAGCTTTTTTTTATGGGCCTGCCAATATATCATCAACAATACGGTCTAGAAGCGGGCCTCAAAGACAGGAAGAAAAAACACAAGTGTTGCAAAATATAACAGGAACGTTGCAAACAACAGGTTTGTGTTTGCTTCTGTTTGCCTAAAATGTAGGTTTAATTTAAATCTTGTTCTGTTACATTTTTTCATGTGTATATGTTTGTATTTGCAAACATTTCTTGTTGTTGAATATGCAGACTGATGTTTCTTATAAAGGGACAGTTCACCCAGATTTGAAATTCTGCCATCATAGCCTCATCTTCATGTCACTCAAAACGTCTATTAATTTCTCACTTTGGTAAAAAAAAAATAATATATATATATATATATATATATATATATATATATATATATATATATATATATATATATATATATATGGAGAGATTTATATATATATATATATATATATATATATATGGAGATTTTTCCTTGCTCTGTTAAACATCATTTGGGAAATATTTAAAAAAGAAAAAAAAAATTCAAAGGGGGGCTAATAATTCTGACTTCAACTGTATATATAAATATATATAAAGAGAGCAGTGTTTTTCTGTAGGATTTTTTTCAGCTGTGGCAGCAGGCCTTTTACACAGATCTACCAACTACCTATGGCATTATTTCAATGACAGATGTCATGATCGCAGTATTACAAGTAGAGATCGCATTTATGTAGTACAAGCATGTGAATCTCATCTGCGCTCCAATTTCCTCTGTTCGTGCAATAAACTTCTTGCACGCCCTCAAATATATGCTGCTGAAGTGAAATTTAGTGCGTTTATGTGACAAGTATGTCTCAAACATTTATTAGATTTGCTAGGTATATTTATGAATGTCTCCAATAGACGTACAGATTTCATTACGCAATTTCATTACGCATACGCATACCTTTTCATTTATGCGTCCTGAAGTAAAGTGAAACGGCCATAAACTCCAGCAAGATAAAGTCATTGCATGCAGAGCCATAGACCTTTATCTATAAAGCATATTTATGTAAACTGTTCATCTTAACTGAAATCTACGTCGTGTTTGCTAGCCTCACGCACCGGTCAGTCAGCATGTCACCTTAAAGGGTTAAACAAATAACACACAACACTACTACGATTACAGAAAGGTTTGCGCTGTTATAATTCACTTACCTTTTAATACATTTTGGTGCGACTAGAACCAGCTATTAAATAAAACAAAGACTGAATGTTTTGAATAAGAAGCTGTAATGTAGCCATGGCGGGATTAATTTTGGTGTGGCGCCCCACCATGGAAGAATGTAGCGGAAACCATGATTAAGAGATGTTCAAACTGGTTTGGACAATATATTCTAATTGAATATCTGGCTTCATATAATCAAAAAACATTTTCAGACATTTATATTCCACAAGATATACAAGTTTGCAATAGCATGAGAATAATTTGGGCTTTCGTGCTGAAGGAACTTTTCACAGTGTCTCAAACTGGATTTTTGGTGTTTTCCCACCACAGAAACTGGGAACCATTGCAGTTCTAGAAATGTCAATTGGGGAAACTAAATTAGCCTGTCACTAAGATGTCGAAACCACTAATGAAGATGGGGTGAGATAACCCTCACAGTCAGGGGAGTCCAATCATGGTTCTGGAGGTACTCTAGATTTTAGCTCCAAATTGCCCCAACACACCTTTCTGGAAGTTTCTGCTATACCCAGTAAGACTTTTACTAGCTAGTTCAGATATATTCAATTATAGTAGGAACTTAAATAAGCAGGACAGGCCCTCCAGGTGAAGGACTGGATAGGGGCGATGGTTCATCCAAAAAACTGAATTTACTTACCTTGTACTCACATTCAAGTGGCTGTAAACTTTAATGAAAGTTCTGAGGAACACAAAAACAGCTCAAACAGATTTGTAACAAGCGGAGGACGAGCAAATGATGACAGAATTTGTTTTTTTAGGTGAACTATCCATTTAAGTATTTAAAACAAGGAAATCCATTAGTGCTCCAGAAAGGCCAATGCCCTGCAGAGTTTAGCTCCAAGACACTTGTCTAGGAATTTCTAATAAACCTGAAGTCCTTGATTAGCTGTTTAACCAGAGAGCTCTGCAGGACAGATGCCCTTTTTGGAGTAGGTTTGGATGCTCCTGGTTTATAGGTCAGTAGTTCTCCTAAGTTTCAGTTTTTAGTGAGGTCTTTACTGTTTTATTATAATAACAGACCCAACTTAGGGCAACAAATTCATTGTTTATACAGTATTATACGCAACATGATGTTCTTTAAATGATTCCCGCACGTTTAGGAGCAGCGCTTCTTAACATTTGATGCACTCCAATAGGCATGATCTGACACGATAAAAGACCTTATGAAAGTTCACCTTTAGCAATAACAGCAATATTGCAACACGCTTTCGAGTCAGAGAATGCACGTTTTTTTGTATTCGCTTTGTTAAAAAGGAAGCATATGAAGAGTTTTTGCTGTAATGTGCTGATAAGAGGCATATCAAGGACTAAAAACTGCCAGATGGGGGGAGGATGTACACCATGTTCACATGATTAGAAAAAAACTCAGTGACCTTATAAAGATACACTTGGTTCACTTTTGCCGTGTCATTTAAAATGTGTCTTAGAAGATGCACATGCTTTTCGAAGAACATCGACGCTCCGGCATGTAATTGTTGATTTCTTATTTTTAACTCTCTGATTGTTTTTGTTAATAAATTTGGTGTATGAACTACATTTGAAAACACTTAGAGTGCAACGGTGTGTTGTTTTTAACAAGCAACTCGATTATCTTTTGATATTTACAAAGAACATTACATGCAAAGATATTAAATTTAAAGTGTAGTTATGAGATGGTGGCTGTTTTGTATTTTTGGGCTATCAAACTCACACTTTGCTTGAGCAGTTTCAAGGTTTTGCATACTACACTTTCGCATGCATGCGTGTTTCAGCTTGTCTGCCTTGTTTCACATGTATTGTTGCCCACCCCCTTCTTTTGGTCTTGCTGTTGTTGCCCTTAGAAATTTCTAGATCTTGATAAACATGCTCGTAGTTAAAGCTGTTGAATAATTTGACTCAGACACTTTCACGTGACTGTAGAGTTGTCTCATTAAAGAGATGTTTTTTGTTCTATATTATCACAATAGCACTAATAATTCAGTGTTGATACTGAAGACATTTGAAGTGATAAAATTATTCTTAATTTGTTTATATTTTTACTCACTTCTGTGTTTCTACATATTATTTTTTTCTTTGTCAAACCACAAAAGGAGAAATGTAGAAACAGCCTTTCTTGCAATTCTAAGAGCATTTCAAAATGATCCCAAGCAATACAAGCCATATACTACCCTGCCTGACAGAAGTCTTGTCGTCGATCCCAGTTGTAAGAGCAACAAATAATTGATTTCGAGTTTATCATTTAGAAAAGTGGCAGAACGTAGATTATTTCGATGAATCATCTGTTGAGCTGCATCCCAATCAACACAAGTACTGCAGAAGACATATTGAAACCCGCATAGACCCAAGATTCTCACAGTATTCAGTCAAGTTTGGGGAAGGAAAAATCATGGTTTGGGGTTACATCAGGCTGTTGATGTTGCCATCCACTCTGCACATCTCATGTACGCCTGTACAAGAGATGTGCTGAGTGGATGGCAACATCAACAGCCTGAGGTATTAAGACATTTATGCTGCATGTTACTTTACAAACCACAAGAGAGGGCAAATTCTTCAGCAGGATAGCGCTCCTTCTTATAATTCAGCCTCCACGTCAAAGTTCCTGAAAGCAAAGAAGGTGCTCCAGTATTGCCCAGCCCAGTCACCAGACATAAACATTATTGAGCATGTCTGGGGTAAGATGAAGGAGGAGGCATTGAAGATGAATCCAAAGAATCTCGATGAACTCTGGGAGTCCTGCAAGAACGCTTTCTTTGTCATTCCAGATGACTTTATTAATAAGTTATTTCAGTAATTGCAGAGATGTATGGATGCAGTCCTCCTAGCTCATTGGAGTCACACACTATATTAATTATTTTTCCACTGCACCATGACTTTATATTCTATACTGTACATTATTTCTGTTAAGTGACAAGACTTTTGTCTAAGCAAAGTCAGACCTTACACTCCTAATTAAATAATTCAAAATCAAGTCATGATCATATTTTATTTTGGTAAAATAAGCGTAATCTAGAGGCCTTTGCCTTTCATATAAGCCACTTCTGATATCAAATGATCAACTAGAAGTCAAGTTATTATTTGTGTATAAGTCCTTGGATAGGCGACAAGACTTTTGTCAGGTAGTGTACATACAGTTGAAGGCAAAAATTTTTAGGACTCCTGTAAAATTTCTCTTATTTTTCAAAGATTTTTTTTCTAAAAGAGAAAGACATTATTATAAGACTTATTTCGTTTATTTTGGCTGAAATAAAAGCAGTTTTTACATTTTTTAAAAAATTAGAGTCAATATTATTAGGCCCCTTGGGAAACATGGTTTGTCGATTGGCTACAGAACAAACCGCTGGTCCAATGGCATAGCTAATTAACCAAACTTGCCTAAATTATTCTAGTTTAGCCTTTAATCTGCACTTTAAGCTGAATAGTAGTATCTTGTAAAATAATTAGTAAAATATTATGTACTGTCAAAGACAAAATAAATTGGTTATTAGAAACTATAAGTTATTAAAACTACTACTAAAAAACTTCCCTCTGTTAAACATCACTTGTGGAATATTTTTAAAAGAATACAAATTTTACAGTAGGGTTAATAATTGTGACTGAGAAAAAAAGCCCAAAAATATTTATTTAATGAAAACCCTTACCTTGGTGTTGGTTTTATTGCAAGACTGTGCATTTAGAAAGAGAAAGCTCTATATATATATATATAATCTATAGTTTATTCAAATCAAATCTACTGACCTTTTTTTCTGGTCATAAAAAAATAAAGAAGCCATAATCTGTTGGTAAATGTAAATGATGACTGGTGAGTCATTTCTTATCCAGGTTATAAGACTAGAAAACAAATAATAGCCATTGTTATTTAAAGCTGTAACCCTCTGCAGGTAGACAGCAAATTAAATCAATTACATAATTATATTTCTCCTACATGCAATGGTTTCTTAGATGAGACTGCATATCAGCTGATGAGTGCTCTCTGCTGCACCATTCCATTAGGTCTTTTTTAGTGGTCAGTCATTGTAACTGCAAATTATTTTCCTTTAAATCCAAGATGGACGACAGACAGCCACACTTGTTGACCACTGCAGCCATTTCATGTCATTCCTTTGTCCTATACAACATTGAAATTCATGTAAATAGGATTAAATATTTTTCAAAGCATTAAATTAAATAATTCTTCATCAATTTACCATAACAGTCAATTGCATGATATTTAACCATTTTGACATTAAATTAATACTGTTTTGTTTATTGTTTAGGTACATGTTCGCCAGTGGAATATACATTTTATTCATTTTCTAAAAATATACATTTTTGAAAGATTACTGAATATGGCATGACCCACAGCGCCTGCCTTGCGCTTAGTCGTGCATTTATACTTCTGCACGCTGTCTGTGTCGCTCCGCAATACCACTTCCGAAATGCTAGCTGGCGGTAGGTTTAAATGTTCCGCTGTATAGAGTTTCTTCGCGGGGGTTTTGTTTTTCAGAATGTTACCTTAATGTACAAGTAGCTAAAACTCGCTCATTCTGAGGTGGGAACTGGCGGACGTGCAACAACTTTAATCATATGATAAACACAAAACAGAAGCTTGCATCTGGAGCTCCTTTACCGGACTCCACACTTGTAAACACTCACTCCATCGGGCTCGCGAAAGTAGAAATCAGCTTTAAATGTCCGCGTGAAATCAAAATTTGCAATGATTAATTTGCTAGTGCACACTGACAGAACTCTATTCCGCATTTGGAGAGGTAGACGGTGATCCTCTGTTGATGTCAGTTTGACTGCTTCAGCCACAATATTCTAAATCATGCCCCTCTTACCGTTAGTTTGCTATGAGGGTATGATATGCAAAAAGAAAGCCCTGCCCCCTACTCAATATTAAGTTTCAGTTGCAAGTACATAAACAAACTGAAATAAATCTCTGCAACTTCCGCTTTATGCAGACTTGCAGTGGCCGAGAGAGCCAAATGTGATTTGTGAAAATTTGAGAAAAGCTCTTCATCTGTTTTTCCAAATATGTGCTGCAAATCCTCAAAATGCATACACATTAACAAAACATGCTGCATTTTCACACAACACAAACAAATTAATAAAACGTGCTGCAATTTCTCACAGCAAAAACAATTTACGAAAGCGCGCTGCCAGTTTCAAATAGCACAGAACACAACGGAAATGTTTCAAGGGGACCCTAAAAAGTGACGGACCCAGTTATATATTCATTTTATTTTCCAGCTTAGTCCCTTTATTAATCTGGGGTTGCTACAGCGGAATGAACCGTCAACTTATCCAGCATATGTTTTACGCAGGGGATGCCCTTCCAGCTGCAACCCATCTCTGGAAAACATCCATACACACGCATTCACACTCATACACTACGGACAATTTAGTCTACCCAATTTACCTGTACCGCATATCCTTGGACTGTGGGGGAAACCGGAGCACCCGGAGGAAACCCATGCGAACGCAGGGAGAACATGCAAACTCCACACAGAGACGCCAACTGACCCAGCAAAGGCTCGAACCAGCAACGTTCTTGCTGTGAGGCAACACCTATTTAGCTTATGGTTATTTAGGCTAATAAAATACAAAAGACAAAGGAATTGGGTTGTTAAAATAAACAAACAAAAGCTCACCTACTGTACAACTTCACTGAGCAATAGGCTGCATTTGAAACTGCATACTTCCATACTATATAGTACACTAAAAACAGTATGAGAGCTGAATAGTATGTCTGAATTCATAGAATTAGAAAATCAGTATGCGAGAAGTACCCGGATGACCTACTACTTCCAGCGAGATTCTGAAGTACTCAACCCATGAATGCTGCGCTATCCCATGATGCCCCGCTAGAGAATTCATGAATGGGAGTGGAGCGACGCAACTTACGCAGATAGGTCACGTGACCATGACAAAAGGCCGGATGTAGTACGTACGAATTCCATTCATACTACTGACATTCATACTGTATAGAACATACTTTTATAACTACCGAGTGGAACATTTAAATTCAAATGCAGTACCTACTGAGTAGTAGGCAGTTTCGCATACAGCCATAGTCACGGCACAGCGACGTCCGTCACATTTACGGGCCTCTTGAAATATTTCTGTTGTGTTCCAATGTTTTTGAAAGTGTTGTGAGAAAATGCAACGTGTTTGCATTGTGAGAAAATGCAGCACGCTTCATTAACTTGTTTGAGTTGTGAGAAAATGCAGCACATTTTTAATGTGTTTGCTTTGTGAGAATTCTGTCATCATTTACATATTCTGTCAAATGGATGAAGATCTTTTCGCAATTTGTTGGCATTTTTTGCAATTGCACGTTTTCTTAAATGGCAGCATGTTAAGTTCTAGCGGCCAAAGTAATACATGCTTCAGAGGGCTAAATTAAGTTGCAACTAACACATTTACTGATATTCAATAAACATGGGTGGAAAATGACTGCTATCCTTAGCAATTGTTTATGAATAAGCTGTGAATAGTCAAGCTCAAAACTTAGCATCCCAACAAGCTGAAGACGACGAAACATTTTATTCTCAACAGCAAAAATGTTTATACCGATTTACATTTTTCACATAAATTACCTAAAAAGGTTTATACAGAAGAAATTTGGGACTGTAAAAAAAAAAAAAAATGGCCTACACGAGTAACAGTTAATGTTTTTTTTGTTGTTTTTTGCACATGTGGTAAACTTACAGACCGCAGATAAAAATCAAAACCAAAACGGAAATGGTGTAAACAGGGAGTAATGACATGCATACCGTCTGCTAAATATCAATAAAAACGGGTTGTTTCACATAATGACTGGTGTGTTCGCAGGAGTCAAACTTCTGAATCAAGTAAATCCATATACTTAAATGGTACACATATGCATCATATGTGCAACTTCCAAATATTATCATGGTAATGGTGTAGATGCTCAAATTAAAATGGCTTGTTGTAAAAATCCACATACAGAAAACGATTTCAGGTTTTGTAGAGCATAAATCTGCATTGACAGATTAAACATGAGAAGAATCTGAGGTAAAGGTTGTGTTTGGCGGCGGGTTCCACTGAAATCTCAAGTTCCGCCACCGTCCGTACGTTATTTGACCATACAACACCAGCACAATGTAACAATATCTAAAAGGCGACCTGTGATAAGATCCTCATCGAGATTAAAAGTCCCTTACGGATGGCGGATAAAAAAATTTCAATGGGAACTGAAACAATTTACACGAGTGAGATTCCGAGGACGAGCTGTGTGCATTCCTGGGCTCATGAGGATGTTTGCATCACTGAGGATTGTGCGTGTGGTACTGTGTTGGGGCAATAGTCCTCAGGGAAGGAGGTGACTTCCACCAACCCTGCTCCTGTGTGCGGTACAGCTGTATTCATGATGTGCCTCTGTAAATGTTTGATCCAGTCCTCCTGCACTGACAGAGGGCCCTGGAAGACTAGATCACAAAACCTGCATGTGCAAATAATTACACAATGGATTACAATCATGTACTGGCAATTGTGGAAAAAACAAGAAATGAAAAATATATACAGTTGAAGTCACAATTATTAGCCCCCTGTATATTTCCCCCAATTTCTGTTTAATGGAAAGAAGATTTTTAGAACACATTTCTAAACATAATATTTGTAATAACTGATTTCTTTCATTTTTGCCATGATGACAGTACATACACTAACCGGCCACTTTATTAGGTACACCTTACTAGTACCGTGTTGTACCCACTTTTACCTTCAGAACTGCCTTAATCATTTGTGGTATAGATTGCACAAGATATTGGAAATATTCCTCAGAGATTTTGGCCCATATTGACAAGATAGCATCACACAGTTGGGGCAGATTTGTCAGCTGCACATCCAAGATTCGAAACTCCCATACCAACACATCCCAAAGGTGTTCTATTGGATTACGATCTGGTGACTGTGGAGGCCATTTGAGTACAGTGAACTCATTGTGATGTTCAAGAAACCAGTCTGAGATGATTCGTGTTTTATGACATGGCACGTTATCCTGCTGGAAGCAGCCCTCAGAAGATGGGTGAGTGATCATAAAGGGTCAGCAACAATACTCAGGTAGGCTGTGGCGTTGACATGATGCTCAATTGGTACTAATGAGCCCAAAAGTATGCCAAGAAAAAACACCCCACACCATTACACCACCACCACCAGCCTGGACCGTTAATACTATGCAGGATGGATCCATGCTTTCATGTTGTTGAAGCCAAGTTATGACCCCTACTATCTGACTGTCACAGCAGAAATCAAGACTCATCAGACCTAGCAACATTGTTGTTACAATCTTCTATTGTCCAATTTTGGTGAGCCTGTGCGAATTGTAGCCTCAGTTTCCTGTTCTTAGCTGACAGGAGTGGCACCCGGTGTGGTCTTCTGCTGCTGTAGCTCATCTGCCTCAAGGTTTGACCTGTTGTGTGTTCAGAGATGCAATTCTGCATACCTCGGTTGTAACAAGTGGTTATTTGAGTTACTGTTGCCTTTCTATCAGCTCAAACCAGTCTGGCCATTCTCCTCTGACCTCTGGCATCAACAAGGCATTTGCACCCACAGAACTGCCACTCACTGGATATTTTCTCTTTTTCAGACCATTCTCTGTAAACCTTAAAAGACGGTTGTGCGTAAAAATCGCAAAAAATTAGCAGTTTCTGAAATACTCAAACCAGCCCGTCTGGCACCAACAACCATGCCACGTTTAAAGTCACTTAAATGTGATTGGCTGATTAGATTTTGATTAGATTAGATTTTGCGTTAATGAGCAGTTGGACATGTGTACCTAATAAAGTGGTCGGTAAGTGTAAGTACGTACATAGTACAATACATAGTATTTAGCTTAAAGTGTATAATAATAGTTTGTTCTGTAGACAACTGAAAAAAATATTGCTAATGATATTGACCTTAAAATGGTCTTAAAAAATGCTTTTATTCTAGCCAAAATAAAACAAATAAGACTTAAGACTTTCTCAATAAGAAAAAAAAATATTATCGGAAATACTGTGACAAACACCTTGCTTTGTTAAACATCATCTGGGAAATATTTAAAAAAGAAAAAAATGTACAGGAGCGCTAATCATTTTGACTTCAACTGTATATAATATAAAACTATGGGGAAAAAATAGACCACTTAAAAATGTTGAGTTTCTCTGCATTTATGAAAAAATAAAAATCGATCTAAACCTTTCATATGTTTTTTCGTCTTTAGAATACAAATTAAGATGTTTTACATGAACCCTAAACATCGAGCTCCCTCATTCTTTATAGACAGATACCCAACTCAGAAAAATACAAAAAAAATAATCCTCAAAACAGTCCATGTGTCTTCAGTGTTTAATCAGAATATTATTAATCTATAGCTGCGTCCCAAATAGCACACTATGCACTGTGTACTGATGCACTTACACACTCAACAGCATAGTATACATTTGTAGTGTTGACCCAATTGGAACACTAATGTTTTTTTACCAAGCGGAAATTCAAACCGTTTCCCTGATGACGTTTGACGGTTGCCAAATTAGTGAAATGAATGACCAAACTACTAAACAATACCTGCCATGAGTATAACCACATTCACCATCGGGAGGTGGTTTAAATCCCTTTAAGAGAGGGAATTTTGCTTTCACAATCCAAAATAAAAAACGTAATCCAACATGAGCGTCCAATAGCTCTGCCTCTTCCGCTATGCAAGCAAAGCAGCGGCCGTTGAGTGCATGAAGTGTTCAACATTCCACACTTCATTTTACTGGGTGAATGAGTGCATCATCCGGGTATTTTAAAGTGCACTAATTATTTTTAAGTTTAAGTGTGAACGCACTACTTACACAATTTATACTAGAAAACGGCATAGAAAAGTGCATAAGTATGCGATTTGGGACGCACCTTAAAAATATTTTGTGTGCACATAAAACAAAAATAATGATATTATTCAACAGTTTCCACTTTCACTCCACTTCAAATTGCGTGTACATAAAACCATGTAGGAAACTGCGTCTATTTATCACTCACGCACCTCTACATGAACTGACAGTTTTAAAGATTGTATAGGAGGAGAGAATCCCACCATTTTTATATTTATTTCAAAGTGTTTTCATGTCTAAATGAAATGAAAGCACAGAACAGATTCACATTTAAGAGCAAGGGGCGCCCCTGGTGGTTCGGCGGTATAGTTTGCGTATAAGGAGGATCGGATCAACTCTTTAATGTTTGTTGCCACCCTTCATAGAAAGTTTGAAAATATGGGAGAAATACAGGAAATACCTTTGCCGAATGATAGCGGGACAGAAATGTAAAATACAGGAGACTCCCGGGAAAAACAGGAGGGTTGACTGGTGCTGTTTTGAGGATATTTTCTGTTATTTTTCTGCACTTTTTTTAATGGAGAATGAAGGAGCTCTCAGATTTTTCTCCTAAAATATCTTAATTTATGTTCCAAAAATGAAGAAAAACGAAGGTCTTAAGGTTTGGAACAACATGAGGATAATTAGACATCAAGAGGTATTAATAACATAATTTTTATTTTTGGGTGAACTACCCCTTTAACCATAATTTTCACTTTATTATGTCAATTTATTATGTCAAAATTGTCTTCCTAATTTCATTTAGATAATTTATTTATATTTTGCATGTTTTAATACCATGTAATAATACATTTACCAAACCAAAATACCAAAGCTTTAACTACAAAAGAGTTAAGAGATCAGTCACTGGTGGAATAACTGTTGTGTTTAATCAAACCAAATGAAATGTGACTCTGACCAACTGTCTTTTATATAGCAAAACAAGTGCTTTACATTTTATTTTTAATTGAAGTTTAGAATAAATGTTATAATACCATAAGAGAATAATGAAAAACAGCAAATCTGTAGAAATTGAGAATTTTAAATTGTGTCAATTCCAGTCTTGTATATTCTAATACATTATACATGCACTTATAATATAGAGGTTACCTGCAAGTAAGTCTATAGATTTCCTCTGGATTGTGCATCATTGAGTAGGCTTTCTTCTTTGACCAAGGTCTTGCTCTCTGCTTTCTCTGTTTACAGTCCAAAGCTGCAATAATACACAATGTTTGTATCAGAAACAATACAACCAGGCATTTAACAAAAGCACAACATAAGCTTTTGACCTATCAAAACATAATGAATTAACTAATGAGCATTTACTGTATTTTACCTTTATTAACATGCCCACATGTGATCAGACTGTAAATGAGAACTCTATGATAATATTTCTACAATGAATAATTTTCTGCAAATGACTGATCGTTTGGCTAAAAAAGACTCTTGTTTGTTCACAGAGTAAAGCTGTATAAAAGCTGTATGATATGAAAAATGATGATATTCATTTACAAATAAGGTCTGAATAAGAAGCATTTACTCAGGACGAAAAAAATCGACATACTAGCACCATCTTGAAGAGCTTTTCTCTTTCTTTGTGAATATCCCCTCAGATGATTGGAGAGACTTATTCCACTGTGGAAGCTGGCATTACAGTGCATACACACATTTCTTTTGTTGTCACCTTTCTCTGTAAAAAAAGAAAAAAGAACATATAAGATTAAACATATACAGTCATTACAGATGCTGTAAGACAGGGGTGTCCAACACCGTTCCTGGAGATCTACCTTTCTGCAGAGTTCAGCTTGATTAACCTTGATTAAACGGACCTGTCTTTATTACTAAATGCTCCTTCAGATCCTACATAGTTGGTTTAGATGTGTTAAGTTGTGTTTTAGCTGAGCGCCTGCTATAAGGCATTCGTGCACTCCTCAGGGTCAACAAGACCCTCATCAGCGGATCATTTAGTTGTGATCAGTCTACATTTCTAGAAGCCTAACAAAAAATATAACCATTTAAAAAAAAACATTCAGAAATAATTACATCTTCCTCAATTCATTCATTTTCCTTCAGCTTAGTCCCTTTATTCATCAGGGGTCACCACAGCGGAATGAACCGCCAACTTATTCAGCATACGTTTTACATAGCAGTTCCCCCTCCAGCTGCAACCTAGTAGTTGGAAACATCTATACACTCTTTTTCACACACAATCATACGGTCACGGTCACCAGCGATCATAACTCCCTAGATCGCTGGTAAGCATTCACTTTCACAATATCCTATGGACTACAAATCCGCCATTCATGGACTACATTTTCATACATGCACTCCGTTCACAAACACACATGCTTCCTCATTTTGACTGATTACTCTTGCACCACCTGAGGATTGTCAAAGACTGATTACACACACTATTTAAACAGCACACACTCACTTCCTTTGCCGAGTCTTGTTTTCTGTAAAGTGACAGTACAACACGTTTCCCTTAGTCTTGTTCCTCCGTGTTTTGATCTTTGCCTGGTTTCCCTTTCTCCTTGTCTGCAACTTGTCTACCGACCTCTCGCCTGTTACATTTGACCATGATTCTGGACTGCCTTTATACTTCTGTTTGCACCTTTGTTGACCATTGCCTCCCTGACTTTGAATAAACCTGCACGTGGAACATGCTAACTCGACACAGAAATGCCAACTGGCGCAGCCAAGGCTCGAGCCAGCGACTTTCTTGCTGTGAGGTGCCACTGCAAACCATTGAGCCACTGTGTCGCCACAGATTACATTTTTCCTATTCAAAACGTTTATCATTTTTATTTAAGATACCCATAATTGACTAATGATAAGAGAATATTTATCTTATTTATTTTTTAAACACCCATAAGAATTTCATCATTTACATCATTTTTTTGAAACCTTTAAGGCAGAGACTGATTTCTTTTGCTATAGTCAAAACAAAAGTTTCACATTTACATTTGAAACTTAAATTATTTTAATTCTTAAATCTTTATTTGTCCTTTTAAAACAAAGTTCACCTTGTTATAATAATTTTGCCATTATTTACACAAATGCTTATTCTTTTTATTAACTTTTAAAACAGAGTGAAAGTTACACTTAAAATTTATATTATTATTATAATTTTTTCTCTCAGTTTCATGTTTGAAAACATGAGAGTTTGGTCAAATATAAGAATGCGAAGTGACAAAACTTTCATTTTGCATCGTTTGGCCTATTTTACAGGTGACCACTGAAACAAATGAAACATTACCTCCTGGTGAACTTGGCACTGCTTTGCAAGTGTGAATTTCAAGGCCACAGTCTTTGCCTGAAGATAAAGAAAGAGCCTTTTTTGCCGTAAGAGACTGATGCTTTGCTTTGGCCTCTTCGTGTGCTCTTCTTTTCTTCAAAATACCAATCAGATCGCTTGGTGGTGAGCCTTTATTAATCTCCAACCTTTTTTTCTCCTCCTTGTCATCTTTTTGTCGTTTGACAGTGGATGCAAAGGTCAGTCCGTTACTCAACCTAACAGGATAGAAAGTATTGGTGGTGCGGCACTTCTTTTCAAGAACCTGCAGCTTTAGCTGAAACTGTTTCTTATCGCGCATCAATTCTTTCAATATGATCACTGGAGATTTAGACGCGGTGGAAGTGGGTTTGCCCAGTCGCTTTAGGTGGCCTCTCACATGATTGGACAGCCCGGTCCTATTGTCAAACCACTCCCTACAGAGAGGACAGATGAGCTCTGTCTGCTGGCAGTCAGTGGGCAGCTCTGCCGGATGATCAGTCTGAGACTTGTCCTCCTCTGTCAGGATCAGAAGGCAACAAAGAAACCATTTGAAATCAGCTTTATTTACAGCATTTGCATTTATTATAAGCCAATTTGTACAGATCTAGATAGGGTACACCAGCCTGAATTCTTACACCACATTTTGTTTGGCAATTAACAAAAAACTTTGTAAAATCTATCTTTTAAGTAGAAAAAGAAACCTGGATACCAGCAAATTTGGGCTTCCATAGCAAGGAAAATGATACTAAAGACATGCAAGATGTAAAATAATTGTATATGACTAACAATTTTTAAAAAATGAGGATAACAGAATTTTTATTATTGGGAGAAACGTGCCTTTAAGATCTGTTTTGTTCTCCTATTACAACAACTTTTATGAATGTAAACAAATTCAATAAATGTGACCAGCATGGTGGCCTCAGGAAAAAAAAAATTACTCAGAGAAGTGAAAGATCACTCTGGATAGGGCACATATTCCTTTATTTATTTAAATAAAATAATAAACTAATTATATAGATGTAAATGCTTTTTTAAAATTTGATTTTGTTTATACTTTTGTTCACTATGCTTCAGCATAAAAAGTATCCTATCCTGAGTGTGATCACAACAGTTTGAATTAAACTCACACATGAGCTAATGCTGTTGCATTACTATCCAGGATAAGCAAAAGTATGATTTTGTTGAACAATACAACACATGTGTTCATTCTCTCCATTGTAAACCAACAGCATCAGTTCATGTGCAAGTTTAAATGAAATTCTGTAAATAATGTTCACTTGTGGGGGCGTAAACTGAAGTAATTGTTCACCCAAAAATGAAATATCTGTCAAATAATTACTCATCCTCATTCCAAATGCCTAAGACTTTCATTCATCTTAAGCAGTGATGGGAATAACGGCGCTATAAATAAAGGGCATTACTAACGGCGATACTTTATTCAGTAACAAGTAATCGAATGAATTGCTATTTCACCTGTTACAATGCCGTTGCCATTACTAACAATAATATTCACATTCCTATAATTAAGAAAACTGAAGCAGTTTTCATGTGAGCAGCTTTCTTTCAGCCATAGGATCACTCTTTCTCTGGGGTGTGTGTTTGTGTGTGTATGTGTTTGTGTTTTCGGGCTGGGACACATAACCAGCCAGTAATAATGATTGGTGTGTCTGTGAACGTGGTGTAACTGAGAACATGATGATTGGCTTAGATAGAGTACATTTCTGTTGTTTGCCAATCAGAGGCAGGGCAGTGCGAGTGTTCACACAAAAGCACACGCACAGTCAGTCGCACACACCAAGGACCAGGAGAAAATCTAACAAGTTCAAAGGTAGCTTTTGCAAACTGGAAATGTAAGCACTAGTTTCCAACATTAATATAGTGTAGATTAGTCTACAATGTTTAATATTTATTTTATAGTCATTTGACATATTAGATTTTTTTTTTAAATATTGCAATAATTACTTCTCCTGGTAATTAGTTACTTTTATAATTATGTTACTAACTAAGTTACTAGTTGTAAGAACTATAACTAATTTCTCTTTTAAAGGAACGTGCCCAACACTGATCTTAATAATAAATACTAAAATATATTTTATATAAAAACCGAGAGCCCTCCGATCCTCCATAGACAGCAATCGCCCCACCTTGTTCAAAGTCCAAAAAGTTACCAAAATACATCTTCAAAATATTCATGCGTCTTCAGTGGCTGAATGGAAACTTTATCGAGTATGAGTACATACAGTTAAAATAATTATTTTCTTCAGAAGTTGCAGCTAGAGTTGGGTTTCGTTTGGGGTTATTCCGAAACTGGTGCTAAATCGATACTTTAAAAATGGCCTTTAAGTTAATTTCATGAGCCCTCAAATTTCTTAAGTTTGACGTGTTTCCCCCCCCTTACAGGAAACTTTTATAAAGCATCTGTTGCATGTTGGTGTGTCAGAATCCAATGTAAAATATAGCCACACTCTGGTTTAAGCAAATTAGATAAATGTGATCATGCTTGTTGATGAAGGTAGTCGCTAGCCTGATGCGCTGTACTGCGCACTTTGCCTTCAATATCTAAGCAACAAGAACAAACTCTTAACAACCAACCATGGTGACTATATCCCTCAAAGTGGTTTAGAATTAAATGTTAAGAGATGGTGTGACACAATGCGTACTTATGTGTGCCTTTGATGTACCCCTAGATGATTCTTACATCCTTGTCGGAGAACCAGTGGCACCGAAATTAGACACTGAATTAGTGCACACAAACATATTCTTGTAGAGTGATAATATTCTGATTGAACCACTGAAGGCACATGGTTTTTTTTGACAATGTTTTTTGGCATTTCTCTTGAATGAGTCTGGACCATTGCTGTCTATGGAGGATGAGGGAGCTCTCAAATTTAATTTAAAATACTGTCATTTGTATTATGAAGACAAACGAAGGCCTCAGGGGTTTGGAACATGAGGACAAGTAAATAAAAACTTTTGAACTAACCCTTTAACAATGAATCTTCCTTTATGGGAGTATGGTGTCTTTAATTAAATTAAGTAACAACCAGTCTAGAAAACTCAACAGAAGTACAGCAAGAAAGTCAGGAAAGTAAATTAAAATTTTCACCTGTTTTGACTTGCGGCAGTGCTTGTCGTCGAACTGGAGGTACTTTGTCAGAAGCTACTTTAACTGCAGATTTAACTGGAGCACGGCGTACTTTCAGGCCAACTCTGTGCAAATGACCTCTTATATGATTAGAGAGGCTAATTCCTGACTCAAATACAGCAGGACAGTACGGACAAGACTTCAGATCGGTCTCAACATCTGAGCTCAGTTCAAGCTTTACAGCTGTGATTGGCTCTGAGATATCTTCATCCTTGAATTCATCTTTGACAGAAAACACCCTTGGAGAACTGTGATTTCTCTCAAAGTGACCAGTTGAGGCACCAAGACTCGCCTTTGAAGATGAAGACCGTCTTTTCACAAATCGAGCATTAGCATTCTTGTCAATTTCACATTCTTTAGGTCCAAGAGCATCATTAGAAACACTCAAAATGTCAGAATTATTGATCAGTACTTTCCTCCTCCTAGATGCTTGAGGTTTCTTAAATTTCTGCCTACATTTTGGGAAATCTAGAAGAATATCTTGGCCTTGCATATTGTGGAATGGAGTTGACATTTTTCTTTTGGAAGGCGACTTCTTCAATATTTGCTTTTCCAAACCTAAATGCGTGTAATTGGTGTTTCCAGCATCTTCTGAGCAGGAAATATTTACATCAAACTTAGAAGTTCTTTTAGTGTTCCCTTCTTTAGAATGTGCTGATCTTTTCAGATATTTTGTGGGAGGTGAACTAGTTTCAGAGAATGTGGTCTCGCAATTGAGCGAACTGTCAAGAAACTCTTTTGTACTGCTTTCAGCAGGCTCCTGATGAGTGTTGATTTCTGAGCCACTCCGGTCTCTACGTTTCTTTCTAGATAAAAGTGTGTGGATTGATTTGTCAAGTCTTGATTCACCAACACGTTTTTTCCTCCGTAGCAGACCGCACTTGCCATTGGACAGGTTCTTGTCTTCATCTGGTGCCCCGAACTTCACTAACAATCTTGGTGACCTTGCTTTTGGTTTTGCACATGATGTAAGAACATTGCAAACCGAGAACGTCTGTTCAGTTGTAGGTGGTTCTTCATCACCACTGTCAAGTGAATGAGAGTATAGCTGTTCTTCCTCAACATGATTTCCAACGCTGTTTTTTGTTTTTCTAGAAGGGGAGTAGGAATTTATACATGGTGATTTATTGACTTTTCGCTCCTGGAATCCATCTGATTTCCAAACAGTATGATCAGCACCAGTGACGCCATGTTTATGATACAAATGTCGTCTCAGTTCATCTTCATTCATTTCAACAAAATCACACTTATTACAACTATAATACCGTTTGTCCTTCTCATGGGTCTTAGCGTGTTGCACAAAAGTGTTCGGACAGTTTGTTCCAAAAGTACACTGGGGGCATTGCAACTTTGCATCTTTCCCTTCATCCTTAATTTGATGGAACTGATTTAGTTTCTTTTCCTTGTCCTGGTGAACACTTATATGATTTAACAGTGAACTCCGATCATAGTAACACTGTCCACATTCCTTGCATATGAACGGCTTTGAGCTAGTTTTGTCTGTATTACATGTGATTTGACTTTGTCCTGGTGATTTGTCTTTAAAATCGCTGTTTTGTTGAAAAAATGTAGGCCCCTCAGAATCTGATGACAAAGTTTCTCTAATCGATCCCATCTTTTGAGCCTTGTTAATAGGTTTTTTTGCTGGTTTGGGAAACAAGTGTTTGACAGCCTCAGCAGCTCCATTTAAATATTTGGTGTTCTTCACAATATGTGACTGTAGTTTGGATGGTTTCCTTGGTGAACGAGTTTTCTTTACAGGACTAAAGTCTGTCGGGCTATCTTCACCAGGGTGATCTCGTTTTGTATCAAAATTCAAATCAGAGAAGGGGTCCTCTGAAGGGTCAACTTTTAGCACCAATTTTTCTTTACGTCTCCTTCTTTTATGAACAACAGGTGATGGAACTCTTCTTTTATGGTTGATGGGTGATGGAACTGGTGACAGTTTTTCTTCAATTTCGAGACCATTATCGTCATCCCACAAGAACTTCATAAATTCTCGTTGCGGATTCCAGCCAAGGTCATTACCATCATCATAATTATCTAATGAGGCTTCTGGAGATTCGTTATCAAAGCCCCATATGCCCCTATTTTCAACATCCTCTGCTGTCAATGTTTGCCTTATTGTTATTTCCCCCTCTTTTCTGAGTGGATCGGCTCCTTCAAAGTGGACATTGGTTGTCACAGAATTCTGAGCATGTAATGATTTCGGAAGGAATCCTGGTACATTTTTTGAAATATCCAGCAATATTTCATCTGATATATGTGGTGATGTGGATCCATTGACGTAAGAAGCCTTGGCTGGTCCATCTGAACAGATGGAGTCCATGAAACTAACACTGGACAGGAGGTCTCCTTGGTCACTCAGCAGCTCCATGGTCTCGTGAAGACAATGCACTGATGGTCCTGATGTAGTTCCCTCTACAGAAAATGACTGGTTGTTCAAAAGGTCCTGAGAGATGCTTGACATTGAGATGTCATTTTCCTCTACATTGGCACTTTCTTTTAAAGCAGACATTCCTAACTGTCCTAAGGACCGTTTCTGGAGACAAAACATAAAATAAAAAAAAAAGATGATCATGCATGTTATACATATCAATACATTTTATCACATTATTTACAAGAATGCAAATATTGAAATATTACAGATGTCCACAGACTTGCATCATACAAGCTTAGACAACATGACAGTAACAGCCAAAAGAATGACATCAAAACCCAAAAGACTAATTGGCCATAGGTTCCCTAGAAATTTGTGTACTGGAAATTAGAATGGGATTCATAAGAAAAATGCCATCTACAGCAAACATCATTATTGAAAATGTGAATTTTTAAGTCATGCGTGTTTCAAAAATCATATGCTTTTCATAAGTAACTAGATAATAAAATTTCGGGGCTTAAGACAAGTAAGTTACTGTAGGCTTGTAATTAACCCTTAAACCTATCAGCAAGGCATATTTTCCTTATCTGGGCAAAACCGAAGTATACATCTAAATTAATAATTGGCCAATTTATCTAAGGTACAGACAATATTATGCATTCCTAAAACTCTCAAAATAATGGGTCTCATTCATTAACCATATGCACACACAAATATATGTATGAAATGTACATACGGACGTTTTTACTAATAAAGTTTGAAATGTAGTCAATAAAGTAAGAAAATTATTGAAATGTTTAAAAACAATGTTCCTCAAAGAAAGATAGGAAAGATATTTCACCTTCAACAGTGAATAACATAATTAAAAGATTTAAGGAATTTGGAGGAATTTCAATGCGTAAAGATCAAGGGCGCAAGAATAAAGCTGTCAGTAAAAAAAACTGTACTGTGCCAAAAGTAAGCCCCATCTTAAAAGTGTCCAGAAGCGCCGTTGACTTCTCTAGACTTGGAGGCATCTGGGATGGACCAGCACACAGTCTATCTATTTTTGATAGAAATGGATATATGCTTCACACCAAAGAAGAAAATTATCATCCAGACTGTTTCCAACAACAAGTCCACAAGCCAGGGTCTGTCATGGTATGGGCTTGTGTCAGTGTCCTTGGCAAAGGTCACTTCTGTGAAGCACCAATAATGCTGAAAAGTGCACAAAGATTTTGGAGCACAATATGATGCCTTCTATTTCAGGGACGCCCATGCATATTTCAATAAGACAACGCAAAACCATATTCTGCACACATTACAAAGTCCTGGCTGCAGAGGAGGAGGGTACAGGTCCTTGACTGGCCTGTCTGCAGTCCCGACCTTTCTCTAATAGAGAATGTGTGGTGCATTTTAAAGCGTCAAATATGACAATGACTTGTTTGCAGAAAAAATGCGAAACACTTCATCACTTGGTGTCCTCAGTCCCTAAACATTTTTGTGAAAGTGTTGTGAAAGGGAAGGGCAGCATTACAAAGTGGTAAATGCTTTATTGTTTTGAAATGTGTAGTAAGAACCAAAATTGAAATCTGCTAAAGTTGGAAAAAGAAAACTCTGCATGAAATGCATCGCTAAGCATCACAATTGATATTGTGTGGTTAACTAGCATACTGTAAAAAATGCCAGGGCTAGAATTATAAAATACACAGCGTTCTGCTCTTTTGACGAGTTTTTTCTAAGTTAAGAAAAATGTAGTGCATTTTACCTCACATTTTCAAAAAAAGAAAGTGTGTTCCACATCCAACATTAAAACCTTCATTACCCTTAAAGTTCTTTTTCTTTTGTCTCATCGCAATAATTATGAATTCCTTTTATAATTTTCTCTGGACAAGTGACGCTTTGCGGAAAGCCATTATATACTGTACAGCTGGCATGGGCATGGGCATGTATTATGCAAATTATTAATGGCGTAGATCAATGGTTCTCAAACTGGGGGTTTGAAAAATGCACCTTTGTACTTGAAACGCAGCACACAGGAACAGTTTAAAACTGTTGTCATGTCAACTTGCAGCAGTAAACAAAGCCCGCAATGCTTGCCCTGCCCTCGCGCTCTTCTTATTAGCCCACTGCTCTAGAACTGAACGTGAATGGATTGGTTAAAATCAGCTGTCAATCACTCAGTCAACGCCTCCTCCTGTCTTCAGATGACAGGAACTAAAACCACGAAATGTAAAGCGCTAAAGATGAGAGAATGAAAACAACACTGACAGATTTTGTCTTAGAAACACCTAAAGCTACAAATAATGGCACATCTGATTACTGATCATGCTGTGAACATTAATCCACCATCTACACTTTTCGAAGAGTGGATAAAAGACTTCCATCGGCTTCAAGTCCGCTATGAAAATAACTAAAGCATTCACTGTAAAGTCTGTGGGACGGAATTTTCAGGTAACTGTTGGCCACATCTACACATTTTATGCATGAGAGATTCTGTTTAAATCTTCATTTAATCTCCAGATGCTGTCAGGGAGGAGGCATGTCCTCTCAGTTTCACGTTATTTCGGATGTACAAAGAGAATATGCGTGGGATTCTGCGTACGCAGTGTTTCATACATCTGAATTTTTTACTGCGTGCACACATATACAGCTTTGTGCGTACGCAATGTTTTAGAATGAATTCAACGCAAGTCTTTGTACATGAGGCTCCTGGTCTCGAAAAAGAACATAACCTCTGCAGTTTGGCAGTATTTCCTTTGGCAGTTTGGCAGTGTTTCAACCGAACAAGAAGGGAGACGTGGTAAATACGAACTAGAGGTCTGCATTCCCGCTACAGTACTGTGGGAGCCACGGGACCCCACCAGATTTCTTGCGGTGCAGGAATAACTTTCCGAATAAAGCGCGGGAGCGGTCGGTAACTCTGGTGTAATTTGAACGGGAGCGGGCGTGCATTCCAACAGTATTGCTACCGAGCACACGCGCATCAAAGTGGATGCTGTTTATGTGTGTGTGTGTGTGTGTGTGTGTATGTATGTATGTATGTATGGGTGTGAATGAGAGAGAGCGTCCCGTGCAGATCTCTAATACGTACAAGACAAACAGATGACCGCGAACCTAAGGTCGCATTTACGGTATTCAGTTTTTGAATGGTTTAGGCACAAGCCAACAGTTTGGTGACGCTGTCTGCGGCTTACATAATTTTTTTTTTATTATGCACGGTAATACCGGAAACCGAGGTAAAATAGGGAGGAGGTTTGACGGTATCAAAATTTGGATACCGCCCAAGCCTAGCGCAAGCCTAGACCCACGGCGCATGGCTTGCGTGTTGCCATGCATTTATACTTCTGCGTGCTGTTTGTGTCGCTCTGCAATAATACTTCCGAAACGCTAGCTGGCTGTGAGGTTTTTATGTTTCTCTGGATTGAGTTTCTTCGCTGGTGTTTTGTTTTTTCTGAATGCTACCTTAATGTACAAGTACCTTAAACTTGCTCATTCTGAGGCGGGAACCAGCACACGTGCAACAACTTTAATCATAAGGTAAACACAAAACAAAACTTTCCACCTGGAGCTCCTTCACGGGACTCGACGCTTGTAAACATTCACCCCAAAGGGTTCGCGTGGCCCTCGGCCCTCCCACACTCATCAGCGAGACCAAGCAGACTCATCACAGAGCTTGCACTATGCGTTGTTGCAACGTGTAGTTTAATTTTTTTGAGAGCTGCGCATCAGCGCCGGCGAGGGTTATGCGATCACACGTAGGCTGTGCCAGACCATACGCATGCGCTTGATGCAGAAATATAAATCTGCCTTTACAGTGACATCACTTGCAGACGAAGAACACGTGTCTGAGAGTGCATGCCTGCAAGTCTGCATGCAGACACTATTGCAAATTTCATCACCGGGGCATTTTTTACTATAGAATGTTCACTGTACCCATAGCTTATAGAAGTGCTTCGAAATACTATATGTGCTTTTGAACTAGTTACGTAAACAACTATTGGTATCACCGAACGATTATCTTAATATCATTATTTTCCGATTAAACGTGTTAGCACATGAGTGAATTGTTTTTGCTGTCTTTAGTAGTTTGTTGTTGTTTTGGTTCCATTTCTTGTCCAACTGTGAAATAACAGTCTGACTCAGTACTGACACCATGTGGACAAACTGAGTAGTGCAAAAAACAACACAAGGCATGCAGTTCTAATTCACATCACATGCATTGTGCGCAATCTTGGACCACCTAAACCAGCTTAGAAACAATCAGTCCATGTAAGAAATTGAACATTATTTAGAATAATATTAGCTTTATTCCTTAGCCTGGTCAAACAGTTCCTGGCACATGTGCGACTGTAGTTTAAGTTCTTTCGCTTTAATGACGAAAGCGCAAGAGCACAGGCTTGGATGGGAGATCAGGTGATGCAGTTTGTTGATAAATATTGGTGATTGCACATGACCTTGCACATGAATATTTATATTGGTGATTGCACATGAAACAACAGAACTACATTCACACTGATGTAGCTAATAATATCATAAATAATGTTTTTTACACTGACCTATCGTTTTGCATCATCAGACCTGTGTGTCATGAGGTGCCATCTCGATTGATTTAGACTCATTTGTATATGTCTATTTTTTATCTAAACACATATAACCATTCACTGCCATTAGGGTTGGGTCAACAGACAATGCCATCGTCAATCACCAATGCCAAAGTGGTCGACATTACTCAACCCTAACTACCATCATATGGATAACCAAGAAAGTCACCTACATCTTGGATGACCTGTGGGTGAGTAAATTCACAGGAATGTATAGCGTTATAGCGTTAACCAAGCAAACATGTAATAGTGGCCAATTTTTGTGCCAATAGAAAGAAGTCATTTCTACACTAGTACTGTATGCTCACACATATTTCTTCTTCTCAGCTATACAATAATTTATTCTTCTCTAATTAAATCACACAATGGACATGAACCAAAATCATCTGCTTGTATTATTCTCAGAGTCAACTTGGGGAAAACAATTAATGTTATAATATAATGAACAACAGTATACATTTGTTTACATTTTGTCAAAATATAATTAAACACAAAGTGCAAAGTGAATTCAATGTATAACTTTCATGGTTGATATTTATACCTGGCTTGTGTGTATGATATTTTAAACATTATAAATGTAGCTTTCAGAAATGATCTGATGTGCTCCAACATTAGGCACATTCAAATCAAGACTGAAAACACATCTGTTTAGCTGTGCCTTTAGTGAATGAGCACTGTGCTATGTCTAACAGATCACACCATTATGTGATTCTTTTCTTTTTCATTCGTTTACAACCCGTTTTAATACATTTTAATCTGTTTTAATCATTTTCTTTTCTTGTTTCATTTATTCTAGTTTATGTAAAGCACTTTGAATTACAATTGTGTATGAAATGTGCTATATTAGTAAACTTGCCTTGCCAATGTATAATATTATAACTAGGTCCTAAATGGTTTTAGTTATACGAACACCACCAATTAATATTTAATTAATATAAAAAAATATATTAAAAATTATAATTAGTTATCTACCTAATTACAGCTGCTTTTTACTATTGCCAGTAAACAACAGTGCACACTGCACTTGACAGCATGGTGTTAACATCATTCAAAATCAAAGCAAGTTTCAACAAGTATAAATTTAGTAAGCCAATCAATCCCCATTGTATATGCAATTCATGGTAAAGTTAAGCACCCTAGTTGGTTGGCCTAATATGAAAGTGGAAATCACACTCATAACTAGACAGTAGTTCAAGCGTAATGTTAATACTGTAATAACACATGCATTATGGCTGATATATTAGATGAACAGGGACACTAATTATAGGAGCTACAATCTGCATAAAAGGTATGAAGGCTGCAGTTTGCTAATTTGCAGTATGACACATGCACAAAAAATGCACAGAAAAACATATTAATACTACACAAAAAACAACTAACAAAGAATAGAAGTAATCTCTTCAGTCACTTCTCTTCATATGGAAATGCTAAGTAAATCACATGGTCTGGGAAAAGTACCTTTAGGAAAACATTTATGTTCTAATGTGTTAATAACCCGTTTACAGTTAAACAGTTATCATTATGTTTTTGCTTTGATCCAATTAATAAAGTGCATATTCTGTTTTTTGTGGATCACGTTAGATTTTTGCATAATTAGTGCTTCAAAAACACCAAAACATGACTTCAACCCAGAAAACCAGTTTAATCACAAACAGTATTTTTAATAATTCAAACTTTAAGAACTTATCAAGATTTGCGTGCATTAATA
The DNA here is from genome assembly GCF_903798145.1 of Danio aesculapii. Classification (NCBI taxonomy): domain Eukaryota; kingdom Metazoa; phylum Chordata; class Actinopteri; order Cypriniformes; family Danionidae; genus Danio; species Danio aesculapii. The sequence continues at coordinate 22,415,641 of NC_079436.1, forward strand.
ACTTAATATATATATCCAATATTTCTGTTTAGGCTTTGCTGTTGTTACTCCATACTATGAGAGTGTGCTGCTAGCAAGGTAGCAATCCAGCCCATTATGTTCAACATCAAGCTTAAAACCACATGTCCATAGCTAAATATTGGGGGCATGTAGGTGGTTTCTCATTTCGCTATTGTTGGCAAATGCATTTTAGCCTACCTTTCTGCAGGTGCGATTGTGGACAATAACACTGAAGTGTTATCATTTCATTTTTGCTCGCTTAAGCTTTCCATCTATTGCGAAGCCGCCATATTTGCTTGATGGTCCACAGACAAAGGCATTGCGTCTCATCGAGGGGGACTCTATAAACTTGACAAAATGTCCTTAAAATAGTGTTATTATTATAATTGTATACTAACAACCACTAATTTATAACATAAATGTAATAATCAAAAACACGCCTTATAAGTTTAATCGGACAAAAATGTAAAAATTGCGTGAGTCACGCAAATAATTCCCCCCAAACAAAAGTTGGACTAGTCCAAATAGGTGGCAAGTAGAAGTACTGACGGTAAAGTGAGCAGAAGAGAAGCAGAAATAATGACAAAGGGAGTCCTAGTCAGTTATTTAGATTAAATAACGTCTATAGCACTGCATATCACATTTAAATGTTTTATGTTGAGTCGTGGACACACATGTACATCAGGTTTGAACTGAGGAAACGTAACAGAGACCGTCAAAGGTGTATTTCCCCCCTCAAATATGTGTTACGTTAGGTTAGTGAGACAGTTAACAGTAGCAATATATCATGCAAAGGCGTTAACGTTACGTTTATTAATTTGAACTCGCGTCGCTTCCCGTTCTTTAAGTCCATGAAATATGCGTAGAGTATGTCTTATCCTAGCTTGTTCCTGTATTATGATATTGTTTAATGTCTTTATTGATGTCAACCCGCGATTTACTCTTCACATCTAACGTTAACGTTTCGCGGGCTCGCTAGCCGCCTTCAACACAGCGTCAGTTATAACGTTATTCGTCACAAAATGCTTTTATTAAGATAAACTTCAGAAAACTTACTATTAAAATTTTAACTATAGTTAATAATTAGTTAATATTTTCCCATATAACGTAGGACTATTAAAACAAACATTTCACCGCTTACTTGTGCATTAAGCTAATTATTTTACCTCAAAACAACATTAGCCAGTCAAATAATTAGCATTACATTAATATGTTTTAATGTCTAATATTGAAAAAGCTTAACATCTTTACGATACAGTTGTTTTTTTAGGTTGTCAAAGACACCCGCATTATGGTAGACTCAGAAGAAGGTGTATCATCACTGGATAACCTGTTTTATGACCGGCCAGTAATTCATAAAGTGTGAGTAAGGCCTTTACAGGACACCTGATTAGAGACACGTCAGATAGTTAATACGCACGTGGATAAACTGGCTATTGTTCTGATGACAACATATTTGTGAATGACTCTGTTTAGGAAACCCTTATGTCAGGGACAAGGCTCCTGGGTTTGGGATGCTCCACCATCATTATCACAAATACCTTCCACACAAGACATCCAGAGAGAGACAGCACACCCTACCTCATTTAGTGAGTCTTGCTAAAACTGAAGCAATAATAAGGTTTGATGTTTGGGCAGCGTGTCATGTCCTTTGTTAATCAACAATTTCAATGAAAGTACACAGATAGATAGATAGATAGATAGATAGATAGATAGATAGATAGATAGATAGATAGATAGATAGATGGATGGATGGATGGATGGATGGATGGATGGATGGATGGATGGATGGATGGATGGATGGAGCTTTTCACGCTTGAAATTGGTTACCCTCTGTCATTCTAAACCCCAAATAAACATAATCCTGGGTTATCTGTAATCACGTTTCACACTGTTCATACTACATTAACTATACATTACTACACAGGTATGTGCCAAAAAATGAGAAAATCGATGGAAAGTCCATTTATTTCAATAAATTGTTTCAAAAAGTGAAACTTGTGTGTTATATTAGTTCACTACACACAAAGTGAAATATTCCAAGCCTTAATTTGTTTCAATTTTAATGATTATGGATTAAAAATGAAAAAATCACAAATCCAGTATTTCACAAAATTAGAGTATTTCATGTGACCAATAAAAACGGATCTTAAACATATATTGGCCTACTGAAAAGTGTGTTAATGGACTGTATTATGTCCTCAGTACTTTGTTGGGCCTCCTTTTGCACTAATTACAGCATCACGGTGGCATGGCAAGGAGGCCATCATCCTTTGACACAGTTAAGTTGTTATGGTAGCCCAAGTTGCTTTGATATCGGCCTTCCGCTTGTCTGCATTTTAGGGTCTCTGTTCCCTCATCTTTCTCTTGACAATAGCACATTGATTTTCAATAGGGTTTAACGGGGTGTTTTCAGTCCGTTTTCTGGCCAATTAAGAACAGGGATACCATGGTCTTTAAACCAGGTACTGGTAGCTTAGGCTCTGTGTGCAGGTGCCAAATCCTGCTGGAAAATAAAATCATCCCCTCCAAAAAGCTTGTCAGGAGCAGGAAACATGAAGTAGTCTAAAATGTCCTGGTATTGAGCTGTGTTGACTGTGGACCTGATAAAAGACAATGAACCCACACCAGCATTTGACATGGCTCTCCAAACCATAACTGACTGTGGAAACTTCACACTGGACATTAAGCAGCTTGACTTTTGTGTTTCTCCGCTCTTCATCCAGACTCTGGGTTCTTGATTTCCAAATGAAATACAAAATTTGCTTTCATCTGAAAAGAGAACTTGGGACCACTGGGCAACAGACCAGTACTTTTTCTTTCCAGGCCAGCACAGACGCTTCTTATCATTTTTGGTTCGGGAGTGGCTTAACCCATGGAATCCTACAGCTGTAGCCCATGTTATGCAGACGTCTGTATGTGGTGATTCTTGATGCTCGGACACCAGCTTCAGTCACCCTTGCTTTACAATCCTCTCAAGCCTGCGGTCATACTTGTGCACGTTTTCCAGCCACATTTTCCCCTTCCTCTTAGCTATTAATATACTTAGATACTGCACTTTGTGAGCATCCAGCTTCTTTCGCAATTGCCTTTTGAGACTTTTCCTAATCGGGGTTCCAATGATGGTCAAGTCAGGGTTTAAGTCAGAGGTCTATCCCATGATTCTGAAGCCTACTAGGCCACACTGAGACAATTTCAAAGCTTTGCATTAATTAGCGGACTAGATTGAGACATAGGGAGCCTACAATGTTGAACTTTGATGATATTCAAATTTTGTGAAATACTGGATTTGAGTTTTTTCATCTTTAATCCATAATCATTAAAACTGATACAAATTAAGGCTTTAAATCTTTTTCTTTGTGTGTAGTGAACTAATATAACACACAAGTTTCACTTTTTGAAACATATTATTGAAATAAATGGACTTTCTATTTATATTCTTTTTTTGCACATACCTGTAGTATACTATACTGTAGATTAACATACATTTTACACAACAGGCCCATAGCCGGCCCATAACACTGACAAAGTTCAAAATTTGGGCTTGACATGTGCTCGTTTGTCCTATTTTTGATTGCTATGCCATCATAAATTCTGAAAATTACAGATAGAAGAAGGCTTTAAGACAAATTTAATTAAAAAATTTAATTGGACAAATTCTTACAGTCACGGAAAGTTGACTGAGACGGCCAGTTTTTTACTTGCCTTTTACTTTACTTGCCTAAATTTTTTTGATTAAAACAAGTTTTACCAGATTTCAAATTTTTGTCTTAAATGATGGATGATAATAAATTTGTATTTAAAAGTAAATATTTTTTCATATTTCTTTATTATTATTTTTTATTCAAAATGCTATTCTCATAACGTTATATCTGAAACTGTAATAATTTACAGTTTAAATGCAAATTTGTAAATGTATACTTCGTAATAAAATAGTATGGTAAGCACTTTGACAAAATTGTAGGAAATATTTTTATTGCATCAAAAAGTTTGGTTATGATCATCGTCCGACAAGCTTATCCAGCAAACATTTGTGCTTAAAATGTCACTTAAATGCAGTATTTAAACCTCGCATGAGGAGCATAACTGCAAAAAAGATCCACGTTTTCAGAAAAAAGAACCACCCCTTACAATAGACTGGCTATGGGCCTGCACTTCACATTCCTAAATAATTGGTTAAGAAATGTGGTGCCAAGCAGGGTTTAATAAGCCTGGTAAATTGCGATAATAACAATGCTTTCGAATTACAGAAAAAAAATGTTTTTAGACATGTTTATGTTTGTTTTTTGGCAACACAATGCTAGTGTTTTAACTTCATAACACTTTAGAAATCAATACTTGGTGGAATAACCCTGTTCAAAATAAATGTAAGCCTTTTTTATTTGTTCTTTGGTGGAAAATGCTCCAACATTTGGTATATTTAAAAAAATAAGTCTTGTTAGACATGACATATGTCAGATGAAATATTCTGGTGTTTTTTTTTTCTTTCTTCGTTTATGAAGGTTACTCTCAGAGATCAAAGACATTTCTGCCTCCTGCACAAAAACCTATTCACAATCCCACTGACGGTATCCAAGGTCAGACTGTGAAATCACATGAGCTGGAGGAGCCCGTTCTATGGAGCCATGAACCCTCTAGTGCAGGAGAGCAGGCTGTTTTCAGAATGGGTTTTGCGGAAACAAGGCCTTTACCTACTGCCAGTGCTCCTCCCTTTAAGACTCGGTAATCTAAGCTACATCTTGATTGAGTTAACAAAATTTTCTGTCGTAACAAGCAGTTCTTTGTGTTGGAAATGGAGACTGGCAGTAGAACAATAAGTTGGTAAACAGACTGCATTTATCTCTTCTTTGTAAATTAGGCTGTTCCAAGCTCCCACAAGAAGGACTTCAGAAAATGGGGAAGACGGTATCTCAAATCAGACGATGTCAACAACAAATGACACTGCTTTCCTAATTCAGGCTGCTAGGAGGACCAGCGGCCCACAGACTGCACATGCTGTTGCTGCCTGTAGTCCCTTTATTGGTTTGACCCAAACAGAGCAGAAATGTGATGTTCCCTCAAGCCATAGTCTTCATCTTGGTCTCAAACTTGCAGAATCTAAAGGTAATTCAATACTACAGCACTAATAGTTAACTGGAATGCATTGATGTATCGTTAGTTTACCTGTGGTCATTTAGCAGTCATTTATGTTATACACACCAAACCGTACAAATTTCCATACATACTTGGATAACACTTTATTTTAAAGTATTCTTATTACATATTTTACACGTATTTACTGTAATTATAATTAATTATGCATAATTACACACAAATAACTCTAAACCTAACCCACATTCTAACCCTATCTTATAGGAAGTACTTGTAATAAATTATTATTACTCAGTAGCTAAAAAAATTGTTAACTATACTTTAAGAATGGCTCCTTAAAAAATGTGTGACTATGACTTGTTTCTGATTTTGTTTTTAAAGGGTCTTCTGGAAAAGGAACACTTCGTTCGGTCTCTGAAATTCGTATCCTCTCCTGTTATCTGATGATACCTAAATTAAAAAATGTTAAGGACTTTGTTTTGTTTTCTAAAGTCATGATATTATAATATTAATATGTTTTGTTCCATGTTCAGTAGTTTTGAGGCCATTTAGAAGCTAGTGTACCCACCTTTATAATAGCCAACATTTGAAGTGGATAAAACATATTCATTTTCTTTTCGGCTTAGCCCCTTTATTAATCTGGGGTTGCCACAGCGGAATGAACCGCCAACTTATCCAGCATATGTTTTACGCAGCGGATGCCCTTCCAGTCACAACCTAACACCAGGAGACATTCATACGCTCTTGCATTCACACACATACACTACGGCCTATTTAGCCTTTTCAATTCACCTATAGCGCATGTCTTTGGACTGTGGGTGAAACCGGAGGACGCGGAAGAAACCCATGCGAACTCGGAAAGAACATGCAAATTCCACATAGAAATGCCAACTGACCCAGCCGGGGCTCGAACTAGCGACCTTAATGCTGTGAAGCGATCGTGCTATCCACTGCGCCACCACCACGCCGATAAAACATATTGTTATTGTATAATTAATAAAGAATTTAGTAATTAAAAATAAATTAATAAATATTGTAATTGTATATGTGACCTTGGAACACAAAACTAGTCTTAAGTTAGACAGCTAAATTTTTACCATTTATTATTTATTCATTCATTCATTCATTCATTCATTCATTTTCTTTTCGGCTTAGTCCCTTTATTAATCAGGGGTCGCCACAGCCGAATGAACCGCCAACTTATGCAGCACATGTTTACGCAGCGGATGATCTACTAGCTGCAACCCAGTACTAGGAAAAACACATACACACTCATTCACACACATACACTACGGACAATTTAGCTTACTCTGTTCACCTATAGTGTATGTCTTTGGACTGTAGGGGAAACTGGAGCACCTGGAGGAAACCCACACAAATATGGGGAGAACATGCAAACTCCACATAGAAATGCCAACTGACCCAGCCGAGGCTTGAACTAGCGACATTCTTGCTGTGAGGCACTGTACCACAACGCCACCCTTATTATTGCACCAATTTTTGACCATTGACAAAATTATTGATTTTTCTTTTATGCCAAAATCATTAGAATTTTAAAGGAATAGTTCACTCAAAAATTTTAATTTACTCACCCTCACGCCTTTATGAACCCACTGTGCCACCATGCATTCCTATCGTAAATATATTAAAACTTATTGAATTTTTTTAATAAGCATTGCCAAAAACTTAATTTGGACAACTTTATCAATGTTTAGAATTTTTTTGAACCCTCAGATTTCAGATTTTAAAATAGTTGTATCTCAGTCATGTTTTGTTGGAAGTTCCAAACAAAGGCACTTATGACTGGTTGTGTTTCCAGGCCAGAGTCATACATAATTGTTCATATAATTATATATATTGTTCAATACACATTTTAGTTTTTGAACCACTTTGATGAAAGGTTTTGATCCACTTCAAATGTAGTATCTGCAGGACTGCTACAACTTGTTCACTTTTAGCACATTAAACAAGTTCTTCAATACGTCAATGTCTAAATATTATATTTCAATAGGAAATACAAACATAGGAATTAGGATAACACATGTTATAGTTACTTTAACATATTTTTATGTCGTTTTTAGTGTACATTTATATCTTTGGACAGGCGTTGCATTTATTGTCACGTTTTCCTTGACATTCACAAAGCTGCAAAATTCAGAAGTGTGTTTAAAGATTTCCCTTACTTCAACTATGTGCAGTCCCAGGCACTGGATGATGTAAGTGTCCACCGTTTATATAATGTAAAGCTCATGAACACAGTATGTGGCAGATTATTGCTCTTTTTCAGGTTCTGTACTCCAATAAAAATTTTGTTGCGTGTGCTCCCACGGGCTCTGGAAAGACTGTGCTTTTTGAGCTGGCCATTGTTCGACTGCTGATTGAGGCTTCAGAGCCTTGGCACAATGTCAGAGCAGTGTACAGTGAGTTACAAATTGAAATGATTAGCATTTGCTGAACTTTATATTTACAAAGAGCTATTACAAACTACATGAATGGTAACATTTGAAAGGCCATAATGGGCCCTTTATTATGATTAAGAAATGTTATTCAGTAATTTATACCAAATACTGTTTGACTTTTATTTGTGCTTCAGTGGCACCAATTAAGGCTCTCTGCAGCCAACAGTATGACAACTGGAAACCGAAGTTTGGACCTCTTGGACTTAAATGCAAGGAATTAACTGGAGACACAGAGATTGATGACTTTTTTGAAATCCAGGATGCTCATCTCATTTTTACAACTCCAGTAAGTTCCCACATAATGTGCTGTCCAAACACGAAACAACTTTCCAGCAAATCTGAAGGCTTTTCTCCTCTTTCAAGGAAAAATGGGACAGCATGACTAGAAGATGGAAGGATAACTGTTTATTGACATCGATTCGTCTCTTCCTCGTTGATGAGGTCTGATATATTGCATTTAGCCTTACAAGATTCTAAGTTAATGCTAATATCTTTAAATAGATTGTGTTTTGTCAATGAATAACTTGCTTTTTTCTACACACCAACTTTAGGTACATGTGGTGAAAGACAAAACCCGTGGAGCCACTCTTGAGGTTGTGGTCAGCAGAATGAAAACCATGCACTTCTACCGCCAGGCTGTAAATCCCGAATCAAAAGCGTCCGTGAGATTTGTGGCTGTCTCAGCTTCCATCCCTAATATTCAAGACGTAAGTAGTTTCACCAAGTACAAAGCCAGCCAAATTGATTGGTTCATCTGTGTTCAGTTTAATTTGCATTGTTTCCTGTTTGCAGGTATCTGAATGGCTTTCGGATGAGTCAGGGCCTGCCACATGTCTGGAGATGGATGAGAGTCACAGACCAGTGAAACTGAGGAAAGTGGTGCTAGGCTTCCCTTGTGGAAGTAATCAGAATGAATTCAAGTTTGATCTTTCTCTCAACTACAAACTGGCCAACGTCATTCAGACCTACTCTGACCAAAAACCGACCCTTGTTGTAAGTGAGTTCATGAATGAAAATTTGTTGAGTCTTGTATACAGAAGTTGTTAAATAAAAAAAAAATCCCACATACAGTAATCCATTTGTTTGAAATTTGCACAGTTTTGCTCCACAAGAAAAGGAGTTCAACAATCTGCTTCTGTGCTTGCCAAGGATGCCAGGTTTATCATGAGCATTGATCACAAACAAAGGTACTTTAGTCACATTGACATGCTAAAAATACATGTACAATCTAAACGATTATTCAGCAGCACTACTTTTATATTTGTTTCGAAGAGATTAATGGTATGCACTGGCCAGTGTACTAAGTACACTTTCTTGTTAGTATTGCTTTATTTTGTGATAGAAATTAGTGCTTAATTGATCCTTCGCAAAGCCCCAGCTGCCCTTCTCACTGTCCGACATGCTTTTCAGTATCAGCCATGCGGTCCCCTATCTATTTGAGCGCTCTCCAGGGGAAATGGTGTATAATTTATGTACATATTACAGACTGATTTCAGACAAGAGCAGACATAAAGGTCTGCATTATGCATACAAGACAAATATTTTCCATGTGAGCATAAATGAAAATAAAATAAAGACTAGCTTTAGTCTACAAAGTATAATGATGGGAAGTTTGAATCATTTTCATACAACTACAATGATACAAATTGATTCCCTAATGCATAATTCCCAAACACATGCCAACGGGGGCATCTTGAACAAGACAGTAATGCATCTTTGAATATATAAGAGACAGTAAAGATTTATTGGGTCTTCAAGCTATGCGGTTTAAATTAGCTCACCTCACCTGTCATCTTATTAGTCCTCAGATAGTTCACTGGTTATTTTCACATCACATCTCCATAAGCTAAAGTTGCATATGCTGTCCAATAATCAGTCAATCAAGTGACAGTACTGTTGATTAACAGCTGATGATGAGGTCATCCACACAAACTTACGCATTTCATTCACTTTTCTTGGTTACAGGAAAAGATAAAATATGTGCCCAGCCTTTCTGGGCACCTGCTGTCTGCGTTCATATACGAGCAAATTTTCACCATTTTCTATGTTAATTGCGTTCATATACGAGCAAATTTTCACCATTTTTTATGTTAATCGCCAATGTTTATCTACTATGCCTGGTTAATCTAGCTGTTCTGTTTAGACGGAGAATGCTGCCCAAAGTGACAGGCACAGAATATCTGCGCTATGATTGGCTGGATCGTCTGTCAATCAAATGTCTTTGAAGGGTTAATTGCTGCAGATTTGTATCTTTAGTGAACTCATTAAGCATTGTGACATGGCACATTATCCAGCAAATATTGGTCAGAAGTGGTAGACATGGTCAGCAATGATACTCAGTTCAGCAGTGGTACTTCAATGATGCTCAGTTGGTACTAAAGGGACCAAAGTGTTAAAATATCTTTCACACCATTACACTACCACCACACCAGTGTTATGAAAACCAGTTTTTTCATTCATAAAAGTCCTGTGGTAATTTGGTTAGTGGTGTGGTCAGTGGTTGTTTGAGTTTGGAGTTGTCTGTTTATCTGTTACGCTTATCTTTTTGCTGCTCAGTTGATATTTTCTTTTGCAGAATGGTGAAAAATGCAAACTCTCTGCTTGATGCAAAACTCAGAGGTATGAGTGTTAATTATATTTCTTCTACTGTATGTTATTCATGATCAATGGTCACTGTTAGGTGAAGGTAAATTAAACATGTTTTCTTATACCTTTTCCAGATCTATTTGTTTATGGTATTGGATATCATCACGCTGGCATGGATGTGTCAGACAGGAAAATCACCGAAAACACATTTACATTGGGTGACTTGCCAGTTTTATGTACGTTCTGCAACTTTATTTTCACTCTTTTATATTGCGCATTATTCAGGATGCATTATCATACATATAATATATAGGAAAACTTTTAATTTTTGTTTTAGTTACAACAAGCACTCTAGCCATGGGTGTGAATATGCCAGCCCACCTTGTGGTAATCAAATCCACAATGCACTATGTTGGTGGTGCATGCGAGGAGTACAGTGAAGCTGACCTGTTACAAATGATTGGAAGAGCTGGCAGACCACAGGTACTATTAACAAATACTAAATCATTATAAAGACAAAATGCCAGCTACAATTTAAGAAGTAAAACACAATATCAAAAACACAGTATTCAGATTAGGACAGTACACACTTGCTTTGGTTTTTGTTTAGTTTGACACAACAGCAACTGCAGTAATCATGACACGGTCTCAGACAAAGGACAAATACATGCATTTCTTGAGTGGTTTAGACTGCATAGAGAGCAGGTACACACCTTCTAATCACATTTTGTTCTGTTATCCATTTTAATTGCATTTCTGTGCTCTTTAAAAACAGATCATATGAACAATTTGGTTTATTTGTTACTTATGGATTTGACAAGTACAAAAAGTTACTATTTTCAGCTTGCATACAAACCTGGTGGAGCACTTGAATGCAGAGATAGTTCTTCACACCATATCTGATGTGAACATGGCTCTGGACTGGATCCGTTCCACTTTCCTGTACATCCGTGCTTTGAAAAATCCCAAACACTATGGTAAACCTCAAACCATGGCCACCCTGAAGTTACAGACATCAACCAAAGCTCTTTTTTATTAGCCTCTCATTTCACAGGCTTTCCCCCTGAAGTTGACAAGTGTGGAATTGAGACTAAATTACAAGGTATGAAAAATGAGTAGCTTAAATCAGTGAATCAGTTGATATTCAATGGCTAAAGAGTCTAGAATGTGCTGCTGGTATAAAAACAACATTGACGTTGTGTGTTTCAGAACTCTGCTTGAAGAATCTCAACTCTTTGGCCTCTTTTAACTTGATTACCATGGATGAAGACATCAACATCAAGCCCACAGGTTACTCATAATGTTTTTTCTACCAATAATATATATAATCTTTTCTTTTTTTAAGTAACTCTACCAATTTAGCTTTTGATTACAATGTCTGTATACATGAAATGGTTGCCCACAGAGACTGGAAAACTCATGGCCAGGTACTGTGTCGCCTTTGACACTGTGAAGCAGTTCAGCATGGTGACTGGAACAGAGACCTTACCTGAGCTGGTAAGACTGTATTGTTGTTTCTTCATTTCTAGATCCAGATGACTGCTTCAGGCATACATCATACAACATATTATAAGGATAGAAATCATTTTCCCACTTTCTAGATTGAAATGATATCAAAAGCAAAAGAGTTCAGTGACATGCAGTTAAGAGTAAATGAAAAGAAAACCTTGAACACGGTGAACAAGGATAAAAACCGAACCACCATCAGGTCAAAGTTGTCTTCATCTTTCTAAAACACACAGTTAGAGTTCTGCGTGTTTGTCGACTAACACTAGTAAACTGTTATATTTTAATTTTAGGTTTCCAATGGAAGGGAAGATCAAAAGTAACGACATGAAAGTGAATTGGTGAAGTCTTGCTTTTGCTGTTTGGTTGTATAATTTTACCCTATTGATTGTATCTGCTGTAATTGTTTTCATTATTTATGCATGTAATTATATTCTCATCCTAGTCTAATACAAGCTCAGCTCGGCTGCATTCCCATTCAGGAGTTTGGACTTATACAGGATACTGGAAAAATATTCAGAAATGCAATTAGAGTTAGCAGATGTATGTTACTAACATGACAGTGCTTAATATCTCTAAGCTTTCAATCTCTTTGATGGCATGGTGAAAGTACAGTTTTTTGCCACTTAACAAAGATTTTACCAAATGCTTCTTCTGATCTCTCCAAGATCTGACCGAGTTTCTCTGTCACCACTCCAAATCAAACTTTGCAGCTCAACTCAACGCTTTAATTCTTGCCAAATGTTTTCGAGCCAAACTGTGGGAAAACTCACCTTACATCTGCAAACAGCTTGACAGGATAGGTAATAGTATACAGAACGCTTCCTTTCTATATGTGTCTGTGCTCTTTGTGTAGTCTTATTTTTATATCCTAATGGGGACTTAAACCTGAATGCACACAGACTCATGGGGACTAATATGTGGTCTCCCCGTGAGTAAACATGCTCAGAAATCACACAGAATACAGAATCACAGTTTTCTGTGAGGGTTGAGGTAGTGGGATAGAATATGCAGTCGGTACAGCAGAAAAATCATTACATCTATGTGAAGTCCCCATAAGGATTGCAGACTAGACGTGTGTGTGTATATAAAACCTAGAGTTTAATAAAAAATGGTTGTGTTGTGTTTTCTATAATTGGGATCTTCTTTTGTAGGATTATCACTTGCCACTGCTTTGGTCAATGCAGGTCTTACAACATTCAGCAAAATTGAGCAGACCAGTCCTAGAGAATTGGAGCTAGTACGCTGAAATGTCCTTTCAATTTAATTAATACAATTGTTTAGATAAATAACTTTTCAGGAAGGAGTCACAATGCCCTTTATCTTGTTACAGTGGTAGTACTAACACATTATAATATTATCATTTTATTATTCATTTTCTGGCAGATTGTCAACAGGCACCCTCCATTTGGAAACCAGATTAAGGAAGCCATCAGCAAACTTCCCAGATATGAAGTTAGTTTGGAACAGGTAAGATTTCATATTTGTAGCCTTTTAAACTCAAATTGTGAGACTACATGAAATATTTATACTTCAAAATATAATATCTCTACAAAATACACAAAACTGTTTTCACATACACATTAATATTTTACATATACATTAAGTAGTAATTTAGTAATTTTCACATGTACATTAATAAGTTTTAATATGAAGTCTTAACGGTGATAAGACAGCAGTTTAAATCGTCATAATTTTACTCTTTCAAACATTATTATATTGACCTTATTCTTCAATGCAGACGTGCGCTCGTTTTTGCGATTGTTTTAAAACTTCAGATTCAGCTGCCTATGGGAGAAATGACTAGGAATAATAAACCGCAGAACCGCAGTGCTCTATTAACAAGTGTTTGCATGATTATGAGCAAATCATATAATAAGAAAATATCAGTTTGCAACATCAAGCAGCGTAACAGGCTAAAATAACGTCTAAAAATGAATGCAAGTGAATAAGACCGGAAGTCTTGAGCCAAAAAGATTCAAATGGCTGCGCCTGCTCGTATGCAAAGAATAAGGTGAATGCAATGAAATATTTTCTTCTAGATTCCACGATACAGTCCATCCACAGCTGAGATTGTTTTCACAGTCAACATGAGTAACTTTAAGGAGTTGGCACTGAAGCGGACAGCACCAGACCACCATTATGTCACTCTTATTGTTGGAGATTGTGACAATAAGGTGGTTTTCCAACAAAAAATCTCGTAAGTTCTATGTGATTTAGTTGTCATTAGCGAATCATCTTTTTTGTTTGTTTTTGAATGATGGAAGCAATGCATGTTTTGCTATTAAGGGACACCTTGATCTTGAAGTCTGGGAGCTGGTCAAAGAGAATCGAGGTGACAAGATCACCAAAGGGAGAAGAGCTCAGCATTCATTTGATAAGCTCTGAATATGGTCAGTGGTCATATATTATGTCTGACAAACACTTAAACTAGTCGTAATGGTTTATGGATGATCACATTTCAGTATAATATAGTTTTTTTGGCCTAAACAGAAACATACAGAGCAACCTGTTCGCTGATTTCTGTTATTTTTGTAGAGTGAATATGTGAATATGTGTTGATTGTGTAGTGGGTCTGGACATACAGCAGGACTACAGCGCCCACTACTCAGGAGTGCAGGGTTTGCGAGCTAATTGCTCCATTACAGAGAAACCAACATGGAGATTTCAGAGGATTCACGACACAATGAAGAAGAGACAAGGCCCCACAGCCGCAACTCCCAATCCTTCACTCAACGGTCAGATTATTATTTGAAAATGATTATTATATATCAAAATGTATTATTATTATTATGCATTGACTAGAGATGCACTGATCGAGGTCTGCTGGTCTTTTGTCCAATTCAGCCGGTTCATCCTGTTAGGAGTGCTGTCATAGAGATACCCATACTTTATTGGCCATCTGAGTACTTAATCTGAAAATTTGTCAATACTTGACAAATTAATGCTGTCAGTAAACATAATGTAAAACACTGTACACTTCCTGACAAAAGTCTTGTTGCCTATCCAAGTTTTATAAACAAAAAATAATAACTTGACTTCTAGTTGATAATTTGGTATCAGAAGTGGCTTTTATGAAAGGCAAAGGCCTCTAGATTAGGCTTATTTTACCTAAATAAAATATGATCATGACTTGATTTTGAATTATTTAATTAGGACAGTAAGGTCTGACTTTGCTTAGACAAAAGTCTTGTCACTTAACAAAAATAATGAACAGTATAGAATATAAAGTCATTGTGCAGTGGAAAATTTATTAATATTGTGTATGATTCCCATAAGTTTGGAGGACTGCATCTATACGTCTCTGCAATGACTCAAATAACTTATTAATAAAGTAATCTAGAATGGCAAAGAAATTCCTGCCGGACTCCCATAGTTCATTAAAATTATTTGGATTCATCTTTGATGCCTCGTCCTTCATCTTACCCCAGACATGCTCAATAATGTTCATAACTGGTGACTGGGCTGGCCAATCCTGGAGTCCTTGACCTTCTTTGCTTTCAGGAACTTTGATGTATGAGAAGGAACGCTATCCTGCTGAAGAATTTGCCCTCTCATTAGAACATCCTCAACCTCCTGGTTTACCTCAAAGTACAGCGGTGTAGAGTTTCTGTAGAGATATTTGCCATGTCGTATTCATGTTAAAGAATTGGGTCACCCAAAAATGAAAATTCTGTCGTTAATTACTCTCCCTCATTTTGTTTTAATCCCCTGAGACATTCATTTATCTTCGGAACAGAATTAACATATTTTAGATTGTTCATCATAGACAAGACTCATAGTCCTGAGATGTTCAAAGTCCAGGAAATAACCCATAAGCATTATCAAAACATTCTGTGAGGTTTAACTTTAACCATCTGCTTCAAAATACGTTTGTGTTCACCTATTTCTTCTGCATTAAAACAGAGTGCATGTTTACTATGGGAAAAACAATATTTGTTTGTTGCACTGCCGTAGTAAACACACACTGACCTGACATGGGAGAGAAGAAATGGCTGACAAAAATCATATCTACAGTTTTATTTTGTCATATAAATGTGTTTTTAGAGCTTCGTAAAATTACAGTTGAACCACTTAAATCACACGGAATATTTGACAGTATTTTGGTTCCTGATTGTCTTGTGACCATTGCTGTATATGGAGGATGAGGGAGCTTATCTAAAATATACTATTTTGTGTTCAGAAGATGAACAAAGGTCTCTGGGATTGGAGGGACACGAGGGTGAGTAATTAATAAAAGAACTTTCTTTTTTGGATGAGCTAATCCCTCAATAATTGACCCTGTACCACATAACTAGTCATCATTTTTTAAGTTTGGTGGACTGCATCTATACATCTCTGCAATGACTCAAATAACTTATTAATAAAGTAATCTGGAATGGCAAAGAAAGCGTTCCTGCAGGACTCCCATAGTTCATTAAAATTATTTGGATTCATCTTCGATGCCTCGTCCTTCATCTTACCCCAGACATGCTCAATAATGTTCATATCTGGTGACTGGGCTGGCCAATCCTGGAGTCCTTGACCTTCTTTGCTTTCAGGAACTTTGATGTATAAGAAGGAACGCTATCCTGCTGAAGAATTTGCCCTCTCCTGTGGTTTGTAATATAATGGGCTGCACAAATGTCCTGATACCTCAGGCTGTTGATGTTGCCATCCACTCTGCAGATCTCTTGCACACCCTCGTACTGAATGTTATCCCAAACCATGATTTTTCCTTCACCAAACTTCATGAGTAATACACTCTGCTAGACATAACAGTCATAAGTGAGTTTAGAGAAAACAGTCGCATTTAAGTTGTCAGCATTTGCTCTACCAGAACAAAACAGAATTGGAAATTATGTATCTATAAACTCTGTCTATACATACAATTATTTATTAAATAAATATATATATATTAATATATTATAAGCATATGCTTATCTTTTGACTTTTGTGAAATAAGAAAAAAGGAAAAGCTATAAAAATTAATGCTGTTTGGGAGAAACAGTAGTGTTTATATTTTTTATGGAATAAAGTATATTTTTGTTTGTCTATGCTGGCAGTTAAAGAAAATCTGAATTTGTAAATTCAATTATAGTATTATCCCTTTAGAACTTTCTTTAGCATCTGTGCTCCCAAAGAGCATCTCACCCTCCAAACGCCATTGTCAACATGGTCTTCTGAGGCACAAGTAATTTATTATATAAGAAAAAGACTCGCGCAGCTGCTCTTACCGCAGCAAGTTTTCTGTTTGATATTTGACACCAGTTTATCAGGAATTGACCATTGTGTTTTAGATGACACATTGGATGGAGGGTGGCTCAGGGGTTAGCACTGTTACCTCACAGCAAGAAGGTCGCTGTTTTGCGTTCCAGCTGGGCCAGGAGACTTTTTTGTGAGGAGCCTGCATGTTCTTCCTGTGTTCGCATATAGGTTTCCTCTGGGTGCTTCAGTTTCCCCAATAGTCCAAAGACATGCAGTATATTGTAGTGCATTGATCACCAACCATTTTTAGGCCAAGAATACTAACCTCTGCCTTGCTGAAAGACAAAATCTACCCATCAAAAAAAACTTGACTGTAAAATATTTTTTTTTACATTTTTTAATAGCATTTGTTTAAGACCTGTAATTTAACATGTACAAACACTAATCTAACCTACTTTAAAATTTAATTGATGCAACCAAGAAAATATGTGAAGATGCACCTGGATGACATTTGGAAGGGTGATAATGTTTGGATGACAATGCACTGTGACATTAGCAGTAATGAGATCTTATAAGGTGCCTGTAAAAATAAAAAAATAAAGATTGGTAATATGATTTTTAATAACACTTCTGCAGGTAGCCTACTACATTAGCATTTTATAAACAAGCTGTAATAAATTTGTACTAGTACTGTAACAATAATAACTATTAGGGCCTTCATAATTATATACCAAAACATTATGATACAATTTAGCAATTTTAATTTTCATTTTGTGCAATATTTTGCAGCATCAATTCACAATGTCATAAGAAGGCAAACTGCTGCTTGTAGCTGGATATTATTGTGGCAGCTTAGAGCCCGACCACATCAAACGCGTTGTTTCAGTTGAGAGGCACCTTTTTAAAGGTGTTTTTAATTAGCAGTGAGATTTTGTGAGCTTCTCATGTGCCTTGAGTTTTCGCGTTTCATAAAAAACATTTATTGTTTTAACTCGCTGTGCTGTAGGCACACAGAAAACTTGAGTGTGTCGCAATGCGCACGCTTCGTTCCCTATTGGTGCACACAAGCCATGTGTCTCCATTTGAAATAACAAACTTAAGCGCACAAAAAACACGATATGTAAACAGTACCTTATCACTTTGAGGCTAGCTCCTTGCTGAATGTCATATGAAGAACTGTATATTGACATTTGAAAACAGCAGTTGGGTCAACAAAAATAAAGTGAGATACATCACTCTGCGTTTTTTTTTTTTACTTATTCTTCTGTCATTTTTGGGATCTACCGTTAAAGTGATAAAAATCTACTAGACAATCACGATTGACAGGTTGGTGACCACTGCTGTAGTGTATGAGTGTGTGTGTAAATAAGAGAGTTTATGAGCAGTGGGTGTTCAAGTGTTGTGTGTGCTGTGAGTGCTGAGTTGAGGGAGTGGAGAACAGTGAAGGAGTGTGACTGAGTGAGTCATTAAATGTAAATCCTGCAATATTTGAAAATCTTTTATACAATATTCCTATTTTGCTCATAAATTTAATTAGCATCTTTGGATAGAAACATAGTTACTGGTGTAATCTTCGCTTATTTGAACTCGCTTGGCTTCTTTGATGTTCCTGCTATCTTCCTTGCATTCTTCCTCTACTGTCACCCCATTATCACCTTCATTTGCGGTCTCTCTCTTGCAAAAAAAAAAAAAACATTAAAATAAACCAAGACTCTAAAATATATTCATACTTACTTCACCATATTTACTTTTTACTGTTTTTATACTCCTGTCTAGAAAACTGTTAATTAAATATCTGGTTGCTGCACTCCTCTTGTCTCTGGCACAATCAGTGCATCTCTAAATAAAACTGAATGAAGAATTAATAAATGGCTTAAATAATGTAGTAATATTTATGGCATGTGTTAAACATATTATATTCAAATTCATATAGACATTCTCTTCATGGATCAAGTTGCTCCAAACATGGTTAAGAGAAATTGCCATCATCTCTGCAAAAACAAAGAGCTCTGTAGACATGACTGCTGTGAGTACAAGAGGTTTTAGGTGATCCTAGACTGCTCTCCTTGTCTGTACTGGTTCATTCATGACATTTCTTTTTTTAGGCAAAATTGGAGTCAAAAGGACTGGACTACAGTCCAATGTCTCCTCATACCTAGACAACCTAAAAATGAGGAATGAGAAACTTTGTGAGACTCCTGTGAAGCGGTTGAAGGTCAGAATTCTTATGATCAGGATTGCATGTACACAACGGTCAGAAAATGTAATTCGTTATAACCTAATAATAGTTCAGCTGCATGCCAATATTTTGTTTTGTGAGATATACTGTATTTTCAATTGAGTTTTGACTTTCTCTTTAGATGATGATGAATAATGGCACAGCAGCTATAAGCATGCAGCAGTTCTCCTACAATCCCAAAGACACACTTTCTGCTGCCAAGAGGTACTCCAGTGTTTGTGTTATTAAACTTTAAGTTCACCTAAAAATGAAATCCCTGAGACCTTCGTTCATATTTGAAACAAAAATTAACATATTTTAGGTGAAATAGCTGAGAGCTCCCTCATCCTCCATAGACAGCAGGGTCCCAGACTCAAAAAACAAAACAACTTCATACAATTCATTTCCTCTGTGACAGTATAGTGTGTGTTCATGAGCACTGTGCACTGATGTATGCACACACATGGCTTTCTCTGTTTGAAACAAACCACAGGCACGTGCATCAGGCACAACTGAGCCTGACATGTGAATGTGTGTCTTAAACTGACACAGAGGAAAAGAGACTGTTGAATCATTATAAAATAATTATTTTAGATGTATGTGCAAACAAAAGTAATCTTGAAGCTTGATAATATTTCCACTGATTCACTGAAGGCATATGGACTGTTTGAGATTTTTTTGGCATTTGTCTGAGAATGAGTGCACTGTTGCTATATATGGAGGATGAAGGAGCTCTCAGATTTTACCAACATAGGCTCATTTTGAAAATGTAGCCCTAAATACAGTACATTACTGGAGGCTACATTTATGTAGCCAGAGGAACGTTTGGCTGCATTTCATCCTTAAAACAAATGCAAGTTGCCAGTATGATGTCGTTCCTTTTCGTGCTTACCAGCTGACCTCTTACCTCCATATGGACGGCTTTCCCGTTGTTACCAGTTTTGGCGAAGAACAGTTTCAGAAACCAGGTAAAACAAAAACAAAATCCAAAAAATAAAACAAACAACAGGGTGAGAATGTGGTATAATCTTAAAACGTGGTAAAAATCAGGCGGCCGCGATGGGTTTTCTTTTTCTGGATTGCTTTTCAAAAACTGTCAGTTTGGTTTTCGGAAGTGGGTGGGCACACGCGAGAGAAATTTGAGATCTCAAGAAGCATACACAACAGCCTCTGGTGGATTCGTGAAAAACACAAACTGCCAAAAACGTAGCTCGTGGGATGTATTTAGTGCTCTTCAGAAATGTATATAGGGGTACGTAATCAGAATGAGTCTGGGTTGGATCTTACCTCTTAATTTTGTGGATTAATATAAGATTGCGTAATAAATACCATAATTTTGTGTGAACCGATCCTTTATCATGTTTAGATTGGATTTTTTTTTTACATTGATGATGTTTTTATTTATTTTTAAGGTTTAAAGGAAGTCAGTGTTACGCTCAAAATGCATATCAAGTCCAAGATCTGGAGGCCAGTTTTGCCACTCCATGCCAGAATTCATCATCTGAGGCATGGCTTGATGGTATGCTTACTCTTAATCACATACACCTAAAATATTGCAGTAACCAAGATTGTGAGGTTGACTGCATGGTGGCGCAGTGGGTAGCATGTTCGCCTCACAGCAAGAAGGTCATTGGTTCAAGCCTCGGCTAGGTCAGTTGCCGTTTCTGTGTGGAGTTTGCATGTTCTCCCTGTGTTCGCTTGGGTTTCCTCCACAAGTCCAAACAGAAATGAATGAAAAGAAAAGAAAATGAATAAATGAAGATCGTGAGATACTATTATAGCTTTTATTTAGAAATCAGGATTTATTTTATTCTATTTCAAATTTTTTTTTTTACATTAGTTATTTCATTTGTGTGCTATTAACAGCCTCTTTCATTTCATGGCACATGAAACAAATGCTTGTTACTAAAGATATACTAAAATATTTGATATTAAAATATTAATACCAAAATATACTTTATTCAAAATTACATAACAGTGTAATTTTTAAGGACATTATCTGACAACGTGATGCTGGAAAATGAACTCTGATGTTTTTATTGTCAAACTATTTACAGGTTACATTGATGAGCTGGGAGATGGGTATATTGAACATGTAAACCCTGCATTAGAACATCCTCAACCTCCTGCTTTACCACAAAGTACAGTGGTGTAGAGTTTCTGTAGAGATATTTGCCATGTCGTATTCATGTTAAAGAATTGGGTCACTCAAAAATGAAAATTCTGTCGTTAATTACTCTCCCTCATTTTGTTTTAATCCCCTGAGACATTCATTTATCTTCGGAACAGAATTAACATATTTTAGATTGTTCATCATAGACAACAATGGTCCTGAGATGTTCAAAGTCCAGGAAATAACCCATAAGCATTATCAAAACATTCTGTGAGGTTTAACTTTAACCATCAGCTTCAAAATACGTTTGTGTTCACCTATTTCTTCTGCATTAAATCAGGGTGCATGTTTACTATGGGACAAACGATATTTGTTTGTTGCACTGCCGTAGTAAACACACACTGACCTGACATGGGAGAGAAGAAATGGTTGACAAAAGTCATATCTACAGTTTTATTTTGTCATATAAATGTGTTTTTAGAGCTTCGTAAAGTTACAGTTGAACCACTTAAATCACACTGAATATTTGACAGTATTTTGGTTCCTGATTGTCTTGTGACCATTGCTGTATATGGAGGATGAGGGAGCTCATCTAAAATATACTATTTTGTGTTCAGAAGATGAACAAAGGTCTCTGGGATTGGAAGGACACAAGGGTGAGTAATTAATAAAAGAACTTTCTTTTTCGGATGAACTAATCCCTTAATATTTGACCCTGTACCACATAACTAGTCATCATTTTTTAAAACTGACATTTGCACATCTGAAAGCCAATAAATAAGCTTTCCATTGATATATGTTTGGGATAGGACAATATTTGAAAATCTGAGGGTTAAAAAACATATTAAATAAAATGAAATTGTCCTTTAAAGGTATCCAAATTAAATTCTTAGCAAATATTTATTACTAATCAAAAATTCAGGTTTGATTTATATTATTTATGGTGGGAAATTTACAAACTGTCTGCATGGAACATGATCTTTAAATAATATCCTAATGACCTTGGTATATACATCGATAATTTTGGTGCTTACTGTATTTTATTGTTGCAAATACAACAATTTCCTACAAATATACCAACCAAAACCGACCTAAGACTGGTTTTGTGGTCCAGGATAACATATAATAATAATAATAATAACAGCAATATCAATGAAGCAGTTAACTCCACAAGTCATAAAACTGAAATGTTAAATCTTTTCAGAGATGACATTTAACAGTCAGCCTAAGCCACACAATGATGGACACATGCCCAGGGTCAGTCTTAATAAAGCCAGGGTTTATTTAAACCCAACCCACAGCACCGACAGTGGTCTTTTCAGGTCTGATTTCCCTGATGTGACATTTGACCTGGGAGTAAACTATTGGGATGATTTTGATGACAGAAACCTGGTTGATGCCAGCAATGTGTGTTGTGAATCCCAACAATTTAACCCGATGACAGAGCAACATCAGCCAGCACATTCTGGTTTGTTAAATTCATCTTATAATTCTTTTTCCATTTTATAATATATTTTTTGAATGTCTATATTTTAGTAAAACTGTGAAATATTAAATACATTTTTATGCATGTGGAGGTTTGGCTGCAGCCTCTTATTGTCCAACACAAACGTTGCAAGGAACTGAGAGTCCTGTCTTACCACAAAGGTAACTTTAAGGGCTTTCCCTCCTCTTTATTCCAACATCTAGCAGTGTTTCATTACTGTATTCTGATTACTGTATGTTGGGTGACAGTTTGTGCCATAGAATGTCAAATAGCATCTTTCCATTGACTTCACATATAAATCACTCGCACTTCATCTGAGTCTGCTTACTGCTCAGGCTGCAAAACAATTTACCTCCACTTTCATGTAATGTTATGATTGTGATGGTGCAGGTGAGACTCATTTTTCGAGAGAGAGTCAAATACATCATACGCTGCATATATGCAACATCTCATGTAAAACAATTAATTGCAAACTGTAATAAATATAATTTGATTATATGGTTTGGATATGGGTGTTTTATGAGATTATTGACATTATTTGCAAATAATTTTGCATTTAAATTAAGAATTTAGCAGGATTGCAAAAATTTGCGACTTTGTTGATTTTGTGTTGGATTCAGCGTTCACAAAATCGCGAAAAACTAGGGGGTCTGATAAAAGTTAAATGCAATACATTTTCATTGTCATAATAAACACTCTTTCATTCTATTAAGTTTAAGCTTCATAATTCCACAGTATTGATCTTGGTCAGCTATAATTCCACTCAAATTTCCTGAGGGATGAATAAACTGAAGCTGAACTTGACATTGCAGATCCTGCGATGTGTCTATTGTGAAGGCTGACATTGCAATTTAACCATGATATAACTATAATAATAATAATTATATGACTTTTTTCAGGGTGCAACCAATGGCTTTTACACCTAAAAATGTAAGTATCGTTAAATACTTTAAACATTTAACTTAAATATAAAAAATAATGTGGTGCCCTGTATTTTAAATATGCTAGAAAGCATAAAATGGATGGCTGTTTTTCATTCACAGTTACATAGTTTTCATTTATTGTCATTTTACAGGCAATGTGGACAAAAATGAACACAAACTCCCTCTCAAGTGACCAGAGTCAAGCCAAAACAGGTTCAGTCCAAAAAAGATTTGATTTTTTCTCAAGGACTGATGCAGCTCTGAAGGAAAACACACCTCTTAGCAGGTATTTCAAGATTTATTACATTTTAGTTTTTATATTGCAAGTTTACAATATGTTAACGTTCATTTAACTATTGCAGTGATCACACAAAGGAAATCAGCGATGAGGCCCATGTTTTTTTTGGTTTGTTTGATGGCCTTTTTTAATTGTGTGACTACAATAAGAAGAATCCAGGTTTCTATGATATTTGTTCATTTTATGATGTTCTTGTTTAAATACTACTCACTCTATAGACATTTTACAACAAACAGCATCAGATATGAAACTCCCTGAAAAATAGATATTAGTTATTAGAAGTTATTATTATTACATGTTGAAGAATAGTTTTCTGTTGACTGGCTATCCTATAAATACACAAAAAAATATGATTACTGTTCTTAAGTATATTAAAATGATTATAAGATGGGTTTATAACTGTTATTTGAAATGTGAATAGATGTTTATGATTGTCAGAGTTGTAAAGTAAATTATAAAGAAGTGTTTTGTGTTTTTTTTCAGTGTTGTTTTAGTTATTGAGTTAGAGTTAGTGAATAGTTTTTAGTTTGCTGTATATAAAACAATAAAATGTTCATGTTATATCCATATTTAGCTAGCAGTGTTTTCCTGTAAGGAAAATATTTCAACCTTATGAGAGAAAGAACATTTTTTACATTTATTATGTAGCAATCTTTTTTCACAACACACACACAAAACAAATGTGCGAGAGCAAGAAACTCAACTGCTCAAGTAGAGATTGGCAAAGGTTTATTGAAATTCAAACATTTTTTTTAACAGCAAATGACTGATGAATCATACACACACGACACTCCAACGTTGTCTGGCCAATTTACGCCCAAGAATTAAGACTTTTAATTGAAGACAATTAAACTCAAACACAATTTTACTGCAAACACTAAAATAACTTTATCACTCAGTAAAGACCTGCTTCCTGTTTCTTTCTTGTGGCCTAAATCTTTGTTAGTTTAATCAAAGGAAAGCATCAGTCAAACTGACTAAAAATGTTAAGTTAAACTTTGCATAACTAAAAAACTTTAGTTGAAACTAATATTAGTTAAAGTATCATAAAAACATCTGATTTCATGACTTTTTGTCATGTCATTTTTTACAATTCGGTGCAAAGCATTTGATTGGTCTGGGATGAAAGATTTTGTATTTTTTTCAGTTAGATTATTGATTCTCCTCAGATTCTCTGGACTTGGGAATGGCATTGGTACTGGCACTGGGACAGAGACTGGCATTGGGTCTGGCACTGGGACTCTTCCTCTGCTGCCCTGCACTGGGCTGCGTTGTAGATGTAGCCCTCTCTCGTCTCAGTTTTGCTAAAAATAAATCAATACACTGGTTAGTTTGAAAACTAGGAAATTCTTAAATAAAGAGGCTGACTGATTGATTGATTGATTGATTGATTGATTGATTGATCGATTGATTGATTGATTGATTGATTGATTGATTGATTGATTGATTGATTGATTGATTGATTGATTGATTGATTGATTGATTGATTGATTGATTGATTGATTGATTTAAAGGTAAATTCACCCAAAAATGTTAATTATGCCACCCTTTTCTCTGGTGGCTCCAAACTTTTATGAGTTGTTTTTTTTTACTGTTGAACACAAAAGATGATATTTTGAAGAATGTTGGAAATAGTGGAAGACACGCTGGGGCACAGTTTGCAAGTTCTCCCATTGTTCACTTGAGTTTCCTCCGGGTGCTCCGGTTTCCCCCACAGTCAAAAGACATGTGGTGTAGGTCAATTGATTAAGCTAAATTGGCTGTAGTGTATGAGTAGCTAGAAAGTCATCCATTCCTAAAACATATGCTGAATAAGTTGGCGATTCATTCCACTGTGGCGACCCCTGATTAATAAAGGGACTAAGCTGAAGGAAAATGAATGAATGAATGTTGGAAATAGGTAGCCTTTAAAAGCATTATGGAAGTCAATAGCTACTCATTTCCAACATTCATCAAAATACTTTTTTTTGGGTTCTACAAAACAAGCGCTCAAACAGGTTTAGAACAAGTGGAGGATGAGTAAATGATGAGAGCATTTTAATTTTGGGGTGAACTATCCTCCTGTGGCATGTGATAGTATTACAAATGCAGTGACTTACCATTGCATTCTTTTGTATGCGATGCTCATCAAAATTCCTCCCAGAATTAACAAAGCTGCTCCCACCCAGGCTATGTAGAGGGCAGGGCCAAACGTGTACCTAACCATTCCGAATAATAATAGAAAAATCAGGAAGTTATGCACTCTGTTTTTTTACACATGACACATGTGAATTACATGCTGGTGGATGACTGCTGTGGGGTTTTTTTTTTCTTTTACCTGGAAGCAGATGGGTCCATTGCTGCTACATTGTTTGCACACTGTACTCCTCCCTTCTCTCCTTGCTTTTGGTTGAACTGGGGCATCATGAAACTAGGCACTAGTTGATCAGCGTACACTGATGCTGCAGCAATACCGCAAATTCCTACAGAGAAAAGAGAAAGATGATAAGAAACTTATATCATGCTATTATAACGTCTGTAAACATAGTGATAACAGAAGGATCAGACAGGTTTAGTTTGGCTAGTGAGTGATAAATAATCTTTTGTTTATATACCAGCAATGAAGAAAATGATCGCAGAACTTAGGATGAGTTTGGCTCTGGTGGAAAGCTGCATATTTCTCATTTTGAGGCACTTCAAGCAGAAAAACCCGATGAACACTGCGATCACGGCCACCAAAATCGCTATTATCATCAAAGCTCTTGCAGCCTGGAGGATTCCTGAAAACAAAATAATGACATTAACATCTTTTCGTCAGTTTTGTTTTTGTTCAATCTCGTCTTGATATTAGTGTTGTAAATGTGCATTTATATTGTCTTCTTTATAATGTGCATTTATATTGTCTTTAAGTGAACAGTTGCGAGACAGAGCCAACTACATTAAAAATCATGGCTCATTATCAGAATCTGGGGTTTGACGAAGATTGATTAAAAGGATAGTTCATCCAAAACTGATAATTCTGTCATCATTTACTCACCTTTGACTTGTTTCAAACTTGTTTGACTGATTTTCTTCTGTTTAACACTAAAGAAGACATTTTGAAGAAAGCTGGAACCTTGTAACTAGGCATGGGACGATAACCGGTTTCAAGGATTACCTCGGTTTAAAATGGCTAAAATGTTCTGTTATACTGTTCCTAAGGTATATGTAAGGAGTTTTTTTGTGTGTTGGAAAGATATCTGTGTTATTGAAACAAATGAAGACAGAAGAAGTCAACGATTTATTTGAATTATTTAACCTGACATGTTTACTCTTCCAAAATATTGTAAATGTTTCCTAAAAGAAATTATGTTGTTCAATGGGGACAAAAATATTTTGTCTTTACCCAGACATTTAAAAAAGAATTTAATTTAGAGCAGCAATCACAATACCGTGATACCGTTGTATTTTTATCCAAGGTTATCATAGCGTCAGAAAGTTATACCGGCCCATGCCTAACTGTAACAATTGATTTCCATAGTTTTTCCTATTGAAGTTAATAATTATGTTTTTAGCTGTGTTCAACAGAAGAAACTCATAACTGGTTGAAACCACTTGAGGGTGAGTAAATAGTGAGGGGGCGTTCCTTAGAGGACAGAAATGTCTGCCAACAATATAACTACAGTATAAAATAACTACTAAAAATTCTCAAATTTGATTTTTAAAATATAATAAATATAACTCTAGAAGATAGAAATAAAATCTTGCCAACAGTAGAAGGCATGTTAAGAAAGAATGCTCGATTTAATTAAGATTTTTAAGATTATTATTTAATTAAGATTTTGCAGTATTACTTCCTATTTATTTATTGTACTTTGCATAAATTGAAAAAAATGTATAAAAAAAATAATGAGGGTGAAATTAAAATGTCCACTCTTTGGCACAATGGATGCTGTTTTCATTTACAGTCAAAATAAACTATATATATATATATATTTACATTTATAAATGATAATGAGATAAATGTTTTCACACACACACACACACACACAAGATAATGAATAAATAAAAGCTGATCTTTTAATGCCGTTGCTGCAAAAATTCCTGGAATCAACAAAAAAATCAGAAAAATAAGCAACCTTTTAACCCCTTTGACTGCCTCACCAAGACAAAAATGTTTGGATTGCATTTCTTAACTCCTAATGTCTCGTGTTAACACACTCATTGCATTTTTTTCACACCTTCCCATAATTTCTAAAATATCAGCCACTACCAAATTCTTGATATGTTTGGTTTATGATAAAAGTCCCGGAATTAATACATATACTATGAAAAATCTGAAAATATGAAGTGTAAAACCAATTATTTAAAAATATATTCAAAAAAAAAAAACGTTAAATCCTCTTTATTTTTTGAAGTATTTGATTTAATATTTCAACTTCTCATTTAACATGTTTTCTTGTTTTGTTTTTTTAAAATAAAACCAAAATCAAGTGTAATAGTGCAGCAGGATTATGTTTGTTATATTTTTTGTAAACCAACAATGCTATGTGTGTAAACTATTATTTAAAACAGTCATTCTTTAAATGACTTTAACAGTCATTCTTTAAAACAGTAAAAACATGGTCAACCATTTGGTAGAGCAGGCAGTTAAAGGGTTAAGGCTGAATTATACTTCGATGTCGAGTGATCGGTGTCAAATGAGTGGTAAATCTCATTGCACTGATTCATTTACTTGAACTGGACATACCCACTGCACATGGACATTTGTAATTATGTTTATCTGTAAGCACACTTCTGCTATTAATAGTATCCTGTACATATATTCATTTATTGTAAATCTGTTCATAGCTAATACAACCTGTATATAATGTTGATAGTACATCCATCTGTAAATATCACCATAGTTTTTCTATAACTGCACTTTATAACTTATACCTGTATCCTGCACTTGCTGCTATTGCACTGCTGGTTAGACCTAAACTGCATTTCGTTGCCTTGTACTTGTACATGTGCAATGACAATAAAGTTGAATCTAATCTAAAAATCTAATCTAAATCTCACCTGAGTAGTTAGGATGGCTGTAGAGAGGCTGGCACTCAGGGAATACAGTCCCGGACATCTCGCAGTCCTTCCACAGACCCTTATAAGTGTAGATGGGGCTGATCTTTTGGGGATGATCCTGTTGCTGGTTTCTGAAACACCAGACGTCCATTAGGGTGGCTGCAAAAACTCCAGCCGTCCCAATGACGCCTGAAACGAAGCCTGTGGTTTGCAGAGCTGGGGCACTCATTCTGTCTGTTCTGTGTTTCTCGCTGAAGATCTGCTGGTGTCCAGTGTTGAGCTTCACTGAGGCTGGACAGGCTGAGGCTGCTTATAAACTGTCACGCACACTCATAAAGTGATGCTTGTGATGATAACCTTTGAGTGGTTGGAGATCCACCTACTTCCAATGCAAACAAAAAAGAAGTGTTTTAATCATCAAAAGCGCCATCCGTCTGATCATTAACAAACACATATTATACCTGAGGTCACTTGATGTGTAATATCTCAGAACAGTTCAGACAGGCCTTAAACCACACGCCTAATTGTTCGATCATGGTGACTCAGTGAAAAAACATTAACATCAGATGATTCTGCGTTATTTTGCCTTCGCCTTTGATTGTTCCTCTGCTGAATACTTTACTGATGCATGAAGAATCAGCAGATGATGAAAAGAGAATGAGAGCAATAAATAATTAGTTCATTTGTGAGCGGAGAATGCCAAACGTGAGATGTTGTGAATTGAGTCGCGCGTGTGTGTGTGTGTGTGTGTCATGAGTACAGGTTTGAAATGGTTTATAGCAATAAATAGGATGCACGTGATGAGACCAAGCCAAATAACTCATTTATGATTGTGCATGATATCATAACTCTGTAGCTCATTTATTATAGATAATCATTCAGATTTGCTCCAGACATAAACAACAACACTAGTGACTAACCGCACTTTCCATAGAAAACTAAAGATAAATGATATAGAAATATATATATAAACCACCAACAAATTTAAGTTGATAAAAACTTTTCATCAAGTTTGTCCTAAAACTATTGAAAAACATCTGTTCTTGCCATAGGACACTTTTGGACTTTTTGATCCACTTCAAATGTTGACCACTATACATATATGGGATTATGTGGCATTGTAATATTATAATGGCCAATTCAATAAAAAACAACTAACTGTATCTCTTAAAGATGTTTCTTTTTGTTTAATATACCACTAATGTACTGTATAGTAATTGTTTTGTTTTTTTAAAGGGCACCTATGATGAAAATCATTATTTTAGGCTGTTTTGACAGAACTTTAGGCGTAGTGTGTCCACAGTCATATTGGTGTGATAGAAACACAATAAGCCTCTTTTTTTAAATTTCCTAACATTAAAGTAGGATCCAAATCCCTCCCATTTTGAGGCCCACCGCAACGTGATGTACACTGAAAAAAATTATTCAAAGATGATTCCTTGGATTTACTCAAATTTTTTTTACGTTAAGTGGTTGTAAACAATTTATTTTGGCTGAATATAAACAAACAAATTAAGTTGAACATTATTAAATTTAATTTGTTTGTTTAAATTCAACACAAATAAATTGTTTGCAACAGTTTTGCATGCAACACTTTTTTCAGGAGTGCAGTTTCCTCACCCACCGAATTGATTGACAGCACCGTATTAACATGTCTCTAGTGGCACGTATAATCATTTCAACAAAAAGCTCTCTGTGATCATCAATCATCATCAAATGTGATCAAGAATAAGTTTTACAAATTTAAAACATTTTTAAAATAGTGCATTTTTAGTGATTTTACCATCTCTATCACCACAGCTGTGTGTCAGTACAGTTATAAAAGAAGACGATTCCATTCCGTTATGTGGATTTTAAATCATGTTTATTTTCTACATTAACATAACAGATATCCATACAGTAGTGGATATAATGCGTGTTCTGCACTCTCAGAAAAAAAGTACACGGTGGTACAAATAATGTTCCTTGAGGAACAGGTTTATGTCTTTGTAAAAGTTGTACCTTATATTGTACAGAAAAGACTTCTTATGATACTATTCTGTGCCTTTTATGGTACAACTGAAATGAAGGTACACAATTGTTCTCAACTCCTTTATTACAATACCTATGAAAATAAAATGACTGGAAAGGCGAAGTGATTTTATGAATAATTTCTATATTAAAACAAGAATCATCATTTAAATATGTTTAAAGAAACTCAAAAACTAATTATTAAGTTCTATAATACAATATTACAAAACAACTGGTAAAACATAAAACTATATGTATTGTACCTTCATCAAAGGTACAATATTGTATCTGCAGGTTTTAAAAACCAAAGGTACATTTTGGTTTCCAGTGGACCATCATGTCCTTAAAGGTACAAACTGCAATGGTACAAATTTGTTTCTTTGTCTTAAGGTACAATTCTGTCCCATAAAAAGGCACTGACCCAGTGACAAGGGTTTGTACCTTCTTTGGTACAACATTGTACCATTTTTTCTGAGAGTTTGTCATATTTGCATGCAAAAACAGTGCAAATTTAAACGCATGTGCTGTGTGTATGTGCACAAACATTTGTAACGACATTGTGTGTGACTCATCAAAAGGCTTGAATCAACTCCACAACAAATATATCAGTTTTATCAAGTAGTAATTGGTAAAGTTTTTACTCCAGAATTTTTCACAAGCGTTACGTGAGATCTGCTTCCTTCATGTCTGTCACTGTGCTGTTTATCTGATGCAGCCGGTGGCCGGGGAGAACTAGCATTAACGGCACAGGCAACAAAAACAGCTACATTGTGTTCAGAGCAGAAATGATATTCTGAAAGGTATAATAAATAATCTGATGGGTGTTTTGAGCTGAAACTTTACAGACAAATTCCGGAGACACAAAAGACTTATATTAAATCTTGAAAAAGGGGTACAATAGGTACCATTTATCATTATTCTATCACCTTTTTTCACCAAATAAAAATAGACACCATAGTGTACAATAAAGTAAACATGTACTAAAGGATAATTTTAGTTAAAACCCAAACGGGGATGCATTTTTGTTTTTAAAGAAAATTGAATGTACAGTATTATTAGCCCCCCTGTTTATTTTTTTCCCTAATTTCTGTTTAACGAAAAGATTTTTTCAACATTTCTAAACATAATAGTTTTAATAACTCATTTCTAATAACTGATTTATTTTATCTTTGCCATGATGACAGTAAATAATATTTTACAAGACACTTCTAAACAGCTTAAAGTGACATTTAAAGGCGTAACTAAATTAATTTAGTTAATTTGATGAGAGCAAGTTAGGGTAATCAGGCAAGTTACTGTATAATGATGGTTTGTTCTGTAGACTGTTGAAAAAAAAATATAGCTTAAAGGGGCTAATAATTTTGACCTTAAAATTATTTTTAAAAAATAAAAAAAACTGCTTTTATTCTAGCCGAAATAAACAAATAAGACTTTCTCTAGAAGACAAAATGTTATCAGACATACTGTGAAAATTTCCTTGATCTGTTAAATATAATTTGGGAAATATTTAAAAAAGAAGAATAAAGAAAATTAAAGGGGGGCTAATAATTCTGACTTCAACTGTGTCACAGTCAAATACGCTTAACTAAGTTATATAAAAGTAACATTGTTGAGTCATTTTTACTTATTAGATGTTTACTTTCTGTTTCCAGCATATTATTAAGCTAGCATGGAATTATTCAAATGGATAGATTTAAGCTAGCATGGATTTAATGTGTGTGTGTAACTTTAAAAACATTTGAATACACAACACTATAGAATTTATGTTACTATCATGATAACTTACCAGAACAACAGAAGGCAACACTTAATACTTGGTTGAATGTTTGTTTGTTTGTTTGTTTGTTTGTTTGTTTGTTTGTTTGTTTGTTAGTATGAGCTCCAGATGTCATTAAACAGCAAATTACTAGACCATAAGAAATAAATAAAACAAAAATAATCTGAGAACAACTGCAAATTTTCAGAACGCTAGTAATAGAGAATTAAAAAGGTTTTACTTAATTTTGTTATGTTGATATTTACTCAAAGAATCATTGTAAACAATGATTGAAAAATAAAATTATTAAGAAGGTCAAGTTTTAATTTCGGCAACAAGGTGGCTCAGTGGTTAGCACTTTTGCCTCACAGCCTGGTGCTCCAGTTTCCCCCACAGTCCAAGACATGCGCTATAGGTTGCGCTAATTGAGTCAACTAAATTGGCCGTAGTGTTTGTGTGTGAATGAGTGTGTATGGATGTTTCCCAGTACTGGGTTGCAGCTGGAAGGACATCCACCATGTAAAGCATATACTGGATGAATTAGCGGTTCATGATGCTTTGATTTCTACAAACTTGAACCGAGTAATAAATTTAAAATGAACCTTTTAACCCTCGTGTGAATTTTTTCAGTTTAATTCTTTTTCAAAAATATTTCCAGGTGATGTTTAAAAAATGTACAGGATTTTTTGTTTGATTTTTTTTCAGACAGAAAGTCTTACTTTCTTTAGTTTGGCTGAAAAAAAAAGATATTAGATCTTTTAAGTTTTTATTGTTTTATTTAATTTAATTTTTTTTTTATTTTTTTTTGATTGGCTACAGAACAAACCATTGTTGTCAAATGACTTGCCAAATTGCTGAATAGTAACTTGCAAAATAACTAGTAATTATGTAGTCATCATAGCAAAGACAAACGAGTAATAGTAAGTTAATGAGTAATAATTAGAAATTAATTATCAAAAATGTTGTTTAAAAATGTGTCGAAAACAAATTAGGAATATACAGCAGGTCTGTATGTGTGCGTCTGTGTTCATTTTTGTAGCAAAAGACTTACATTTCACAATGAGCTGTAATTGCCTTATTAGCCAAGTGATTTTCTAATAATATCTAATACCGCTCTTGTTTTCCTCTTCCCAATGTAAAGTTCCACATAAAATGCATCTGAAAAAACTTTTGACATGTTCCTTTGACATGGACAGTATAACACACAAAATGGACTCAATTTAAGCTTTTAAAACAATACAGTCGTGGTCAGTTACTGGCACTCTTGGTAAATATAAGAATTTATAGTTTTAATTAATGACTATTGGTCTTCCATTCAAAAGATTCACAAAAATGTCATCTTTAATCGAAAGAGTGAGCTCCCTACACAATAGCCGAAGTGATTGCCATACCTTGAAATAGTTTAGTTCACATATTTAAGTTCACAAGATTGGAAATATAAAACTGTCCAGTCATGGCTTTCTGTTTCACGAGGAGTATAAATATTTGATCTTTGCTTCAATAAAACATCCTGCAAGTTTCATCATCATTATAAACAGATCATTTATTTTATCAAGCTGTAAAAACACTTCATTTAAATACAAAGTGCAATAAGGGCTCAAATATGTGCAAACACTTCTTGACACCAGTTCAAGTCTACTAGATACACATATCATTATTTATGGTGATGATGTATAACCTGTATTTTAGGACATAAAAAATATATTAATATGGACATGGGTGGAGATGAAGGACAGAGGGAAGGTATAAAGTGTGAAAAAAAAAGATTTCAATGTCAAACACACAAAGGCATTGTTTAAGAAGCTTAAGGAAAAAAACTGCCTTTATTACAAAAGACAAACATTTACAAGACCATTTCTTTACAATTGGAGATGTTTTTTATTATTATTATTATTTTTTCGATACAACAATGTTCTTTTCAGTTTTACTTTTGATAAGAACATCACTTGTACCAGATCAGAAACTGAAATGAAGACAAACAAAAATAAACAATTATTTAATTATTTAAATAATTATTAAGAAAACAAAAAATATTTCAAATAAATTCTAATTCACAATGAGAATGTAGTCAAGTGCTGGATTAAAACAGCTGTTTTTGAAAAAAGGAGAGTTTTTATTTGGGATCTACATGCAGAAGTTACTGCTAACATACAGTATTGGACAATTTGACAAATCACCAAATAATTATTACAGTAATTCTGAATAATCAATGTCTAAAATAATTCAAGACTTCCATCATAAATAAATAAATACATGTTATTATCAGTATTAGAATAAATAAAAAAAATAGGAATCATAATAACCATAACATAATATACATGAACGTTTAGTAATTCTGTAAAAGACTATTTCAAACATACTAAAATGACACATAAAATACAAATACAAGTTATTTATAAATTATTTTTTGTGTCATTTTTTTAATAAATGTCCCTGCAATGAGTCTCCTCAGAAGTTATTTCATATATAAAATAATCGACAGTTTTCTTGGACTGACTCAATTGTATGTATTAATGGCTAAAATTAATCTTTGGCTCTGAACCACAACTAATTCTGTATTAGGAGCACAAGTAGCCTTAGACTCTGTGGAAATCCATAAAAAATAAATAAAAATCATTTAGTACACTATTATTAACAAATAAATAACGTCACTTTAAAGTTATAGCACAGCTATGTCTGTGTAGCGGAGTCTGTGGCATTTTAGCATGTAGAAAATGAGTTTACAATGAGTTTAAAATAGACTTTAACTGCACTTCTTTAATATAAAGATTTATCAGAAAAATGCTCAGATGACGAGAAAATGTTAATACCAGTGATGTCTGTTCAAATCCCTGTTTGGCTATGAACAATAATTAATTATAGCCTATCATATATATTATTACAAAAAGTGTGAAAATAAATGTAAGATTCCATCAAAACAAGCAAATAAACATGAATAAATACATATACACATACACAAATGAAAAAGTAGAAACGTTATTGACATTTTTGGCTGTATTTGTCAATTTTTGGGTTGTAAAGAAGTGGTTTAAAATGGTCGTTCACAGATCTTCTTACATATAAAAATTTCAAGTAAAGAAAAGATCAAACTTGCGATAAACATTTGTGTTTCTGTTTAAATTCATCTTAAACCACATTACAAATGATTAGCTTCACAAATCAGTGTGTGAAAACAAATGTAAAATTTCATCCAATCAAAAAGACATAAAAAAGAAAAACAAATCAATAAATAGCCTAAATAAATAAATTATAAAATAATTTCAAATGTTTTCCATGTTATTAAAGCTACACGTGAAATTCATCTTTAAAAGGAAAAAAGGAGCAGTCCGCGATCAGTCAGTCACAGTCACTGCATCGTGGAGTTGATGGCAGAGTTGCTCATACCTGGAAACACAATGTAGGCGAGCGGAGGAGGATTGAGGCTGGCAGACCAGGGCGAGCAGCTACAGGGAAGCAGGTACCCGGGGTTTGCCGGAGACAGGTGAGTGTGTGCGAACTGACCGCCAGGGCATCCTAAACTCCCCACAGATCTGTGTGCACCCTGATACCCAGCCGGAGAGAAAGCCAAAGAGCCAGGGCTAAATCCCAGTTTCTCGTGCGGGAAAACAGTGCAGCTGGAGCGGCTCTGCTCCACGAATTGATTCTGCGCAGCAGCGGATGATGAATGAACATCTCGTGGTTTGTCCGAGTCCCTCTCGCCGACAAGCGGTAAAGTCAGCACCATGTCCTTCCTTAGGAGCCCTTTAGGTTTGCGTCTCGGTCGGTATTTATAGTCTGGATGCTCTCTCATATGTTGCGCACGCAGTCGTTTGGCCTCGTCGATGTACGGTCTTTTTTCAGACTCGGACAGCCGTTTCCACTCAGCCCCGAGCCTCTTGCTGATCTCCGAGTTGTGCATCTTTGGGTTCTCCAGGGCCATTTGTCTTCTCTGACCTCGAGACCAAACCATGAAGGCGTTCATTGGTCTCTTGATGTGCTCCATGGGCTGCTTTACCATGTTCATTAAGTTCATTTGTGTGGAAGAAGAAGAAATAACTTGCTAAGACACCTCAAAGTCTATTGAAGTCATGTGTGAAAGGAGACAGTGGCGGTCTGTCCCGCTGTTTGAATGGCAGGTTTGTGTTTTTGGCTGCTTACACTGAAGTGTGTCAGAAAGACTGGGTTGAGAGATTTTTGTTTTAAATGTGCGTGAAGTGAAGAAAGCTTTGCAGAAAGAAGCGCGCGCGCTCGGGCGCATCATCATCACTCGGGACCAATGAGCGCGCAGAGAGAGAGAGAGAGAGAGATGTATATAATACAGTTAACAATGACACCGGAAAATCAGTAGTTTCTGCAGGAAAAGGGATTCAATGAAGTTAAGATGACTTTAAAGCTGTGTGTACAAGTTTAGGTAAGTTACTGTCACACCAGAACACACACACGATAGTGTGGAGGATTTACAACAAAAGCTGGCATAAGCATAATATGTCCATGGACTTTTTATGTCAACAGTTTAGCTTAAAAGTTTATATGAATGAAGGGAAAGTTTATAATCTGTGACCATTACTTTTACTATAATCATTTTTCTTATTCTTGCTTTGGTCGTTTTCCATGCAGAGTAATTGATTTAGCAAACTCCAAACATTTTCTGTGGACTCACAAATAATTTGAGCTCATATTAACTCTGAAAAAGATGTATTTTTTCAATGTAGGTGGTTCAATCCGCTGTGGCGACTCCTGATAAATGAGGGACTAAACTGAAGGAAAATGAATAAAAGGTTTTTGTGATGTAACCACACCTTTCATGTCAAGCATATTTTGGTAACGCTTCAATAAAGTTAATTGTTAACGTTAATTAGCTATACACTAGTTAGTTAGCTATACCATATCAGGTAACAATAATTGCTAAATTATTTGATCAATGAACGATAACTTTTTAGTTTTCTTATTGTGAACTTAATTATTTCACATACAAGATTTTACTTGGTGTTTCAAGTTAGTTCATAAATTGGAATTAATTTGATTAAACTTTTTTTTATAATTATTTTGGAGGGGTTTTCACCTTTATTGTGATAGGACAGTGGAGATTTAGAGACAGGAAAGCAGAGATGGGGAAGGGTCGGCAAAGGATCTCAAGCCAGGAATTGAACTCGGGTCACCGTGAACACCTAGGTGCCATGTGTCGACGCGTTAACCACATGGCTATTGGCGCTGACATTTAATTAAACTTTTGAGCTTTAATCTGTTAATGTTTATTTTAACAGTATTATTATTACATTAAAATAATAAGATGTATCTTATGTTATTTAACTGACCTAAAACAACAATTAATTTTAGATTAATACATACAATTAACAACATGTTCTGTAGCATTTATTAATCTAGTTGATGCTAATTTCTATGCATTTAAATTGGTCAGATTTGTTGAAAACATTATATTTGGTGACATTAGTTTACACATCTGGAATTAACCTTAACAATGGCAAACCTTAACAAACGAACAATTGCATTTTTATTAACTAACAATATATCAAATTGTAATCAATGCTGCACAATATATTGATCAATGTTTGCTCATATCAACTAACGCATTGACTAATGTTAACAAATGAGACCTTTTTGTGAGTGTTTCCACTGATGTTTGTTTTTAATGCAGAAAAGAGACCATAATATAATGATATTTCCTGGATTGACCATTATTAAACTATTCTGATTTGGTAAGTATCCAAAATGCAGGAGAATGCCTGAACAACTGTTTCTGCATACATTCAGAAAGGAGCATTGAATATTCTGGGCATGAGAAAGCGTGTTGGCCATGAATAATCTTTTCATGTCAAAAAAAAACAGATCTTTTCCTAATGTATGTCTCGAGTCCACTGCGGGTGTGAATTGTTCAGATAAATGAGAGGAGCGTGAACTGGCCACAGGACAGCTGGTGATTTGCTGTGTCCAGCATGAGATTTTATTTTCTGCACTGAGGGATTTCTGACACAGGAGGGCACTGATCATGCTGTGAAGCTGATTGCTTTTTATTTGCCTTTTACAGATAGATAATATGCTCATTGTAAGAGCTACCAAATCTATATCCTTAGATGCCTTCTTTTATTTCCTCACTTTTGCAAGGATGCACCTTAGCATGCATCTCCAAATATACTGCTGTATTAGAGCTATCTATTGTAGCATGATTCAGGTTATCAACTCTATGTAATTGCGTAAAATGTTTACTTAACGGTGCCCTATAAAGAAAATCTGGTTATTGTGGAATAATAAGAGACCAGTTTGTGGAAATGGCCATTCCGTGAGCCTTAAACACCAGTTTCCTCGTTCTTGTGTAAATTACGAGAGTAAAACCCTGGTGAAAAGTAGGCCAATCAGAATACAGACAGCTTCATTCGTGATATAACACAGCAAAAAATAATATATTTTAATATTTCAGACACCAAACCAGCATAAGCAATACTTTTTGTGGCACAAATCAGCACAAATGAAGCACAAACAAATGGCATAGATTTGGGGATAATTTATTTACATCAACTAGACCTGACGAGGAGACACATAATTAAAAGTTCACCAGCCACTGATATGTTGAACACGGAATAATTAATATGCATGCCCCAGGCTGTGTTAACTTACTCTGTATGTGGGACTTTTAAATTTAAAAATGGTAGATGCAGAAAAAATACAACCAGATAGTTTTTATCCATTGCTACACTGTAAAACCCAACAGTCAACTTTATCAAATGAAATGAGTGTAGTTAACTCAAAATTGACTGGAAGTTAATTCTACTCATTTGAAAAGAGTTTTGAACTCAGTGTTGAAGGTAATGAGTTAATTAAATACCTCATTACTCCTTCATTTATTGGGTTTAACACAGTCCTTAATTTGTGATTTGCGAGGTCCTGGAACAGATCCAGGTAACGGATCCGGCATGTTACCCGAGGATGTAGAGGTGTCCGCGCACGAAAGTAGAGAGCGGGGGCCGGGAGGGATAGGGTGTGTAGGGGAAATGGGGGGGCGTTGGATGGCGGAGGGATGTCGTGGATGAAAGTGAACAGTGGACGGGCGAGGAGTGAGTGTTCCGGCACAAATTAAGCGCTGGTTTTACAGTACTCAATTGGTTTGAGTTCTCTTCATTTATGGGGTCAAATGGTTTGAGTTACCTTAACCTTTTGGGTTTTACAGTGTATGCAACGACTTCACAAGCCATCTGTTCTGTTTATCTCTACCCCGAAGAGGCAGAATTTATGTTGCTTGTATCTTTTGTTACGAAATTTTCCACCTTTGTAATGAATCAACAAGCAGATAGACTGCTGAGTGTAAATGTGCACTGAGTATAAAATGCTCATTTAATAATGGTGAATCCAGAATATATGTCACTTGTAGAGTTTTGGATGGAGAAAAGTGTAACAGTCACTATGGCCGCTCTAGTGAAGGAAGCCGAGCTCGTCAAGTAAAGGAACCAATCATTGATTGCTATAGACGGATGATTCGCTAGGGGAAGGGGTTTGGTCTAGACTTTAAATTTCAGAGTACATTAGTGTGCGTGTGTGAGTGAGAGAGGTATGGAGTCAGTCTAAGGCCATATATACTTGCAAAATAAAAT
Source organism: Danio aesculapii (assembly GCF_903798145.1). Classification (NCBI taxonomy): domain Eukaryota; kingdom Metazoa; phylum Chordata; class Actinopteri; order Cypriniformes; family Danionidae; genus Danio; species Danio aesculapii. The sequence goes on from NC_079436.1 coordinate 22,455,879, forward strand.
AAAATTTTGCAAACAAAACAAAGTATTAAGCAAAAAAAATAAATAAAAATTAAATAAATGCAAATCTACAAAAATCGCAAAGCAAAAATAAATTTTTGAGAAATAAAAGTTTATTTTGCTAACAAAAATAAAGAACTGCAAAGGGAAAATAAACGTTTACGGCAGGCCCAGACCTACTGGGCTGTAAGACCACCTCTGTGATACTGTGTTTCCAGGTGATGACGTCACTTAAATGGAGGCAGGTCCCGGCCTGCCGTAAACACCCAAGTTCCCTTGACTCCGCCCACTCAGGGCCACAAAGTGAAACGTGCAGAAACGTGAAGTGCAAAGTGAAAACAGCATTGCAAACTCCCGATTGACTTAAAAGCAAATCAAAACGAACACTGCAGTTGACTGGGTGCGATTTTGTGAAGACAATGCTATAAAAATGTTTTGCAAATATATTTTAGGGTTTTTTGCACTGCTTCATTTTCATTTGCAGTTCTTTTTTGTTGTTTTTTGTTTGCAAATTAAATTTTTTTTCTCAAAAATAAATCTTTGCGTTGTGATTTTTGGAGATTTGCATTTATTTTAGATTTTATTATTTTTTGTTTGCAAAACTTTCTTTCATTTTGCAAGTATATATGGACCTAGATTGACTCCATAGAGAGGGAGAGAGAGGGAGCACTGAGAGCTGCAGAGTTCATTATTATTCATGGCCATTCCAAATATGGTCAATGTAGAGATTCTGTTTCTAGGGGCAATAATAAATGAGTATATAAAACCATTTCTGGAGTTTTTTTTTTTAACTTACCTAAGGCACATAACTACTATGTAGTTATAAAAAACAACCCAAACTGACTGGCATAATCTAAAAGTTGATTATGAACTGACACTGTTCTCCAAGAGACCATATTTCACATTAGGAAAGATTTGGATGACAAATTCTGATAAAACAAAAGACACTGATAAGTGCAAAAAAGAGATGAGCGAGAGATGGAGCTTGTTTTTATAGCCAATTTGTTGAAACACTGTTTAATAAATGAGACTACTATAGCATTTAGTATATTCAACAAAATGATTATGCTTTTTGTGGTAAATATTGAGTTTTGGAGACTGAATGTCTTTCCTGATGTAAACGATACATGTTACGTGAATAATTGTTTTATTATCAATATTGTTCCTCAAAATATTCCATGTGACTTCAGTGGTTCAACTGTAATCATATGAAGATGAAACTCCCAGCCTGATCTCGTGATGAAACATAACTATTTTACATAATGGTGGAAAAGTGACAAATTTGTACGAATTCATTTGATTTCATTCATACGAATGATGCGATCAGATTTCTTTCTTTAAATCCATCCCAGCAAGGATCAACATTTACCTTTTTTCTCATTACTTTATTAATATGATTATTTGAATCAGTATTTCATCTTTAAAGTAATTTTGACTAATAAATAAAGTTTAAACATGACCTAATTTAGGAATGTTCACTTGAAGTAACTTTGTCCCTATCTTTGTCTGTCTAAGTACTATTTTCAGGAGTTAAATCAGGTCAGAGGTCATGGAAACCTCTTGAGTGGACCTGGACTCTTAAAGAATTGGAAACAACTGTTCCTATTGTTATTTGATATATAATAATATGGTCTAAAGTGATTTTATTTCATTTGTTAATTCTGTTTAAAGCGATTTCCTTTTTTATGCTAGATAGACTTTGTAGTAAGAATATAGCAGCCTGAATGCTGATTGAACTCATTTGCGAGTGTTGAAGCTGGCTTCTGTTGATGAAACTGCAAAAGCATCTTCAGTAAACCTTCTTTTTAATTGAATCTCTGACTCCGGCTCTTCTTCATCTGACAGACTGGTCATTTTTGGGTTAAAACTAAATATCCCTACGTGAAAACATATGATTTTTAAAAGGAGGCGTGTATTCAAACCCAACCGTTATTTGGGAAAAAGTAAAACGTACAAAAATTTACAAATCAGATCATACAAATTCATTCGAATAGCTACTAAATCAAAAAGTTACAAATTGTCATGAAATTGTGTTGGAAGTTGTGTTGAAACTTGTGCACCAAAATAAGTAGAAGGGACTTTGTTCACCTAATAATCAAGGGACGTTGCGGCGATTTCATGGCTGCAGCAGGCGCAATGACACGCATCAGTTAGCTAGGGACTATTTTTGTGCACTGTGTAATATAATTATATACTTAAAGAATACGTAAAAAAATATATATATTTTGAGAGAGATGCTAATGGTCTAATCCGATTCAATGATTTATGCTAAGCTAAGCTAAAAATGCTCCCAGAGATCTGCTGAATAATTTCAAAAATGGTAAAACTCAAATGAGTAACTCTAGGGAAGTTGTAAAATGTGAAGTGTTTCTTTAAGAGGGATTCTTGTTATCTGTGTGTTTCTCATGGGACCCACTCATAAATTTCCTTAGGAACCCCAAATCATTAAATCTCGGCTCAAAAAATTCACCAAACATATATTTACTGCAGTTTCTACTCTGTTTTCTCTGCATATTCCATGAATCTGTAAATACAGACACATTTAAGCATGACATAAAACCTCTGATTACTCTGAGAACTGCAGCGTGTTAAAGAGTCACTGACACCTTCAAACCTCGTCCAGAGCAATCCTGCAGATTTCCTCTGCTCGGGGGATAAAGCTTGTGCTTATTTTAATCATATTTGCGAGCTTTGCTTTAATAGCTTTTGATGGAATATTGGTGGTAAAAAAAACTTGTTGGGGGAATGAAGGAGACAGCTCAAATCCTGAGAGGTGTCATGATCTATCCCAAGCCGCACTATTGGCCCTGTCAAATTAATACCAGCGATAAAGCTGGGCGACATTATTGGCTGCCTATCTGCAAGCCTGGAATCACAGCAGTCAGCAGTCAGTTAGAGACATTTGCAATAAGGCACTTCTGTGGGAAGCATTAAATACTGGCTAAAGATTTCAAATGTGCCACAGCAAATTAAACTGGGCTTTTACGTGAAAGGTGCCTTGTAAGCATTGCAATACTTACTCGGTAGGAGTTCACGGGATGTACAGAATGCAGTGATGCAGTTTGTTTGTTTTGGTCACATATCAGTGTCATATATCATTACGGTTTCATTTTAATATTTATTATTTTCAATACTCCTACAAGAATATTTGCTGCTTCAAAAGAAACTTGCTTGGATGCAAACAATAGAACATTGTCAGATGCAATTTTCTGTCAGATGCAATTCTCTCTCTCTGTCTCTCTCTCTCTCTCTCTCTCTCTCTGTGTGTGTGTGTGTGTGTGTGTGTGTGTGTGTGTTACTGGCTTTGATGGTTTTTAGAACAGAAATTTGTATAATGATAATGACATTGGTATGACCTAGTTGGGTATGACCCACCTACTAAGGTGGATTACAAGGACATGCCTTGTGTCCTCGTAATGTAAAACACTTAAATATCATACTTACCGGGGTCTTATCACATTCAAATTTTGCCACAGGTTTACTGTAGGGTTAGTTATAGGAGTACGGCCATATAATGAGTGTTTTCTTTTTTAGAATTATATTTTTTCAGGGTTTTTTCTTTATTTTATAGGACAGTAGAGAGTATTGACAGGAAAACAGAGAGAGGGGAAGGATCAGCATAGGACCATGAGGCGGAATCAAACTCGGGTCGCCATGAGCACCGGAGTTCATGTGTTGACACACTTACCACTACACCACCGGCGCTGTGTAGAAAGTGTTTTTTTTTTTTTATAAAATACATTATGCCTATAAAGAGTCTTTGTAAACCACCAATACCAATATGTGTGTGAGAAAGAGAAGGGGGGGGGGGGGGGGGGGGGGGGGAGTAAATAAGCAACTTTTATAAAAATGACTTTAAAAACACATTACTGTATCTTGTCTTATCTTAACTAGGATAAACATGTGTGTGCGTGCGTGTGTGTGTGTGTGTGTGTATTCTTGTATTGTCTTGTATTCTATGATAAAGATTTGAGGTATGATGTAATATTTGTTTATGTCACTTACAAGTTGCTTTAGTTCAGACTGCTCAAACATGCAATTTAGTCTAGCCTTAAGCCTTGTTTTGGAAACTGGAATAAATTCACAGAACAAGGTGCTGTTTTTATCTACTGTGTTTTCACCACTAGAGGTCCTTGCTAATCATAAGTTTTGTAAAAACAACAACACACAGGAAATGTATTCTCCTTATGATATCTCACCAAGCTATTTTCTTTTTTTTTCATTAATTTGTTTACACTAGGAACTAAGGGAATGGTTAATCTGTTTTGAAAGATCTTTATAACAAAAACTAAAAAAAAATGTGTTTATGTTATGTTTATGTATTTTATGTTAACACCCTCATAAACATATCAAAACGTAGATTAAAAAAAAAAAAATATATATATATATATAATTATAATTATAATTATAATTATAAATATATAAGGGGTGGCGCGGTGGCTTCAAAGCAAGAAGGTTGCTGGCTCGAACCTTGGCTGGGTCAGTTGGCATTTTCTGTGTGGAGTTTGCATGTTCTCCCCGTGTTTGGCTGGGTGCTCCGGTTTCCCCCACAAGTCCAAAGACATGCGGTACAGGTGAATTAGGAAGGCTAAATTGTCCATAGTGTATGTGTGTGAATGAGAGTGTATGGGTGTTTCCCAGTGATGGGTTGCAGCTGGAAGGATATCCGCTGCGTAAAACATATTCTGGATTAGTTGGCGGTTCATTCCGCTGTGGTGACCCCTGATTAATAAAGGGACTAAGCCGAAAAGAAACTGAATGAATGAATGTTTACACTAGCAACTGAGGGAATGATTAATCTGTTTGGAAAATATTTAGAACAAAATTCCCCAAAAATACTTGAAAAAAATATGCTATTGACAATGCCATTTTAGTTAAGACCCTCATAAACATTCAAAAACATGTAGAAAATAAGTAATGAAAAATTATAATTAAACAATAATTATATACAGTATGTATTTATATATATATAGATGCCAGAGGGAACAACTACATCTCTGACACCACACGCATGTGAAAAAATATTGCAAAACACAATTTAAAGAGCATTTGGTCTGGAAAATATTTTCTCTGTACAAAGATCTGAAAAGGGCTACGCGGTGGCGCAGTGGGTAGCACGTTCGCTCACAGCAAGAAGGTTGCTGGTTCAAACCTGGGCTGGGTCAGTTGGCATTTCTGTGTGGAGTTTGCATGCTCCCATGTGTTCGCTTGGGTTTCCTCCTGGTGCTTCGGTTTCCCCTACAGTCCAAAGACATGCGCTATAGGTTGCGCTAATTGAGTCAACTAAATTGGCCGTAGTTTATGTGTGTGAATGAGTGTGTATGGATGTTTCCCAGTACTGGGTTGCAGCTGGAATGGCATCCGCTGTGCTCTGGTTTCCCCCACAAGTCCAAAGTCACGTGGTACAGGTGAATTGGGTCTGCTAAAAATTGACTGTAGTGTGTGTGTGTGTGTGATGTTTCCCAATGGTGGGTTACGGCTGGAAGGGCATCCACTGCGTAAAACATACGCTGGATAAGTTGGTGGTTCGTTCCGCTGCGGCGACCCCAGATTAATAAAGGGACTAAGCTGAAAAGAGAATGAAAGATCTGATGAACATTTTAAAAATTCTGTTTTATGAACATTAAATTCTAAACATCTTAAAGACATATTGTAGATGTCTATCAGACAGGTGATGTCTAAGATGTAGGCCTATTAATGAAGATGAGCACATGCTAAAAATGTCTTGCAGTTGTAAATGCACACAATAAAATATAGATATCTCCCTACTTGTGCAAGACATAGCATATGCATCTACATAAAAAGTAGAGAATACTAAAGCACCAATTATAGAAAATTATACTAGACATTTAGCCAAAAAACATGTTGCAGCAATTCTATTACAGACCCTTTAAAATAAAAATAAAACTTCTGGCACAAAGGTAAACATTACAGTTGATTGTACATTTAACATACTAAGCTATATGACCAAAAATATATCAAAATGCCATATTGTTTAAAAGTGAAGCCAAAATATCTACGGCTTAGTACTATTTTACAAAGATTGCGTCATTTGAAGCCCGAATATGCGCAGTAGTGATCTTGAGCAGGGGGCGTGGTATTAAAATCCCGCCTAAACTACTGGAGAACCTCTTAAACGCGAACGCGCAATCATGCCTCACGTGACGTCCAATTTTTTTACATGACCATTTACACCTATACCACAGTCTCCCGCCAGGAGGCGACAGGACTTTTATTTTGAAACCAAGAGACTCTTTGATTTTGTACTTCACATTTGTACTCTGCTGTCGGCGTCAGTGAGAGTTCCGGAATCTCAGGAATTTGGGCTGTACGTCTCTTCAACCTCCTGCAGCAGCGACCCCAGGACTTTTCACGACTTAAAGGTAGACCTGATCAACATATTCTGTTTATTGCCGTGCCTCAGATCACAGGTCAGGCTTTATTTGATGTGTGATTTCTGCTTCTCAGAAGATTAGCGTGTCGCTCAGTGAATGAGCTCCGTTAACCGAGGCGTGCCGCTAATGCGAGAGAGAAATCAAACCACCACAGCCCTGTATCATCCGACGACCGTAATAAGCAGATTACTGAAAGTTTGTGTGTACAGTTTCACACTTGTCCCGCGGTTATACAACATGTTTGGAAACGTGTTTGTTTTCCCCCTTTGCAGAAGTCGGTTTCTGTTTGCATAACGTTACTAGAAGAAACAGAAAAGCTGCTTTTACATTTAGTAATGTGCCGATAAAACGAATTAATTTCTTTATATTGTTACAATTTAATTTCATCGTGGGGGGAAATTGGGGTTTTAATTATCCGAGTATTCACCAGAACAGAACAGAGTGGTTTTTATCTCTTCATCACCTGGAGAGCCGTTTTGTCGTGTTTCCTATGAAATTTTAAGACACTTGATAATCTTTGACTGCACATTTGATGTACAGTGATTACTCTCTGTCTTTCTTTGAGTTTTTATCATGTGGAATTGTATCAAGTTTGAACTTCAGACTGTCCTAAAATGTCACATATAAAATACTATAGTAATTTATGATAAATACTATAGTGTTTTGAACTGTACTATAGTAAAGTGTATTAGATCACTATTAGATCACTATATCATTTACAGCTCTATGCTTTAACTACAGTGAACTGATAAACCAATAATAAACACTGCAGTAGTAATGTTTTAGTTTTTACTACAGTAAACCGTAGTGTATTACAATATACCTAACTGTAGAACACTAAAGTGGTGTATTGGGTATTGTTGTTACTCTAATTGTATCACCACAGCAGATATAGAATTACCACAACAGATTCTAATTGAAGTACTTTACTATAGTATGGTTCAAAAAACTATATGATTTCTATAAATATCTATATTAATTTGTAACTGGGATTGTTTTACTTTTACTACAATATTATGGACTTTATGATATAAATTTCATTATCAAATAAAATTCAAATGTCAAGTTCAGACATGTTTGTGATTTACTAGATTTTAACACATTCTCCAGCTACAGTCTCTCTTTCGTTAGATCTTGACAGAACTATATGTATATACACACACACACACACACACACACACACACACACACACACACACACACACACACACACACACACACACACTACTTTTTAAAAGTGTATTTTTAAGACAATAACACACACATATACATCTACATGAACATTTTTTATAATGAAAATGCATCATTCTAGTTATATATATATATAGACTGTGTTTTGCCCCTGGTTCTCTTTGGCTTTTTCTGGGTTAATTATTGTGATCTTTCTTAAAATGCCAGCTGAATCACCTGTTTTGTCTCATCACTTTAGACATTGTCTATGACGTGTGTGAAGTAGCATCGGTTTCTGACATCAGCTGCAGATGTGAAGGAATGGCGGAAGAAAGTAGTTACGTTATCGATCTGTTGTATAAACGCAACATCACACGGGTAGCAGTGTGATATGGCTGTATGTCGTCACTGGTGGGACACTAAGGCATGCCTCCCACCTGTGCGAATGTACAGCTATATTGCACTGCTACTCGTGCGATGTATATAACTGTGCCTGGTTCTCCAAGAGTTAAAAAAAAAAAGTTTTTTACGTGGTAAATTTGAATTTTTATTATTATTTTTTGCTTATTTTAGTGTTTGTTTTGTCTTCTTTTATATCATGTTAAGTCAAATTGGAAGTTTGCAGAGGATCTCTAGTGGAGAACCACTGGTTTAAGTAAAGACAGTTGCACTTCAGTCAGCAAAAATATCCCAAATATCCTCTTAATTCAAATAAGTAAATGAGTAACGCTGCGTTTTGAGAGCTTCTACTAGTTTCTGTAAAAGGGCTGGTTTAGGTTTGTGGTGAGACTGATGCTCTCAAACAGGAACTGACTTCCTGTTCCTGTAGAGCTCTGAAACCTTCCACTAAATCGACTGCGATCTTGTGCGTGTAAATGTCAGTTGTTTCTCAACATCAATAAGGTACTTTTAAAAAAAACAAACAAACATTTTCTCACAAGATGTTCTGGTTCATGCAATGCGGTCACGTTTATGTAAATAACTCTTGCGAAAATGATTGTTTTCGCAGGTTTGCTTCAAGCTCAGAATGTCTCAAGCTGATAAACTGAAGGTAAGGAAATGAGAACATACGAACCCATGTTGCGCAGGGTTTTTGTATCATGTAAATATTTTTTGCAAAGAAATGGGAAGTGTTTAGGAAATAGCCTTAAATGTGTGTTTTTTTTTTTTTTTGATGAATAGATAAATAGTTCAGAGATCTGTTTATTAAGATGTATTAAATCAGTATGCTCATAGATGTGTTCTCTCTTTAGCAACAGGGACAGTTCACAAACCCTGAGACTCCTGGGTATGTCGGGTTTGCAAATCTGCCAAACCAGGTGCATCGGAAATCAGTGAAAAAGGGCTTTGAGTTCACTCTCATGGTGGTCGGTAAGTAGCATTTATGTGATGTTTTCATATAGGGGTGGGAGAAAATATTGTTATGGCATGGTATCGCAAAATCTTTTACGGCAATAACAGATGCCCATATTGATATATTACATTTACATTTTTATTGAATAATATAACTAATTTCTTTAAAGTTCACTAGATAGATAATCTACTAGATAGATTTTTTTTTTCTTCTTTTGATAAGCGGGGTTGGTAAAATAAAAATGACAGCATCACAGACAGGTGCATGTATTATTTATGACAGATTTTCATGTTTCATTTCAAGTGTTGGTCAGTTTGTTTGCTTGACAATTATATTTTGCTCTTCAGAATTAATACCGAAGTGAGATAAACAAAGTGGCTCCTTCTACATGGCAATACATTTAGGTCAATCTGCAAAATTTTAATCCAAACGACACAATTGTTGTTGTGCCCTGAAGTTAGTTTTTTCAATAACAGTGGGAAAACCTCAGTGGGAACATCACTGTACCGCATAACCAAAAGGAGGAGGAACCTTGCATGTAACAACAATGGTGGATTAAAAAGCTGTGTTTGTGCTGCAGGCGCTGCTAAGTTTAGCACTGTTACAATAAACACCTGGTAATGCTATTGCAATACAGATGGAAATGTTTCTTGCTGTTTACATTTTAGTGTGACTTAAACATATTAGGTTCACGTAAAAAAAAAATCACATGCAGAATTATAGATATGAATATTCTGTATATCTAGTTAGTAGTGTGTATAGTTGTAAATATCAGCTTGTTTAGTAACTGCTTAAAGGGGTAATGTGCTGCTAATGCCCAAAAACTACTTAAGTGGTTCTAAACCTCTATAAATTTCTTTCTCTGTTGAACACAAAATAAGATATTCTGATGAATGTTGGGGGAAAAGCAGCCACTGACATCCATACTAGGCACAAGTACTGTACAATGGAAGTCAATGGCGGTTTTTCTAGCAATTTTTAGTATTCATTTGTGTTCAACAGAAGAAAGAAACCCAAACCGGTCTGGAAGAAATGGAGGAATTAATGATGACCATTTATAGTAAAAATATTTTTATATATATCTCTATATCTCTTTAAAAGCCACAGTGTATTCCACTGTGAGATGTCACTATCTACAAACTTCAGTGAGAGCAGTTTTTAGTGTTTGGAGGGAAATCTTAATATTTTAGAGAAAAGAAACACAGTATTTCATGTTCGGAAAGGTTTGTATAGTGAAAGTGACTGTGGGAACAAAACTCTTTGGCAGCACCACAGGAAAGATGAATCTTTTTTTTTTCTGGGACTCTCCCATCAGCAATGTGTGTGTGTGTGTATACAGCTGTTGACACACACATGAGATCTGCCGTTGGGGGAGGGTGTCTGAGAGCTGCCCGCTCAGCAGAGCCCATTGTACAGTCATCCCATCGTCTTAAAATAAATCACAGAGGAATGCAGAACCTCCAGCCACGAGCCCTTTCACTGCTGCACAGCTTCAGCTAATGATGGACGACAGCTTGTCCAAGACTCAGAAATACAACATTGTCTAGATGTTTGCAGGAAACAATGAAGTCTGCAGGGTTTGCTTTTGACGTTATGTTGATTTATTCTTTGTGAAAATGCAGTGTGCCTTTTGAAATGTTTATTTGGTTTGATATGATTATTTTAGTGTCTTCCTCATTGTGTTGTTTTCAGGTGAGTCTGGTTTGGGGAAGTCAACGCTGATCAACAGTTTGTTCCTCACTGATCTTTACCCAGAGAGGGTCATTCCCGGTGCTGCAGGTGAGAGGTTACCACATGACATCAGATGTTTTTAGAAACGTTGTTCATGTAGAAGTCGGGGCCTGATATTTATTAGCAGAGCACAATATGCGTACTTGGTAAGCAGCATATGCTAGTAAAAATCTGTGTTTAACTCATAATTCCCTTATTATTGAAAAAAAAGTAATATTAGCACGTCACTTCACCTAAAATGTATTTCTTCCTTTTGTTTATTTTGTAGATAACTGACCAGCAAAAAACACATTAAAATAACGATACAAAATTAGTTACAAAAAAAAGCATTATTTCTAGAAAATTAGGCTAGATGAAGTCGTCTATTTTTTTTCAACGTTTCCTGTTGCTATTATGGGTTTTTTGATCAACAGAAACTCCATTGCTGTAGATGCTGAGAGTTGCTTAAAGCAGTGTTTCCCAACCCTGTTCCTGGAGGCACACCAACAGTACATATTTTGGATGTCTCCCTTACCTGACTAATTAACTTCAGGTTTTGGAGTCTCTTCTTATGTTCTAATTAGGTGATTCAGGTGTGTTTGATTAGGGAGACATTGAAAATGTGTACTGTTGGTGTGCCTTCAGGAACAGGGTTGGGAAACACTGGCTTAAAGGATAGTTGGTCACAAGTTTCTAGCTTTCTTCCAAATTATTCTTTTGAGTTTAACAGTAACAGATTAGAAACCAGGGGAAAATGAGAATGAGAAGGTGAAGAATTTTCATTTTGGTGTAAACAGTCCCTTTAAAATGTGCATTTAAAATTGTAGTTATGTGACAAACATTTTCCCAGTTGTAATGAGAATGATTTAAACATCTTTTGTTGGCAAAAATAATTAACAAAAGAAGTTTTCTTGCATTTTTGCTAATTTAAAGACTGTTAATGTTTGTCATCAAGGGGAAAAATAAAAAACACCATAAATATCAGGTTTGTATTTTAGGGTGTACTCACTCTTGGCACGGTTATCCTGAACCATGCCCGAGTGCAATTGTCCCCTCTCCCCCTGGGCCTATTCTCTCACTGTATTTTTAGCTTCTGAGCAGGAGCATGCTTGTGTCATTGATGCGACTGTTTAGTTAGGAAGAGAAGTGCTCTCGCTCAGGACAATAGAGATTGCTTTAGTTTGTTTTGTATTATTTTGAGTCGTTTGGGATGCGATGACGTTCAAATATTTTACTGAACAGATCCACCACTTTTAATGCTCGAAAGTTTTCATGAAAGTCGTTGTGCTGCATGTATTAAGAGGTGTGCTGAAGGTGCAGCTGACATGCAGTGGGGGCTTTGCATCTTTAATAAACGATGACAATTCGTGTTAATTGAATAGTAAGAATGAATAATAAATCCATATGAATCAGCCCCTTAAAAGTGTCATCGCCTCTTTAGTCTTTGCGTCTACAAGCATAACACGCCAAAGCCCAACCGAACTGTACTCCAGACCATCTCTTTCAACTGGACCAGGGCCGACCAACCTAACCATGCTTGTGCGCGATTCAAAGCACTCATACCTGTCAAACTAACTGGGAAATGGGGATCGAAGGAGCCAGGGCATGGTTCGGATAGCCTATTGTGAGTGCACCCTTAGTGGTGTTATAATTGTAATACTAATAATTGCAGATGTGGCTAAATGGTTTTTTGGCATTGGGAATGACACTTTTGCACTGAACATTGGACCAAAGTCTTTTTTTATTTATTTATTTTTATTTTTTTTATATAAGTCTTAACTGATGTCTCTTAAATGTGTTGTCAAACAGAGAAGATTGAGCGTACTGTTCAGATTGAGGCCTCAACAGTGGAGATTGAGGAGCGTGGAGTGAAGCTGCGTCTCACTGTGGTCGACACACCTGGATACGGGGATGCCATCAACAGCCAGGACTGGTGAGGAGGATTGCTATGATCATTAACCATACTATGAATGCTATTAAAATGCAGTGTAAACATACAGTCCTCATACAAGATGTGTATTGTAGGGCTGTACAATATTAGCATAACATCATAGGATGCACAATGTTGAGTAGGGATTATAGTTGACCTGGAGCTACAGATATTAGAACACGTGATATTTGTTGAGTCAGTGCTGAATTTAACCGCAATCAAAGTTTATCATTTGCATGTCTTTTCAAGGTCTGTGAGTGTACGAGCAGTTAGTATAAATTAATGTTTATTTAATTATTTTCCTTTGCTTTATTGTAATTATCAATGCTTGTAATTTGTTTATTAATTATTATTATTAGCATAAATCACTCCCGTACTGAATCATCCCAAATCAATCTACATTAATGAATTTTTTTCCAAATAGCGCTATTCAAGTCAACTGGAGAAATTGTATTTATATAGCAGAAAAACTAAATATCACGATGTCAGATTTATTCCAATATCATGCAGCCCTTGTGTTTTGTGTAATATGGGCTTTGAAGTTGTTTATATTTCAATACACTTAATTTAAAGAATTCACTCAAATTAAATTCTCACATTTTGTCAAAAACGATTACAAAAATTAAGTTCATTAACACTTAATTATAATAACCGTTCAATGCATAAATTACCGTTCAATGCATAAATTAAAATGATTTCAGTGTCACATGATACATATAGCATTTGAAAACAGCTTATTAAGATTATTGTGGATACTGTGATGTATATATTTTTTCATTTTGTGTTTGATGAAAGGTAAACTAAAAAGATATATATATATATATATAATTATGACATATACAGTTGAAGTTAGAATTATTTGCCCCCTTTTGAATTTTTTTTTTCTTTTTTAAATATTTCCCAAATGTTGTTGTTTAACAGCAAGGAAATTTTTACAGTATGCCTGATAATATTTTTTCTTCTGGAGAAAGTCTTATTTGTTTTATTTCCTGTTTTGTTTGTGCTGTGGCTGCCGTCGCATCATCCAAGTGGATGCTGCACATTGGTGGTGGTGTGGAGAGACTGTGATTGCATGATTGTAAAGTGCTTTGGGTGTATGGCCATACACTATAAATGCGCTATATAAATACACACATTACATTACATTACTTTGGTTAGAATAAAAGCAATTTCAGATTTTTTAAAAACCATTTTAAGGTCAATATTATTAGCCCCTTTGAGCTATTTTTTTCGATAGTCGACAGAACAAGCCATCATTATACAATGATTTGCCTAATTACCCTAACCTACCGAATTAACCTAGTTAAGCCTTTAAATGTCACATTAAGCTATATAGAAGTGTCTTGAACAATATCTAGTTAAATATTATTTACTATCATCATGGCAAAGATAAAATAAATCAGTTATAAGAAATGAGTTATTAAACCTATTATCTTTAAAAATGTGTTTATCTTCTCTCCGTTAAACAGAAATTGGAGAAAAAAATAAACAGGAGCTTATGTAGCTTATGCTAGCAGTAGCAATACTAATTGACATTGGCTTAGTTCTTCTTTTAGTCATATCAATCACATAGTTAATACATCTCTGTTACATCTCCATTATCACAACACGCAGTTAAAGAACAGCTTCAATCATGTTTTCCTCCTCCTTCAGGTGGTTGATTTTGTTGTATACAGTGCTTTATATTGCTGTTGGGTGCAAATGCAACAAGCAAAATGGTTCTTTGGGAACCGGTTCCTTAAACTGTAAAACCTAGAATGAATTAGTTTTGCAAATGTCTTTACTGTCAATTTAAATGAACATCTGATCAAGGATAGTTGGAGATTTTTTGAGGTGTAGTGAACTGTCTCTTTAAGAAACCTCTGGTGGCATTTAAGAACACTTTGGTGTGTTTAAGAGAAACATGATGGTGTAATCTGAGACCCGAAGATTAGAGAGAGCAGCAGGAATGAAGGAAGAGTTTTTCTGTGAGTTCTGGGAATGCTGCTCTGCTAGTGGAAGTGGTGAGACAGGAAACATGTGTGACCTCTTCCTGACTGCTCCCTGACCCACTTGAGCACAAAAACAGCAAAGAGAGGATATTGAAGCACTTGTGCCTCAAAAAGGAAATGTATGCTGTCACATAACTTTTATACAAGAGCTTTTGCCCTGGTTTTAAAACCAGACATCATATATCACTAGTAATGCCTGTTAAAATAATTTCAGCCATTTTTCTGGAAAGCCTGATATATTTATCATGTTTTTATAGTGGTGCTTTGCGCTAAAAAAGGTCCCACCAACATGTTCAGCTGTGTATTTTTTCCATGCAAAGATTCTTTTTTTCCTAATTGGGATTTCATATAGAAAAATGTATATGCCATGCCAATAAACAAAACCAAGTTGCTATGAGGTAAATGGACATTTTGAAAAAGGCTGTATATATATTCTAATGTATTTAATAAGGGAAAGAGCTACAATCCCATTTTGCATTGTGAATGACAATTTAATTAAAAGCAGTGGATAAATATAAGACCAGTAAATCCAAATGTTATTGTCAAAACAAAACAAAAAACGGTGGATTTCTAGCTTTTGCACTCTATATACTGTATTTCTCTCTGTTAGTGTTTAAAGACATGCTCTTTTCTTTCTTTGGACAGTTTTAACACCATTATCGCATACATCGATGACCAGTTTGAGCGCTATCTACATGACGAGAGTGGACTGAACCGTAGACACATCGTGGACAACCGTGTTCACTGTTGCTTCTACTTCATTTCCCCTCTGGGTCACGGGTGAGCGCTTACCTTTAACTAATAAAGCACATTTAGCACACCTCTACTATCACTGATGCGAGTTAAAGTGTTCACTGAGTTAGTGTGTGGAATTAAAAGGCTGATTGTTCTTGTCATATTCAACTTTCTAGCCTAAAGCCTCTAGATGTCCAGTTCATGAAGGCCATTCACAACAAAGTGAATGTTGTTCCGGTTATTGCTAAGGCTGATACACTGACACTGAGGGAGAGAGAGAGGCTCAAGCGCAGGGTAAATAATAAAAATGAACAGACATGATTTCAGAATTAGTTTGGTTTGTTGTCAATATGCATGTCTTTATGGGTTCTAGATTCTGGATGAAATCGATGAGCACGGCATTAAGATCTATCACCTCCCTGATGCTGAGTCTGATGAGGACGAAGATTTCAAAGAGCAGACCAGGATTCTCAAGGTATGTTGGGTTTATTTTTATTTTTTTTTTGGATAATTTAAAGCAGAGATTCTCAACTGGTGGGCCTCAGCTACCCTGCAAGATAGCTTAAAATTAACTTGTATATTATGCTATAATTATTTGATTTCATTAATAAATTGATAGTAGTAATAGCTTTTCCTGTTTTCTGTGATTGAACAGGCTAATTCGGAGTCAAAACAGCCTCACTGTTAATTACATAACTGTGGCTTAAATTTCCAACCGCTGCGCTTCAACTGGTACTACGTTCTCAATTGTATAAAGCAAACAATCAGGCAAATGTAAAGGTAACGATGATTAGAGTTATAATAACCAGCTCGCACGTGCCTCATGTCTGCGACTCGTACTGTATCAGAGTGGCACAAGTCCGTTGATTCAAAAACTATGCATGTTCTCTTTGTATGAACACTTTAAAATATCTGCATAGTTGTCCAAATTAACGTCTTGCGAGCGTTTTATAACTGATGCGCATCCGTACAGGAGGATCTAGTGAGACTCGATGGTGTTTCAGTAGTGAACAGCTGTTCACTTTTCCTGTCAGCAAACACCAGTAATGTCCAGCTACAAACCAAACCACCTTCAGATCAATGTGTTTCTACAGATTTAGAGAGTTTTTACTGGATTTTACATTTAGAGTTAGGGTTAGCTTGTTTATTTTAATGGATAAAGATCAATAGATGAATAGAAGTCATTTAAAGCAGCAGCTGTTTTTTTTGTCATCTCCTGTAGTCCTGAGACTCTGCATTTGTAAAGATTTGTTCAGGAGCTTTGAACCTGTCTGTGGGTTTTTTTTTCCAATTATTAAAATAGATAGATATATATATATATATATATATAAACATGCACAATGTTACGTATTTTGTTTTTTATAAAATTATGTAGAAAAATAAGGTAGTAATAAAAGGCAAAAGAAATGTTTTGCTAATAAATAAAGCTTTAAAATAAGCATTTTCTCTAGACAATCATTTTGGGCTTTCAAAAAAAAAGGTGGGCCTTGAAGTGGAAAAGGTTGAGAACCCCTGATTTGAAGTGTCCCACACCTTTGCTCTGATTGTTGAATGTGGAAAGAGGGTTAGGATTGCATAAAAAAGGGGAGTTTTATTGCACATAAAAGACAGCTAATTTGAACACCGTAAATGTGCACACACACGTCCAGACTCTGGTTAGATAAAAAGTGATGCAGTTTTCACAGTTGTTAGATGGATGCTTTAAATAATTAACACTAACAAAACCACATAACGACGTCCACAACTAGCACACTTGCTCACACTTGCTCATCAGAGTGACACACTCTGTTCAATGAAGTTCGAGCTGACACAACGTAGAGTGTTTCCTGGATCTCTTCCTGCAAATCGAAATAAAAAGTCAAGGCTTATTTGTACAACCAAAATGATTTACAGAAAAATCTGTAATGGGGCTGGAGCTTCACACAAAATATTTCATTTATCATCAAACTAAATACGGTGAGGGTATATTCACATGTTTAAAAAAAGATTGCAAATTCAAAAACGAAAGCACTGTTCAAAAGTGCATGTTTACAGCGCAGCATATAGGCTTTTAATATTAGCCTAAATAAAGTGTGCCATTAACCACTAAACTACAAACTGCAAATAACATTTTTGTGTGCACTTAAATTGATATTCACATATGTGGAGAGGGTTAAATCAACAGGAAGTGGGACAGTGTTTTTCCTCATAACAAGGCGATCAGCAAACCAGGCTTCTTCCAGTCCAAAATTCTCAAAGGTTTCTGGTTTAAAAAAAAATTCGCTACAAACGCACACAGCACTTTTGTTATTCATCTTCAAAACAAACAACCCATGTCTCTGTTCACAAATAAGGAAAGTAGAAGTGTCAGAAGTGACACTCTCTAGTAATAATCTCATGAATAACATTATAGTTACATCTCACTGTTAATAATGTGTGGTGATTGGATTTAATAAACTTTCCCATAAATAAATTTTCTTGTACACATTTAATTGGAGAACTTTTTGGCAATGTGTACCTAAAAATGTGTTTGGGGTCATAAGGATGGAACTTTTCAAATTTTAACCATTTGTGCATCATGTTATGATTTTTGGTGCAGCACCAAAGCAGAGAATCCTCTGGTCTTTCTGTCATAGGCCAGCATACCGTTTGCTGTGGTGGGCTCCAACCAGCAGATTGAGGCCAAAGGGAAGAAAGTGAGAGGGCGTCTGTACCCATGGGGTGTAGTGGAGGTGGAAAACCCAGAACACAACGACTTCCTCAAACTTCGCACCATGCTAATGTACGTCATTTAAACTGCCTGCTATTCAATCGTTCTAAAGTTCCCAATTTTGCATGACTGAAGAGGAGACCTTCAGTAGATTCCTGATTTAACAAAACAAAATGATCTATAATTATTGCAATATAATTTTCACTCAGTAAAATAGCAGTTTGCTAAATCTGTGTATGCCTGAAAGCTGAAATAATCTGCATTTCTCATTTGAGCCACATCGACTCTTTATCCAACATCGCAGTGATCACCACTATCATTTCAGTTGTGTTTGAGAGGGAAAAGTGCAGCACAACGTACAACTACTCAGTACTCCTGTTTTAAAGGGGACCTATTATGCCCCTTTTTAGAAGATGTAAAATAAGTCTCTGATGTCCCAAGAGTGTGTATGTGAAGTTTCTTCACAAACTACCATACAAATAATGTTTTATAACTTTTTGAATCTGCCCCTTTTAAGTTTTGATCCTAATTGTGCTATTTTGGTGACTCTCTTTAAATTTAAATGAGATGTAAATTTAAAGTGCTCTTTTCAAAAGAGGGCGGAGCTACAAGTACCTATTTGTCAGCATAGTGGCAGATTCCAAAAAAGAATCAGATAAACTTTGTTGTCGATTTATCAGGCCCTTCTGTTCCTCTCTGCCTCATTTTCACAGTGAGATGTTGTCCTGTTTGGTCAGTCACTGTATGTTGATATCTTTTGTGTCTTGTGCAGCACTCACATGCAGGACCTGCAGGAGGTGACCCAGGACCTCCACTATGAGAACTTCCGCTCAGAGCGCCTCAAACGGGGCGGCAGGTTGTCCTCCCATGGTTACATTCTGCCTCTGTCGCCTGCGTACGTACTGCTCTGCCTGTCTTTCCGCACCTCCTCCTCAACCTCCAGACAAAACCAGAGCTCTGAGTGTAGTCAGTATTTCATTTAACTGAAATATTTGAAAGAATACAAAATCCCTTTTCCCCTAGTATTGATACCTTTCATGATATTGATTCTATTTATCTTTATCCACAAAACCAATCTTATGTTGTAAGGGTATATTTTTGGGAGGAGCCAAAAAAACACTGTAAGAATCAGAATTATTGATTTTGATGTTGTGCCAAAAATCAATAGATTATTAAGTAAATCGTGTTGTATGGAGACATTTTGTAAAAAACAAAAACAAATTGCAAATCTATCAAAATCAAAATCAAATTCATTTTTTCTTCATTCATTTCTTAAATATTTTTTTAATTGTTCTATCTCTGACAAATATTGTCCTGTTCTAATGAAACATTGGAAATCTTATTTATTCAGCTTTCAAATTACGAATAACTGTCAATTAAATTTTATTTATTTATTTATTTTTTACAAATTTTAACCGGACTCGTTTTGTGGTCGAGGGTCACATTGGTTTAATGAACATTAATCAATACAAAAGACAAATCCACTGTTAGATGTACCCAATGAACATGAGATATAAGTAAGATCATAATGTGTATATTTCCACTGTATTTGTATTATTGGTAGTAATTAGCTTATTTTTTGACTGACCGTTTATTTGTCTTCAATAATTAACTTTATATAAAAGTTAGACTAGTATAATCAAAGGATTGCTGTGTGCTAAAGGATTTTAAATGCATGATGCAGAGGCAAAGAATGCATTAGGTAGTAAAAGCGGTAGTACAATTAGTTTAGTTTGACCACGTTTTTCAATTATGACTTTGGTCTCCCCACTGTGAATCAGTCACAGGCAGACAGAGCAAGAGAGATCATGTATGCAACACCCACAAATCTAATAGCTAACATGTATTAGTGAATATTTTTGAGCATCTTTGTGAGTTAATCTTCATCGGCTCCCTGGTGAAGTACATGCAGATGTTGTCCAGATTACCCTTAGGGGAAGCACGCTTGTTTCGAACTCTGATCAAAACTGACTGGAATTTGACTGAATCTGTGGATTAAACGATTTTATTACAAGCCCTCCAGCCAATCAGAATCAAGAATTTCAACAGTGCATGGGCTAAAATATCAGACAGTAAAAACCATTAAAGGGATAGTTCACCTCAATTTCAATTCACTAACCATTTTCTTAGCCACAAGTGATTCCAAAACTTTGAGTTTCTTTCTTCTGGTGAACACGAAAGAAGATATTTTGATGAAAGCTGTAACGTGACTTCTATAGTAGTACTAGTACTATGGAATGATACTATGTTAAGTAAAAAATAATATGGAAGTCAATGGTTACACGTTTTCAACATTCTTCAAAATACCTTCTTTGGTGTTCAACAGAAGAAAGAACCAGTAAATGATGTCAGAAATCTCATTTTTGAGTGAACTATCCCATTAACATTGAGTGTTTTAGTATTGTAATTTTAATTAATAAAGAATAATATTCCTTTATGCTGTATAAAATGGTGGATGGATATTTAAGGAATGAAATTGAAGTTTGAAATCACTCTACTATGAAAACACAACGGTGTAGCCTCAGATTATTTAAATACCGTCAGCAAATCTGGAATCATCAAGCAGATCAATTGACATAGCATATTTTGCATAGTCATTTCTCAGTTTTTGAATGCATATATTTAGTTGTATGATAGCAGGAATTAAAGCAGAAGCGCAGCACTGCTTTGCCTAAAGAGGTCTGGTGTAAGCTGGATGTGGTAAATTCAACAGTTGTGTGTGCAGTGATCTGCGTTCTCCGTGTGGATCAGAGGATATGAGGGGAGGTACTGCTCCTTCAGCCTGACTCTAGCACTGTTTCTGCTCCTCTTTTTCACTCTCGCTTACTCCAACACAGCTCAGCTCATCAAACACGTATATTATTAACTTTATTAACGTGTGTCTTTCCATCTTGCCTAAACTCTGCTTTGCTTTGCAAAACAGTTCTGCTGGTGCTTTACTAATACAGTTTTTGGCCTGTCATTTGTTTAATGGTGTATTCTAAAATTAGCATATGCAAATCTAGTATAATTTGCTGTCAATTTATTCACTTTTGTTTAACTAGCAAAAGTGAACCGTTCATGTCCCCATTTTCCTGTCATTTAAGCAGTTCAATCTCAAAAGCTAAACATGTTTTTATGATTTAAAAAAAAAGTTTGTTATATTTAGAAAGAAGTAAGGTCTTATCTACAGTCATTTAATTGACAATAATATTTTTCATGCCTTTCGTATATAAAACAAAATGTATATAATGAAGCTTCTTAATTTTTTATATATCTTCTGCTTCAATAGTTTAATATCTTTATAAAATTTTGAAATTAATTAATAATTTTAAACAAAATTAATTCACATTCCCTGCAAATATTTATAAGCATTTAATATTGATTGATTAATTAAATTTGACTATATAAAGAATTGACAGGCCTAATATTGATTCAATGACAAGAAAACATGAGTGATTATTTATTAATCAGTAGAGCCTTGTGTTTGTCTCTTCATACCTGCTCTGTGTCCTGCAGAAAGGCTCCGGAACCTGAGGAAATGGACAAGGACATGATCCTCCTGGAGAAGGAGGCTGAGGTATGGTTATAAGCTGCGCTTTAATAACACCACTGTTCTGAGATCACTGTATGACTTTTTTGTGTTTCTCAGCTGAGGAGGATGCAGGAGATGATCGCTAAGATGCAGGCGCAGATGCAGAAGCAGGGAGATGAAGATGCGTGAAAATCACGGTAGGAGTACAAAACACCTGACTAGCAAGTAGTAAACTCTATATTATTGATGTGGCAGATGGAATGGGGCCAATGTTGTCGTGAATGAATGGCTTAGCCTAGTTCACACTACAGGATTTTTAAACATCAGCAAATCGCTGTGCTGTTCACACTACATGACTTGATTTTGTGTCTTTTAATCGCTGCTGTGTTCACACTACATAAATGATACACAAGAGGGGGGTGACACACTACAAGACCTGACAACAACTAGTTTCCCAGCAGCTCAGTCCAGCTACCAAACCACAGCCAATGAAATGTTGAGGGAGGAGTCGTCAGAAAAAGCTGAACACTGCTTGGGTGCTGATGACATCACTGACAGTGTTTCAAGCTTTCAAGGAAGCATTTTAAAACATCGTCAGTCAGCTGATGCATCAGCGGATCAATCACTCATCTGGAAGGTTCGAGTGGATTGATTCACAGAGAGTTTTTAATTTTTGTAATTAAATAACTCTGAAATAAAGCTAACATATCTATAACACCCTGACGTTTCCTGAATATCTGTGTAGTTCTTTCTAACATTGTTATTTTTTAAGGTATAAAGCAGTAAAGAACTGAGCATTTCTACCTTTAATTACCATATTGGTTCTATGTGTTCTAGTGTCTTAACTACATATTTATAGGCTGTATTAGCAAAAAAGATAATTTTTTAGGGTAATGGTGTCATCAAATATGATGACAGACATTCAGAGCTTAATTTTATTATCTCAATAGAAGTTTTGAATGTAAATATGATGTGACAATATGACGTTTAATAAGAGAACGGTCAGATTGAGCAGTGTGGTCATTCTAATAGTTACAGAATTCTAGTTCCCCTGTTAATATAGCCTACTCTCGTGTCCGTGTTAACACAGAATGAGGCGAGTGCATCGATGCCCATTCTGGAAAATCACAGATGTTTCTGTTAATCTCCTGAGCACACAGGCATTCAGCTTATGCTGATATGCTCATTCATTGGCTGCAGCTTGTCACTACATCTGAACAGACATGGGGTCGAGTCGGCCAACTGCTCTGGAATATTCAGCATGCAAGATATTGGATTTCCGTTTGCGAGGTGTCGGCGACACTTCAGCGAGCCTCTTTGAGCGAGCGCCATGCTCCCGTAGATTTCTTCCCGATCACAGCCCGATCTGTCGGCGAGCTCGTTAACTTCCAAATCGGGCTCAAATCAGGCTTAAAATCCTGTAGTGTGAACTAGGCTTAAGTCACGCCTGGAGTTAAACAATTGAGTTTTGTTTGGAGCCAGATTGGTCATAAAAATAATACGTTTACAAAATATAATGCATACATCCACAATTCACATTTACAAAATCCAATTTAAAAGTTCAAAACTTAATTCGTAAATATACAAATCCAATTCATAAATTCAAAACACGATTCAAAAGTACACAAATCCAATTCGTAAATTCAAAACACGAATATAATTTCTGGGTCTGTCGGGAGCATTTTTAGCTTAGCATAGATCATTAAATGTGTTTTGAGAATAAACCAATCAAAGTCTCGTCTCCCATTCCCATGTCACACCATGGCACATTTGCTATTTACATGGCGGACTTTGTAAGTGGAAAAACTGAAGGGTTCACTAGTGAGAAAACGGTTAAACAGACTATCTGCAGGGTGAGGATAATGAACGAGCCTCCTCTATTTTGCCTTTGTTCACTTTCTCTCTTTCGTGGATAAGGAAACGTGTTGTACGCACAGACATTCATTAGCCTGCATAATTAATTTCATTTAAGTGCAAAGATTTGTTTCAAAACTATTTCTAAATTCAGGTCTAATTTCCAGCAAACAAATAAATGAACAATAATAACAAAGTCTGGTCAAAAAACTGAGTTCTATCCAAATACACATCATATGTCCCATATGGTCCAAACCTGGTGGACAAATTTTAGCTTGTTTTTAATAAAACAAATATAAATATGCATATAATAAATAGTAATAATAATAATAATAATAATAATTATAATAACATTATACAAAAGCAAGTTGTCATGAATAAACTGAAAAAAGCGATGAAAAAAGAGATGGAGGCAGTGGTTTTTATATTTATTTAGAAAATAATAATTTTTGTATTATTTTATTTCTTTAATTCTTTTATAAATTCTTTTTCATTTGTAAAGATATTTGTGTATTGCTGTACATCCTGTGTGTTTTAAGCAATGTGTAAGCGAGGCGCACAACTAACACGCTCTGCACTAAACTTTAGACCTGCTTTCAGCCGGTCTATTGCTCTGTCTATTTTAGCTTCTCAAAATAGCTACAATGCTCCTTAACACACCTCTTTTCTAGATCGAAACACCCATGAGTCCACAAAGTGGTGCAAATGAATTTGCTATTTAAACAACGTGGCGGAAAACGGGAAAATTAAGGTTGCGTTGGTCTGAAAATAGCAACACTTGGTGGAATCACGTCTTGCGCCTTATTGCGCCGGGTGTATGATAGGGCCCTGAGTCTTCTGTAGTTACATCGTGTACCAATACCAATGGAAAATTAAAGTTGATATTTTGTAGGCCAATATAGCGTAGTACCATTGCACCTGCTGCAGTCATGGTAAGGCAAGAAAGTTCATTGATTATTACGCTGGAATGAGAGTATAGTTCCTAAGCAGATAATTTTTTTTATTTATTTCTCTTGATAACAATTATAGTTTGCTGAGTGAGTTTTGGTACGGTTATCTTTCATACGGTTTAGGCCTTTCAAGGATGAATGAATCTGACAAAAATGCCAGTAGGCATCCAGTCCCTGTCTAAATGTGTGATTCAGTAAATGATTCATTCTCAAATGTCTCTTTTGTTTGGCAAAGCAGAAAAAACAGATAAGTGCTGAAAAATGTCCCTTTGAACTATTTTTTTCAGATTTTTGTCTTTGTAAATCTTTATGTAAAACTCTATGCAAACTGCACTTAACACATTTTTATGCAAAACACAGAGTAACTTGCATTTAAGAGGAAAAAATCCTCTTTGTACACTGAACCGTCCTTTATTTGTGTTAAACAAGCAGTTGTGGGCCTTTTTTGCATCTGTCTTTTCTAGATGCTGACTTGTTTGAGCTCGACCCATCTAGACACGGTTGGAGATGAGGAAGTGTTGCTAAATGTGGAGGAAGAGGAGAGACTTGGTCCCTACATCATCTTGCTTGCCATTTTCTTAGTTTCTTTCTCTCTTTTATAAATTCATTATGTTTGTTTGTTTTTTAAAACTGTATTGAGATTTGTTTTTCAAATACTGTTGCTAATATTCATCCAGTTATCTTTCCATTAACCTACAACGAAGAACCGCCATGAGTAATTAAGTAAAACTGTTGTTTTTTTTTCTGTTATGAAAGCCAAGTGCTGCTGGGAAGGACCATGAAGCACCTTTCAATAGTAGCGTAGCTCCAAAACACCTCAAAGGCATTTCTGTCCCATCTATAATTAAACAGACACTGTGAAAATACAAGCAGCTGTTGAATTGAGTCACCGTGGCGGATTTTGCACCTTGTTTTTGGAGAAATCATTTTATACTGTTTGTAAGTGTTGCCAGAGAGATTGCTGATTTCTGAAGTACTTCTCTCTTCCCTGCATGAAGTCTTGAATTATAAGTGCTGTTCCCCAAACGATGCAAAGCATAAAACTGTGACCCATGATTCATTCCCTGTGCCGTCTGATGAAGGAGACGAGGCTTTTCTCTGACCTTAATAGTCATATTGCTGGTTTTAATTGTAGCCGAGTGGATTCCGTCATGTATTTGCTGTCAGACATTGTTCTGGTTTGAGTGCAATGTGAAATTTCGATACATTTGTTGTGCTCTTTGACTTTGAAGCATGCTGAGTTTTTACCTTCTGTTTGGGATATGTGGATGAAAACTATTTTAGCGTATTCCTGTGGTTCAAGCAAACCTCCATATCATATTTCTGATTAAAAATGTTAAAATGATATCTGAAATGTATGTCTGTTACACAAAATCCGACTTGAAGAGAGTTGAGTGTTACTATTTGGTCATGAAATCTGTTGTCAACATTCCAGTCTTATTATTTTACTTGAGGACTTTCTATTAAACAATTATCTATCATCAAATAATAAACTTTTGTATTGAAATTGACATCAGGGGTTGGCTGTATTCATTTCATTTTTTTGGCGCTAAGGAACTCGATGGTATTAGATGGAACTCGGAATGACTTGTCAAAATGGTGGACTGGAAACAGGTGGACAGGAACTCGCGATGGCCGCTAGAGGTCGTGAATATACACCGATTGTACATGACAAACAAGGTTAAAGTATTGGCAATATTTTGAGATTTCTATCTGTATGTATAACTTTCACTACCACAGATACACGTTCTAATTTCTTAGTATATACAGCTAAACCCCAACATAGAACTGCATCATTTCATCAAACCGTGAAAAAAATAATAACAAATCTAATTGTCCCAAATTAGTAGAGATTTTAAATATAACTTGCTGAAACATAGTTCACATATATCAAAGCCTCGATGACAAAAACTATTTCAACAAAAATGTATCATTTTTGCTTAAAATATGTGATTGAACTGGAGTTTTTGTGGATATTTTTTTTACCGATAGGAAAAGTTCACCCTAAAATATCATTTTGTCCTCATTAATATGCTCTTTACTTGTTTAAAACTTTCATGAGTTTCTTTAAATACAAAAGAACATATTTTTGAATAATGTTGAAAACATGTAACCATCGACTTCCATAGTATTTGTATTTCCTATAGATGCAGTGGTTACAGGATTTTAGCATTCTTCAAAATCTTTTTTTTTTGTGCTCAGATGAAACTCAAGAAGGTTTGGAACCTGTGCGGGAGAGTAAAATTTCATTTTTGGGTGAACTATCCCTTTAGGGTCCTGAGTGTAAAATTGCTTTTGAATTTTTCTTTTTATGTGGCTCGGTGGTTAGCGCTGTCACCTCACAGGAAGAAGGTCGCTGGTTCCAGCCTCGGCTGGGTCAGTTGGCATTTCTGTGTGGAGTTTGCATGTTTTCCTCGTATTCACATGGGTTTCCTCCGTGTGCTCTTGTTTCCCCCCCACAGACATGTGCTATAGGTGAATTGAACAAGCTAAATTGGCTATAGTGGATTGATGTTTCCCAGTATTGGGCTGCAGTTGGAAGGGCATGTGCTGTGTAAAACATATGCTGAATAAGTTGGTGGTTCATTCAGCTGTGGTGACCCCTTATGAATAAAGGGACTAAACAGAAAGAAAATGAATTTTCTGTATAACTTAAAGAAAATGATTATTTATTATAAATGTTATGGTGTTAGAATTGGCTAAAATGATGGAAATGGAAATGAACCTAAAACAAGAACACAAGGATTAAACAAATACATTTCAAATTACACAAACCTTGATGTCAGGCTGTTTGAAAATGACCAGTAATAAAAAAACAAAGTAAAAAAAAAACAAGCATTTGTGAAAAATCTTGATCTCTGTGTTGTGAATATTTATTGTGCGGCTAAAAAAAAAATATATATATTGCAGTACAAGACAGAATAAATAATAACAATGCACATTTTTGTGAGTTGTTTTGTTACTTTATTATTTCGCAAACTTGCTGTTCTTCAACTACACACTGTGGTAGACCGGATCAGACTTTCAAATCAGGCATGAAAATTGCTTGAATATGCTACCACTACATAAATATGGACTCCATGAGGAATAATCATAATCCATTCATTTATTTTCTTTTCAGTTTAATCCCTTTATTAATCTGGGGTTGCCACAATGGAATGAACCGCCAATTTATCCAGCATATGTTTTTACGCAGCAGATGCCCTTCCAGCTGCAACCCAGTACTATAAAACACCCATACACTACAGGGAATTTAGCTTACCCAATCCACCTATAGCACATGTCTTTGAACTGTGGGGGAAACCCACATGAACACCGGGAGAACATGCAAACTCCACACAGAAATGCCAACTGACCCAGCTGAGGCTCCAACCAGCGGCCTTGCTGTGAGGCGACAGTGCTACCCACTGCAATCATAATTCAGTCTGATGTATTTGAGCTGACACTCGTGCTTCCATTCATTGGTGAATGGAGAATGGCCTTCTGCTTTCTCAATCTCATTTAAGATTTTAAGCAATGTTTCCAGAGGTGATCTAAAATAATGGCAGTCATGACATGGATATCACTTGACAAAATAAAACAAAATAATAATAAAAAAGAAATTAGCAGGATGTCCCATTTTCTTTTGGCTTACACAACTAACATTCAGATTTTTATGAAATGCTGGAATATAAATGCTGGAGTTTTCTTAATGTGCCTTCCTGATTAGGTTTCAAGACGCCCATTTACACGATTTCATAGAACCTGAAAAGTTTATATAAAAATGTGGTCAAAAGAAAACGTTTTTGATACAAAAGACTTCTGTAAAATAGTTGAGAAATCCAGCCCTTGTTTCCAGAAATCCACAGTTGTTTGTGTATGTTTTTAGATTTGGATATAGTCGAGTAAGTTCATCAAGCTATACCGTTTATTGATGCAAGACAAGCATTTCTTTATTTTAAATTCATAAAAAAAGTGTAACTATCCACAGATTGCTCCAATAACCACACAAAGACAATGTTTCCATAAACACTTTATAATAGGATTTTGATCTAACAGGTAAACACAGTTTGCTCAATGACATGGCTTTTTCTCTTAAATACTTTCCATTCTATAAAGAAAACTGTAAAAATATTGAATCATAACTAATTAAAAGATCTCTGGGCTGAGAGAGAGGGTGAGGATGGCCAGCTGTACTGTGGTCCTGATGGGGCTCTGATGGTTTGGGGTGGGACAGCGGAGGCGGAGCTTCACCGTGACGATGGCGTGGTGTTGCCGTTCAGAGCAAACCTGATACAAAACAAATGTAAATCAAAAAGCAGCAATCATGGCATGTGCTTCAGGCTTTCCAAAGGATACTCAGTACTTAATACTGCAGAAACAGCCAAATTAGTGAGAATTTTAAACCTAAATTTTGCCATTTCAGCTCTTCACTATTTGCCATTGAAATTTGGAGTTATTAAGCATTTGTAATTTTCAGTTGTCTCAATAGTTGACATTCCTGGAATCAAATTAGCATTTAATTTTCTGAGTTTTTAAAAACAGCAGGCATTTTAGAATATTTGGCCATGCACGCTTTGTAAGTGATCATGTTATTCACCTTATTCTTTGCGTACAAGCGGGCGCAGCCATTTGAATCTTTTTGGCTTGAGACTTTCGGTCTCATTCAATTCCATTCATTTTTAGAAGTTACAAACCGCTCGTTCTGCTGCTTGATGTTGCAAACTGATATTTTCTTATTATATGATTCTGCTTTGTCTGTATAATCATGCAAACACTTGTTTATAGAGAAAGTAGTCTGACCGTTTTCTGTTAATCCAAGTCATTTCTCCCATAAGTAGGCCCACATGAAATCTGTGCACACAGAAATCCACAGATTTCCGCAGATTTTTAGCCCATCATTGAGTCTTATTAATTTCTTATGTAAATGTGTGTAAAATTTATTCAGTTTTAAAATGAATTTCAGTGATATTAACAAATATCAAAATGTTCATTTGATTTATTTACAATACAGTTTGTAAAGTCATATTTCCTGTCTATTAGTAGATATGCTATAT
Source organism: Danio aesculapii (assembly GCF_903798145.1). Taxonomy (NCBI): domain Eukaryota; kingdom Metazoa; phylum Chordata; class Actinopteri; order Cypriniformes; family Danionidae; genus Danio; species Danio aesculapii. The sequence continues at coordinate 22,485,204 of NC_079436.1, forward strand.
GTACACTTGAGTACATTTTTAGTGCTGTATTGGTACTTTTACTCCACTATTTTCTTCAACCTGCAGTCACTATTATTTTTTTTTTGTCTATGGGGATTTGGCTAAGTAGAAAAAAAATTCTGTCCAAAAAACAAGCATCGAAAGTAAATCGCATCATCACTGAACTACGTCAAGACACGGAGGCTTTATAAATGCAGCGGAGACCGTTTATAGATTGCATATCACTGATGAAAAAATGCAGGATGTCGACTGTATGATCATTGAAATCGCTAAACAGCCTTAAAGAATAACTAAATGCACTACAGAATGTTACGTGTACACATTTCTATATAAATTGCATGTAAACGCATTAACCTTTCACAGTGAAATACTCACTATTATTGCCCTTTTAAAAGCACTCAAGAGTAGTAAGGCAATAAAGAGTATTATTTACAACAGATACTTTAACTCTACTTGCACTACATTTTTGGGCAAGTAATGGTACTTTTATTTATTTTTTAGGGGCTTTTCACTTTTTATTGGAAGGGACAATGGAGGTTACAGACAGGAAAGTATTGGGAGTAGAGAGCGGGGAAAAAGGTTGGCAAAGGATCTTGAGCTGAGAAACAAATTGGGGTGGGCGTGAGCACCACAGTGCTACATGTCGGCGCACTTAACCACTACTGTACTGGTGCCGACAACACACTAATGGGTACTTTTACTTGAGTATGATTCAGTACTCTTTCCACCACTGTAAACTTGTTTTTGACAATGATGTAGGCAATCTAGAGATCGTTACAACACTAGCTCTCTTGATGTGGAGCGAAATCTAGTAGGGTTTTCAAATAATCTATAGTCTTATGGACGATTTCTTTGACCGTTGTCATCAAAGGAGCAATGTTGATAAGAATAGGTTATTTTTCATACTTGAAAAAAACATGGTGGCTCCAGAGACACGAGTCAAACAGGATCGACTGGCCTCCGCTATCATGGTCTGACTAACAGGTACTTCATTATATAATTTGGGATCATTGATGGATATACATGGCACCTTGGACAAAGTCCCTGCATTCCCAATTTTAAAGACAATTCAACTAATGGTTGTGTGGTTACAGCTGTCTTTATTTATATTCAGGTAGGGTCGTCACGATACTGGAATGCGGTACCTATCGGTAGTGATATTTAAAAAAATGTCCATTTCCCGCTAACATTTGAGCACTGTTGAACACGTTCTTAAACAGTGCTGACTTGCCATTGTGTTCATGTGCGCAACAGAAATAACTTTGGCCATGCAGGACATCAGTTCAATTAACTCACTGCTGTTTACTGAGTATAACCACAGATACAGGGACACTGGAGCGTTTTAAAGTCACGTCCATCAGCTAGTTTGTCTATAAGCTGACATACGAGCTGATGAATCGCAGCTTTAAAACGCTCCAGTGTCTCTGTATCTGTGGTAAACAGCAGTGTCTTCGGTGAACTGATGACCTTCACGGCCAATCGCAGTCATTTCTGTTGAGCACATGAACACAATGGCAAATCAGACGTGGATGAAGAGTCAATGGCGAATGATTTACATGTTAATTCAATACAAAAATGCGAAGAGACATCCTGCGGCGTGTTTGGCGCGAATGAACCGCTCTAGTTGGAAAATCTGAACTTCAGCCAGCATTCGTGCTGCGTTAACCAATCAAGAGCTTGCTCTTGTAGGGGAATGATTATGACATAGTGCCTGTTGTTGGTGTCCTGTGGGGAAATCCTCTTGTCGACGTTGAACAACAGTTCATCAAAGTGGGCTCGGCTCAGTCTGAAGCACCGCTGAAAGCCTCCATTATCCAGGTATAGTTTCTGGAGGAGTTGATGTCCTCACAGAACTGGTGCACCACTGAAAGGGTCTAGTGCACTCAGACACAACGCCGAACGAATCTACGCTGTTTTTTCAGCCTCCCTAAAGCACAAAGCACAGCTACTCTCTTAGAAAAAACCATGTTAGCCATTAAGCAAGAAGCTAGAGTCACCGGGCAAACAGAAGCCCCGGTCATGATGTAAATCCGCGTCTATTGTCAAGGGAATTTGTGTGTGAATGAAGTAAATTTAACGCTCGAACGAAGCACGTAAACTCAAAATGTTTACGCATCCATTTTAACGCGAATAGCATGATTTATCCAGGCGTGCCAAGTCTAGTGTGAACACAGCAATACAGCTCTAGAAAACTCGAAATAATGACCACAAGTCTCTCCTCCATCTTTAAAAGTCTCAGTAGACGTGATGACAATACAAACATGGTCACCTCAAAGGAAACCCCACCTCTGCTTACATTTGATTGGAGAATGAAAAATACGTGACTGACATAGCTTGCTTTTTCTGCTCAGAGTTGACTTTACAACATCAGGTTCACAGCACACAATGGCTATAATGTGAGCGGTTAAAGCAGCAGGCGGTTAAATCATGAGGCACACAGGGCGCATAAGCAGCTCACAAAAAACACCTTTGATTAAATCCCCCAGCCCTAACTTGAACCCTCAATTACAGTATAATGTGACAGATGTAGTCTTATAGAGTGCTCTATTTCCCAAACCACAGTGCTTTCCTTCATACAGATGTGTTGCTGACCTGCACACTCTCTCCATGATGTGTGTGACCAGGAGGTCAGAGATGCCCGGGCAGGACTCTTCTGCCAGATTGAAGGCGTTCTCCAGCTCCTCTATGGCACCCATTCCTCCTCCACACGCTCTCCTCTTCTCCTTCAGCTGGACAGCAGACACACACACTCACTTAACACTGCCATATATACAGCTTATCATACTTTACAGCTGCTTTATCTGATATCGCTTTGATAAAAGCATAAAGCTATCAGTGAGAACAACGCTCAAGCTGTCGGATTAGAAACAGGAAGAATGAGATTTACCTCTCTGAAGATCGGAGAGACCAGCGCTGACAGACATTGAGATTTGGGCTGTCTCTTTACCGTCTCAGCCGCCTGCAAACAAAACATTCGTGTTTATGTAGGGATTTAGAACATGCTGGTATTTCAGTATAAAGCTGATGCTGGCAAAAAAAAAGTAGCATTTTGATCATTTTGTTGTGTTTTTGACCATTTTTTAAATTGTTATTATCATTTATATTAAGTATAATTTTATAATTCACTGTTTCATAGTAACACAGAGGGTTGCCACAATACAATTAATTCATGTTCCGATACTACACCAGCTGAAGTATCGTGAGACCAAGTAGTATTGCGATACTGTAATTCATAACTTAAATCTATGATATAAAGACAATTGTCAGAAATACTATATTTTAATGTCATTTAAACAATTAAAAAAGAAATATAACATGACTAATAAAAAATTCTTTAGTTATTTGCAATTAAAGGATTCTTTAAGAGTCAAATTAAAAAAAATTAGCCCAAGATACCCAATTTAACTGCTATGGAGGAACTTGTTTTCTCTGATAAACCATTCCATAAAACAACTTCTAGAACATATGATGCTTTAATGCTCAGACAACCTTTGACTGACCCTAATAAGTCTACAACTAGATGGAAACATAATTCGGGGATAACGCTGAAAAATGACCTGTGGGGTCAGCTATGTAAAGACGGGGTTACCTCAACTTTGAACTTCAGATTAAGACTAATCCAGTTTAATTTCTTACACCAGCTTTATTATACTCCATCCAGATTACAGAAATTTAACAGTATTTCTCCCCTCTGCTTTAGACGTGGTAAAGAAGAAGGTCCATTTTTGCATTCTACATGCCCTAAAGTGAAGGTGTTGTGGGTACAAGTATGCAATATCATATCACAGATTTATGGAACTGATTTTTCATTGGATCCAGAGATATGTTTATTGGGCAATTATACAAATTCTAACCTCCAGCATAATCAGGCTATTAAACTTACTGAAATGTTATTGACAATAGCTAAAAATGTATTGCTTTAAAGAACAGTCACTGATGTACCAATTGGACTGTGGATCTCAGAAGTTTGCAACTTTATACCATTGGAGAAGATTACATATTCTTTGAGGAAAGGGTGAATTATTTAAAAAGATTTGGAATCCATTTTTGAACTATGTGAAAACAGTACTACATTATTTGATTTGACAAAATAGTTTTTCTCCATCATTTGTTTATACTGTCTCTCCCCTCTTTTTATTTATTTATTTTTATATACTGTTTTTGTATGTTTTACTTTCGTTTGTCTGCTGCTTAGTTTCGATGTGCTGTATTTAAATAAAAATTAAAAAAAGCTAAAAAAAAAAAATATATATATATATATATAATAAAAAATAGAAATACTACATTTTATATTTATAATAGTTCTACTTGAATTGAATTCATAATTCCCTTATTATTAAAAAAAATATATATTATTATTTGCACGCCACTTGCACATTTTTATGTATTTTGTAGATAACTGACCAGCAAAAAAGACACATTAAAGATACAAATGATACCAAACGAAAAAAACAAAACAAAAAAAAAAACATTATTCCTAGAAAATTAGGCTATATGAAGCGGTCAATTTTTTTAATTGTTTCCTGTTGCTATTTTGGGGTTTCCATCTATTGTTTTTTTTCTTCAGTCTTCTCAGGTAAGAATCCAAAGTAATTCAAAAAATTGTTGTGGTTGTTGTAGCTACTAAACCATATTGACAGGAACAGGAATGAACTGATTCAGATTTGAACTGAAGCGTCAGAAAACGTGCAATAGGCTATCATAAAAGGCATGAATTCTACAGTTTTGCCACCCAAAAGGGCTCCACAGACTATTAAAATAAATTTGTTTGTTGCACATGCGTGTGAGCATTTTAGTGACTTTTCCACGTGGAACATTTTGTATTGTTGATAGACCGTTAAGTATTTTGGCGGCATAGTATCACAATACGGTAAACCGTGCAACCCTAGTAACACAGTGCACTCACATGAAAAACAAAATTTAACTGGATACACAAATTATTTACTTGAGTAAAAGTACAGAAACCCTAATATAAAAAGGCTAACACTTTAGATCAGGGGTATCAAACTCGGTTCCAAGGGCCGCAACCCTGCAGAGTTCAGTTCCAACCCTGTTTTAACACACCTACCTGCAGGCCTGAAGCCTGAAGGACTCAATTAATTTGATCAGGTGTATTTAATTGGGGTTAAAGCTAAACTATGCAGAGCTCTGGCCCTCCAAGAACTTGTTAAATAACAAATCACACCATTTACTACTGGTTCATTACCTGCTTATTAATAAGATATTAACAGTTGATTAGAACTTATAAAGTATTATTTCATTTTACATCCCTATAACCCAATACCTAAACCCAAATATTATCGTACTAACTATTATTAAGAAGCCAATTAGTAGTTTGAGCTAAAAACTTAATTAAATTAATGGTTAATGGTTTGTTAATAGTGTGAATTGTACATTAAAACGGTGTTTCTCAACCACGTTCCTGGAGGACCACCAACACTGCATGTTTTGGATTGTCTCCTTTGGCGGTCACACCAATTACAGGTCTTTCAGCCTTTTCTAATGAGCTGATGATCTGAATCAGGTGTGTTTGTTTAGGTAGACATGGAAAATGTGCAGAGCTGGTGGTCCTGTAGGAATGTGGTTGAGAAGCACTGCATTAAAATAAAATTTTGACCAATAATAAAGTTTACATAAAGTTTGACTAATAATAATAAAAAAACTTCCATAAAAGTACTACTTTTCTACTTCTTTTCTATTTCAGTCAAAGAACAAAATTACTAGATTAAAGTAGTGTAATTAAGCAGTAAATTATTATTAATAATAATTTATTACCAAAACGTATTTGTTGATAAATACTACAAGAAATTAAATGATAATTCAAGTGTCCAAACTGAAAAGTGAAAGTAACCAAATAAACCACACAAATATAAAAAGGACTAAAACCAAAATGCCAGTAAAATTGCAGACAAACATAAACAACACAAAAAACACATAATGTTAACACTTTTTTTAACACTTAAGTAGAATGCCAAGCAAACATGCTAGTTTTATATCTGATATGTGCAACAGGAGCAGGGAAGATACAGAGGCATTCATTTGTGTTATTTGAACATTATGTTCCCTTTTTAAATAAATCTCTTCCCTTTTTAGACGCTAATACACATATATGGACATGTCCACTTCCAAGCACTTTATACAGATGTCTAAAATAGCTCACCCCGTTACAGCAGATTTACTTCACAAACAATACTGGACCTAAATTTAATCTCCATTTACAATAATACATCATAATTCAGCTTTAGCAACTTTTAAAAAAAGTTAAAGTCAGTAATAACGTTAAAATACTTTGTTACAGTCGACCATTGAGTATTATAATAATTAAGTGCAAAGTATAGTTTTAAAGTGGCTGAGAGAGATTAACGTGTTCCAATTTAAGAAAACACAATTACAAAAAATGCCAGCAAATTAAAAAAAGATCTTTATCTGTTTGACAGCACACGTACTGCAAATCCTCACAACACAAACACATTAAAAAACCCACGATGCAAACAAATTAATAAAACGCGCTGCATTTTCTCACAACGCAAACAATTAGCAAAAACGTGCTGCAGTTTCTACCAACATTTGCAAACACAACAGAACACAACGGAAATATTTCTAGGGGACCCTAAAGGGGGTCACACACTAGAAGCACCGCTCGGTTGCGCGCCGCGTAGCGCCATGCAACACCATACATTTCAGAATTCTAAACAGAAGTTTCTATCAGGGTACACACACCGGCGTCGCAAGTCAGCGGCGCCCAGCCATGACTCTGTTCATATTCCTGCCGCGCCACAGAGCGCCATCTGATTAGTTTCATGTTAAATATCATGCGAATGTGCGCGTCTGGTGTGCGATACTTTTAACTGTGATACTTTGACCTGCTTAAAACATAACAGACGCTGCTGTGCAATGACTATTACTCAGTAAAGTTGTAGGTGATCTTTAAAAGGCGAGCTTTTGTTTGTTTATTTTAACATCCTGATTCCCTTGTCTTTTGTATTTTATTAGCCTAAATAACCATAACCTAAAGTGTTGTGAGCATTAGCAGGCGTTTACGTAATTTTTTTTCATTGTGAGAAAATGCAGCTAATTTTTTTTAAATATGTATGCATTGAAACCATTTGCTGCACGTTTCCTAATTAGCTGGCGTTTTTTATAATTGCATGCGTTTTCTTCGATTGCAGCAGGTTAAGCTCTCTCGGCCACCGCAAGCTTGAGTCTTTTTTTCCTCTGAAACTACTAAGTATGTCTGAATTCAATTGGTTTTTTAGGACTTTAAAACCATTTAAGGAGGGAAGTGTGCAAAATTAGACACAAAGATGGTATTGATATGGTCATTTAGCGCAGCAGTGTAAATGCTGCTATTTAATGACATTAACAATAATCAAATATACTTTATAAGTAAAAAGACAATGGGATATCTTAAGTTTTAAAATCAAATTTAAGACCTTTACAAGCTCTAATAAAAAATTACTACTATGATTTTACAGAACAAACCTGTACAATCCCAATACAAGTCATGCATCTCAGACCATTTTCATGCTTTGCCTCAGATCATCATCAATTACGTTCGTTACCATTACGTTTGTGTCTTATGCAGCACGATCCCAAATTTTTAAGACGCAGTATAAAATTAATGCAACTTTTGCCATCCCCATCAATATCAGTTGCAAAGCAGTGGACCAATCAGAAGATGGGGCAAGCGTTGCAAGTTTCTCTTTACAGATGTGCACTTATAAACACAATATCATTAAAAAAAGTTAAATGCATAATGGCTGTGGGGTAATTTAAAATAATTCCTCTGAAGCAAAAAAAAAAAATTGGAAATCCATATTTGTTTTAAGAAAAATAAGTCACTTCACATCTATGAGTGATACATTTTGCTTGCATATATAAGGATTTTTAATGTAATATTCTCTTTGTTAAGGTATGAAAACAGTAAATATTCAAGGATTAATTTTGGTAATGTGTAATTTACAATGACAGATTAAAACCTCTGCTGACCGCACTTAAGTTTTGGGGTTTTAATGTTTTTAATGTCGTCACCTCTGAGTCTGTGTTTGTGTAGCCCTTCTGGAGCTTGTTCATGGAGCTGGGCCGAACTGTGGGGAACGTCCACACGGGACACTGGTCTCTATCATCACCATCTCCATCCCTGTTTGAGTAGAAGAGAAACAGAGAATGGTTTCACTTCACAGCTAGAACTCATGGGGATCAATATAGCAGAGCTCAAATTAAAAGGCCAGTGCTCAGGTAATAAGAAATGAATAATACATCATGATGAATTACAGCGCGGTTATTGATCATACAGTATATGCATTATAATGGATGGATGGCGTACATGTCAGAATCATCAGAGCTAGACTCGTCTCCATGACCCTCAGACTTCCAGCGGCGGTATCGGTCGATCAGCTCTGTCAGATAAGACGTTTTCTTGGTGTATCGCGTGATGAATTTGTGCTTTAATAACTCCTTGGCTGTGGGCCGCTGCAAAAAAACAGAACACAGTCATGTCATGCTCTGAATACAAAACAAGAAGATGGCCTCATTTAGGAAATATTGAGATGTCCAACTACAGCCAATGTTAATCGTGTAATACAAAATAGCCACACTACTGGTCAAAAGTTTGTCAATTGATGTTTTAGATCTTAAAGGGATACTTCACCCAAAACCTGTCATCATTTACTCATCCGCCACTTGTTCCAAACCTGTTTGAGATTCTTTATTCTGTTGAGCACAAAAGAAGATATTCTGAAGAATGTTGGGAAAAAATAACAGCCGTTGACTGTTTTTTTGTTCTCACTATGAATGTCGATTGGGCATTTTTTCCCAACATTCTTTGTTTTTTCCTCAGTAGAACATTAAAGTCAGTAAGAAATCTAAATTTATTATGCTAGCTCACATTATTAGTCTTAAGGTAAACAATTAATCTGTTCAAGTTAATCCATTGATAATACACTTTTGTAGTAGGTAATTTAAGAATTAATAGAAATAATTCTCATTTCTAGCAACCACTTGTGCATGCATTACCACTACATATTGGACCTGATCCAGTACGTCACTGTGCTACACACACACACACACACACACACACAATACTGTTCCCCTCTCTCTGCTCCCAACTTTTTCCCTTTTCAACTCAACTGTTCTATACAATAAAGGTTAAAACCATACCCGTCAACACTGGGATGTAAAATTATGGGATAATTTCCTATAAAACAAAAATGACCCCAAACTTCTTAATCTGTTCATTCAGAGGAAAAAAACTCACACCTTCCCACAACAACTCCCAAAATGACCCAAACTCCTTAATCTGTTCATTCAGAGCTGTTTAATTGTATATAATCCTAAATTAGCTTCACATTATAGAATATGTAGTATAGTTTGAAAATATAAAAACAAAATAAAGATACAGCCTCTTAAAATCAATGGCCTACACACAAATTAAACCAAGTTATAAAATCGTGCTCACTTTTTATTCACTGTATTTAAATATTGATTAAATTTATTTAGTGAAGAGCAGAGAATTTCTCATTTTGATCCATTTTTGTTTGATAACAGACGTGTCACTTTAAGAACGCACAAATCTATAATGAAAGCATTCGATTACTTTCATAATTGTTAATGCTCATTTAAGACAAAATTATTTGTGTTTAAAATAAAACACACCAGGACAGATATGTTTACATATTATTAAGTGTATTGGCCTGTTTAAAAACACACCCAAATCCCAAAGTGTCTATATTCGCTCCCCTTCAAATCGCGTGTACAGGAAGCTGATCTGTTTCTTTATTAATACGAACTGCATCCATCCGTCAGCACAGAGGTTGAGATCTATTCTTTTCACTTGTCATAGAAAGATCAAAAATACATGAAAAATATAGGAAAATACTTAAACAGGATGATAGCGGGATAGAATAGTATAATAGGGGAGAATGCAGGCAAAACTGTGAAGGTTAACAGGTATAGTGAAAACCAAAACTAAACTGATTGTAATCTTCAATCAAAACATGACCATTTGCTTCAGCGTTTGGAGTGGAAGCCCTTCTCTGTTGATGTCAGTTTGTTGGCATCAGCCATAATATTTTTAACCACGTCACTCTTCTCATTAGTTGGCCATGAAAACCCCACCCCCTACTTAATATTCTGTTTCAGTTGGAAGCACATCAACATACTGAAATAAAAGTCTAAATAAAAGCAGACTTAAGTAGATTTTTAACGGGGGAAAAAACAGACATTGACTCGAATGGTATTTTTCGTTCCAACTAGGGCTGGGCGTTTAATTGAAAAGTAATCTAAATCGACATTCAGAACTTATAATCGATCTACTTGGTCAATTTTTTTTCCGATTACTTTCCCTACCTTTGTGTGGAGTCAAGGCTTTGCAGCTACGTCTAATCTCTGCTCAAGTAGGACAATGGACCCATTCTTGAGCCTTATTTTGCACTACATTGACAATGATTGGAAGCTGCGCCAGAGATGCCTTAAGATGGTATATTATCATTTACATTAAAATATTTGTTTACAGAAGATGCAAGAAATGCACTGTTTAAAATATTATTTACAGGATATGCAAGAGTTATTTTATTTAGAAGAGATAATGCTTATTTTATACCGTTAATATAAAAAACATTGAAAATAATTAATTTTGTTTCCAAAAGTACAAGTTATAAGTTACAAGTGCTTTTTATAAGAAAAAAGTGACTGCTGGTTTCAGGAAATGTGTGTTTTATTTCAATTGTTCAACATTGATGTTCAATAAATAATCATAGATAGTAGATGGTGTGTGTTTCCTTCAATTATTTTAAAATCAAGTAATGCACCCTTCATTCCAAAATCTCTCACTTGTAATATGTGAGCATATTTACTGTACAAAACCTGTCAAACTATGAGGGCAAAAAATAAATAAATAAAATAATCGTTCATTAATCGTAATCGAGTTAAAATGTTCAATTAATCGAGATTTTGATTTTGGGTCGAATTGCCCAGCCCTAGATCCCACTATGAATGTCGATGGTTGTTTCTTTCCATTGTAAATATTGATTTTACAGACTTTAATCTTCCGCTGAAAAAAAAACAAACAAAAAATAAGTCGCCTACATCTTGGATGATTTGAGGATGAGTAAATTAACCAGGAATTTACATTTTTGGGTGAACTACCTCTTTAAATTCATGTCCTACTGTTTGTGGCCAGATCTTTCAAGAAAAAAACAATTCAACTTCTTCTAAGTTATGGCCAGTAATGTATAGGTTGTTTTCAATCACGTGGTTCTGGTGACAGGCGAAATTAAGATGGAGGGCAGGAAGTAAAAACTGAATGGGAGACAGAGGAAAGATCGTATTTTTGCAATTTATACCATATTTCAAAGGAGATATAAATAGAAAATAACCACATATGTTGAGCATGATCATTATATCATGAAGAGGGCTGAGTTTTCTACTGAACTAAAATATATTTGGCTGTCATCGAGGGGGTAGATACTGTATAAGCTTACGTTTCAATGAAAAATACTACAGTAAATATTACAGTATTTGGAAGCATACTATAAATAATTACTTGAAATAAACTGTCGTAGAATTTATATTGTTGCTGTGGTACAACACAACTGTAGTAATAAACAAATTATTCAATAGGCTTCAGTTTTCTACGTTATAATTATACACCATCACAACGCACAACAGTTTACACTAATGTCATTTATTACAGTTTATCAGTTTACTGTGCTACAGTACTCTGTAGTATTCATTAACAAATGTTGAGTTGTTCAAAAACATGCTCATTATGAGTTACTTTAGTTTTTCCCCATGCGGATATCCTCCAGACATCACGAAATAACAGATGAAAGCATACAAAAGCATGAATGCATAGTCTACATTATTTGTTTATTTTTGTAAGGGGTAAACAGTGCTCCACAATAATAACCGTCTAGTTTTGTCGCAAGGGCTGCATTTCTTTTTTACTCTGTCGATGAACTATCCATTGAATATTCACCGCTGCTGTGCATCTCGATGTTAACATAACGATTGTTTACTGTGCCGAAAGGCCAGTAAACACTTGGATTATAGCAAAACCAGACGGAGATTTCATTGCAGCGATTATGTGGCACGTTATTTATATTCTCCTGGATTTTGTATAAGTGTGGTGGTGTTTGTATCTGATTTTCATATAACACATTAGCATATTTATATACATAGCTAGGCCTGTATATAATAATTATTAGTGCTGCTAAACGAATCATCACGTTCAAAAACAGTTTGCACACATGGATGTATTAAAAAATGTTCATTACATGCTGCCTTTTACGTTTTTAAGCCAGTTTCTAGGACGTTCCCGCTTTATGAGCGAAAACTTTTGAAAGTTTATAAAAGCTGTTTGGCGTTTATCATTTTGGCGGATTTAAACAATTATAAACAACATAAAACAGAAACATTTTGATGTTCTGATAGCGAAGAATCACTTCCAGCTCTCCATCTGAGTCTCACGTGTTATCAATGACGTCATGTGAAAACAACCTATACTGGGAAATCCTTTCATATAACTCAAATACTCACAAAGCGAGGGTCTTTATTGAGACAAGCCTCCACAAACTCTTTGAAGGGTTTGCTGTAAGAGCCCTCCAGCGTTGGGGGAGTGTTCTTGGGAATGAGAAACAGAACTCGCATTGGATGCAGGTCCGAGTTTGGGGGTTCCCCCTTCGCCAGTTCAATAGCTGTAATTCCCAAGGACCAAATATCTGCCTGCAGCCAAAAAAACAAACCATCTTTGTTTAGGTCATGAAAAATTCCCACAAGTAAACGTTATATAAACATTGCAGAAAAAAAATAGCTGCTACTACGCTAAAATGTACTTGTGATTGGTTTCCATGCCTACCACTTTAAGAGAAAAAAAAAAAGCACTGATGAACAGTTTTACCACTCCAGCCTTTCTGCAGAACGTTTGCTTTCACAGCTCTGCAGCCTCATTAATATTCAGCTTGCTCTACTACACGCTCAGAATCATTCATCTGGATCTCCGCACCTTAAAGTCATACGCAGACTGTTTGATGACCTCAGGAGCCATCCAGAAAGGAGTCCCCACGAAAGTGTTTCTCTTGATCTGGGTGTCTGTGAGCTGTCCTGCCACCCCAAAGTCTGCCAGCTTCACGTCGCCCTGCTCAGACAGCAGCACGTTGGCAGCTGCGACGACAAGACATAAATGTGAATCATCGGCACTTAAATCAACTGATCAACCGAAAATGAAGCCTGATGGAGTAGGCAGACGTGTGGGTGATCACACCTTTGATATCACGGTGAATCTTCCTTTCCGAATGCAAGTATTCCAGTCCCTTCAGAATCTCCCTCAGTATAGTGGCGATGTACGTCTCTTCTAGCGGGCCTGGTTTCAACTGATATGGGTGGAGGAAAGGTAGAAGATCAATTTAGTTTCTGACTCCAGTTTTTTTTCTTCAGTAGAGGATTAAAGGATGTTTTTAGCTGAAACCTTTACTGTTAGCAGACACTAAAGAAGCATATACAAGCAAGAAAAATTAATACCCTTGGCTTCTGGCGATAATTTCTGTTATGTTATGAATAACCAGTTTCAGCTAAAATGTTCTACTGTAGACAAACAGATACCAACATTACATGAAGGGATAGTTAACCCCAAAACAGATGATTCTGTGATCATTTACTCTCCCGTCACTTGTTCAAAATCTATTAGAGGTACTTTCTTCTGTTGAACACAAAGCAAGATATGCTGAAAAATGCTGGTTGCCATCCATCCTAAATTGCATTTGAAAATCGACTCGCAGTGGCAAAGCAACAAGCGACCATTCACTTCAATGGAGATCGAGAGACTTCCAGCGACCTCTGTCTACATGAGCGACAGCGACCGCTGGCGACCAGATGGGCGTGTCGAGCGATACGGCAAAGTTGAGAATGCTTCAACTTTGTGCAAATGAAGAGCAACTTTCTTGACAGCCAATAAGAGCACCAGTAGAGCTAACGTAATCCTCTCAGATCGCTCAGAGGCTGGTTGTATTTGCATTGTATATACCCATCTACGTTTGACGCACGTTGCCACCCAGAATGACAGATAGCTACAAAGTCGCTGCTAGTGTGAATGAGGCTATAGTATGTCCCAAATCATAGCATATTGAAATGAGCATTTCAAATTTACCCTAAGGGTAGAAATTTGAAGCGCTGCTCAGTGCTTACTCTAACCACTATTATTGGCCGTACTATTAATACATTGCAGTTAGATGTGAATATGATTAGAACTACAAACATGGGTGAAAGTGTTTAACTACAAACATGGCGGACGTGCAAAGAGAACTGTTATGTGGAGAGTTTGGTAAAGATGTTCGAATGACTGTTACTTAATATTCAACCTACTGGAAAATATTAAAATCATGTTTTCCGCGTAATATTTTATCTGTAACAATTTTGCTTTTATAAAGACGTGTTTGGCTGTTAACTTCTGAATGAATAATTATGCAAGGAGGATATTTTTTTCTACATAAAATATTCGCAAATGGCAGATTAACCTGCTGATGCCTTTTCACAGTGGTGGAAAATAAAATATGAAAGGAATGTGGTTGATATGTTGAGATGATTGACGCGGCACCTAACTAAGTAACATAACGGTCCATTAATGATGAAGTAGTATGTCCCAAAGCTTTCATTCTCTTCTGTTGCACATTTAAAAAGTGTCTATTTGTCGGCGCCAATAGCCTAATGGTTAGTGCGTCAACACATGGCACTGAGGTGCTCATGGCAACCCGAGTTCGATTCCCGGCTCGAGGTCCTTTGCCGGTCCTACCCCTCGCTCTACTCCCCATACCATTCTGTCTGTAAATCTCCACTGTCCTATCAAAAATAAAGGTGAAATACCCTAAAAAAATATTATTTAAAGAAAAAAAAAAGTGTCTATTTTTTCTTCATGTAGTACATGTAGGCAAATTGGATTGCAGAAAAAAAAATACTATAGAAGTCGATGGGTCCCAGCAAGTAGCATTCATTAAAATAACTTATTTTGTGCTCAACAGAACAAAGAAACTCAAAAAGGTTTAAAACAACCAAATGATCATTTTTGGGTCAACTCCTTTAACCAAAATTTTTCACTTCTGGATAAACTATCCCTTTAATTTTACATAAAAACACACACACAATAATAATAATAATAATAACAGTAATAATAATAAAATACTCCAATAGGTGAAGAGCCGATGTAGTTCTACTTACAAGATCTAAAGCGGAGCCACCTCCTAAATACTCCATAATGATCCACAGCTTAGTTCCCTATAGACAATGGTAAAAATAACACAAGCACCATTTTTTCAAGTGTCACATGACATTTGTTGCACATGGAGTTCATATTTCAATATGACGAACCTTTAACATTCATAGAAAATTCCATTGCACACAAGGTTATTAATAGCACAAATTATAAATGGTTCTTTTATGCGTTTAAAACAGCCCTATTTTGGAACATTTGTTTTATGCTAACTTCCATTCCTGGAAGAGCTTATTAGGAAGTATGTAAACAGAGGAATGTATAAAAAAAAATCAGAAAATGTACTTCAGGCTGAAACAGGATATTTATTGTGATAAAATAAAATGTTATCAATGAGAAAGGGAATGGATTGCGGTCATAAAAAAAGTGTAATGTCGACAACAAATATAATCAAGATTTTTAAACAACATTTTGATTATTGTGCTTTTTGGCTGGTTTAGGTCTGTCATTGAAAAATAAATAAGACATTGCAGTCATACTACCCATTTCCCGCTAACATTACGTAAACACAGCAGATTGGCCAGTGTGTTCACATGCACCTGCTCAACAGCACTTAAATGTTAGCGGCAAATGGATATTTGTAAAATTACAGTACCGATTGGTACCGAACTCTGTAATCTTGACAACCCTGCTGTCAAGTACTAGATTAACTGAATCTTTCATTCAAAACAGCCAATTCATTTTTATGAAGAGATCTGTCAATAACTGGCTCAAATGATTTGTTCAAGAAGCTCCACCTTCTTGACATTGTGATTGTTTTTTCCTTTTTACATTATTTGTTTGACTTTCGGAATATGCTATATCATAGTTTTTTTGTCTTTTAATTATAGTTTGAGTCACATAATTTTCTGGACTATATACACACACCATGTAACCATAAAATATGACATTGTTTAAATTAATTCCAGTCTGTATGTTGTCACCCAGATGAAAGCGAGTTGCATAATTACACGTGTGCCGTTTTTAATAAACTAGCCATGTGAATAAAAAGGCTTTTTCACCACTTTTTCCAAGTGCTTTTTACTGATGATTTATTTTTAAAAGCTCCAGGTGGATTTATCTAGACAATATGATTCTCAATATTCTTTATTTTAAACTCTTTTTTGAAAATCATGACATTTGATTGTGGTTTAGAGAGAAATATTTTAAGAATTAATTCGATAAGACTATTGATAAGAATTAATAGAACTGTGTGTTAATTGGTTAAATGTATCCAATATTTCACAAGGCTAAAGAGGTAAGACAAGTAAAGCTGCTTGTGAAAAAAAAATTTTTAATTAACAGCATTTTTTTCCTTTGGGAAAGCATGGTGACAAATCATTTCAACAGGCATTAACGAAGTTCTTTCACAATGTCTTTAAAGGATGCTGCTGTATTATTAAATCCTGAGCCTCAAACAATGGTAGAGGGTACCTTCAGATATGAGCCGTAGTATTTGGTGACATAGGGACTGTCACACTGGCTGAGCACCGTGATCTCCTGCTGTATGTCCTCGATCTCATCTTCTGCCTCCTCCAGGTCGATGATCTTGATGGCCACCACCTCTTTAGTGCGATTGTTGATGCCCTTGTAGACCTCGCCGAACGACCCCTTCCCAATGCGCTCCTGCTTGGTGAAATACTCCTCCGGGTCAAGCCGGGAATTCTGTGTTCAGAGAGACAGTGCAGTTATGATTTGGGCGATAATAAGAAATATTCTTGCAAATCAATCAGGACTGCATCTAACAATTACATTTATAATAAACTTTTATTTCTTCCATTTAATCAGACTGATTTTATAGATTACATAAAAAGGAGATCAAAACAATTACTTGAAAAAAATCAAAAGCCAGGACTACAAGGTAGACCATACTCGTTCATTCAAAGGGCTGCATGAGATTGTAAAAATCTGACATTGCGATGTTTTATTTTTCTGCGGTAAATATTGCAATATAAATATTACGAAACATATGGCTACTCCACATAAATACCTTGTCCAGTTGTTGTATTTAAGAGATTAGTCAGGTTTTTGTGCTCAAACAACTCTTGTATGTGTATGTAGTTTCTTACACATCTCATTCAAAGCCTTTTGTTTTGATTATATTTTTCTTATGGAACTGTAATGTGGTCAGGACTTGTGAGAATATGTTTACCCTTGTGTGCTGTTGAGGATGTTTTTTGTTTTTATCCACTCTGGGGTGATTTAAAGTCATAATTTGGCCACAACTTTCTCTCTGTTTCAGCAAATGGAATCATTTTTGGTGACATCTTATTTTGACACATATTTTGGGAAAATGCTTAGAATTTTTTTAAATTCATCAATACACTCTTGGCAAATTTACTACCCTTTCATTATGTTCGTGGAACTTAGCGAAAGTGTATTAAATTTGAACAGTACACAAGGGTTAGGCTGTGTTTCCCTAAAAATAACTGCACACCTTAGAAAGTTCATCAGCCAATCAGAATGAAACTTTTAAAATCTGTGTGAACTAGAAGTTACTTTATTCATAATTTGTGTACAGAGAGGTCATAATTTAGTCTTCTTTTGGTCTCAAGCGATCCGTGATGTGAAATCACAAGAAAGACTTCACTAAGCTTCAACTTTGAAATGAAGCAACATGCAAAACTTATAGCGAACTTGTGTTTCTGGTCTGTTGCATCTACATTCGGCCTTACAGTAGGAAGGGTGTGGCTAAGTATATTTCACCCAAGTTGTCAAACTGACATAATCAGAGAAGCACTGTCATTCCAGAGCAAATGCTTTGATTCTGGTTAAAAAAAAGTGAATTAACTTTTTATTAATTAACTTTGAATTAACACCCTGACCCTTAGAACAATGTGCACTAGCAAAATAAATATTGTAAATGTTGATTTTGTGTGAACTCTAACAGCCCTGTCATATTTATGTATACACACACACACGCATATACACACATACATGCATGCATGCATGCATGGATAGACACACACACAAATACACAAGTATACACAAACATACATACATACAATTACATACACACACACAAACACACACATACATGCTTACATACATATATACACACACACACACGCATGCATGCATACATACATACAGACGTGCGCACACATACATACATGCACACACAAACACACATACACATACATATACATATATATATATATATATATATATATATATATATATATATATATATATCTATATACACACACACACACTCATATATACACATATATATTTACACACACTCATATATACACATATATATTTACACACACACACACACACATACATACATACATATATATATACATACATACGTACGTATATATATATATATATATATATATATATATATATATATATATATATATATATATATATGTATATATGTGTATGTATGTGTGTGTAAATATATATGTGTATATATGAGTGTGTGTGTGTGTGCGTGTGTGCGTGCGTGTGTGTGTGTGCGTGTGTGTGTGTGTGTGTATATATATATATATATATATATATATATATATATATATATATATATATATATATATATATATATATACACACACACACAAAACTACATTACAGATGTTGTTCATAAATCAATAGGCACTTTATAACACAGTCTACATCATATTTGCTGTAATGCTCTCTAGCACGTTTAAGCACAAACTAAACCTGCTTAACTAAATATAGTCAGTTTATCTATACAATTTAA
Organism: Danio aesculapii; assembly: GCF_903798145.1. Taxonomy (NCBI): domain Eukaryota; kingdom Metazoa; phylum Chordata; class Actinopteri; order Cypriniformes; family Danionidae; genus Danio; species Danio aesculapii. The sequence goes on from NC_079436.1 coordinate 22,504,154, forward strand.
CTGGACTGAAACTGTAGCAATCAGCAGACGCTTCATTAAACGGTTATTGAGACAGCAGAAAGTCAGTACGGCTTTAATTACTAAAAGGAGAAATGTCATGACATGACAGCCTCCCCAAACGTTAATGTGATGCTACAGACAGCGAGATTAAAGCTCAGGGTGGATGCAGGATGAGCAGCCTCGGCTGGGCTGCGGATTTACCTGGTTCTGCATGTCGCGGAGGTGCGCCATCTCAGTGGATGAGAGCAGATGTAGCCAAAGGAGGGGTGCTGGAAAAGTCTACAACGTTTTACTCTGGTTCCCCTGCTTAGCTAGCTAGCTTTTACATACAAAAACACCTCTGCATGTCCTGTTCGTCTGCCGTGTTCTCGGCCTCCAATCCCCTGATGGCGGACCCCGCAGCCTGGCGAGAATGACAGTTATGTGTCGTGTGACTCCATGTATGAAAGCATCAGCGTGCGAGCGAACCGCTTTCCGCGTGTTATTGTTTTATAACGATCAACGCAGGCTCGGGCGTCTCTTCATTTATTGCTTGCGGGAGAACAAAATAATAGGAGCTACAGCGCATGCGCAGATTCTGATTCAAGGAATGAGGAATTGTGGGAGTTGTAGTTGGACAGACATTATAATCCAAATTACTTCCCCATTTATGTTGTACGTTAGACCCTATGGTTAGACCTCATTTGTGAATATGTTTCTGTGTAGTCATTTTACACTTTTCTTTATTTGTACTTTTAATTTTGATAAAGTACACATGAAATCAAAAGTAACATATTGATTTTGTTTGCTCACATTGATAGTTTTGTGGTTAAAAATTCATCTGTCCAAGTCATTAAGAAAAAATATTGCCCTGTTAATCTTTAATTAAAATCTGATAATGCACTTCCTGTTTGTTGCTCAGATCCGCTTGTTAAGTCATAACGTATGGGTGACGTATGGAATACTGTTTCCGGGTCCAAGCCACTACTTATTTGAATGGAGAAAATATGTCATGTCAATGGCCAATTTTTAGTAATGTATCACACTTTAAACTAAATTTTATATAAAAGCATTGTTTACACAACAGTCTCTGGACTTGCTGCTTCACAAATACCAAAATTTTAACAAGTATTACATCGCTTTGTAAAATTTTTTGTCCTGTCCATAGACACTGCATTAGAAACACCTCGCACAAGCAGTAATTAGTTTGTAATTTGAGGCAAGGATGATATAATAAAAATATAAATACATAAAATGTACATACATTTTTAAAACTTTTAAAAACATTAAAGAATTTAAGATTATGATGACCATTAAACATCATAACAGTCTTGTGAAAAGGGTTCGTTGGGTGTTGTTAACATACTAAACCACACCTCTCCAACTGTCAGTGTTCTGGACTTTAAAGAGCCCATATTATAGATGAAATAGGGTCATATTTAGGTTGTAAGGGTCTCCAACAACAGTCTAATATGCATGCAAGGTCAAAAAACACTTTGATGGTCTTATAAACTGCATTTATTTTTACCTAATTATCCCAGCGACTCCCATATGAATCGTTCAGCGATTCATTTGTTCCCAAACCCATCCTCAGCGCGAAGCTAATCTGCGCTGATTGGACCGATGACAGCCTGCTGCGATTGGTCGACAACACTGACAGGCTTCAGCACGAGGCAGAGTGAAATGCCCAGCTGCTAATCTACAATATAAAAGTAGTCACAGTGCACACACGCTTCATAGTGGATTTTGGCTGCCAGTGGTTGAATGTAAACAGACGATGGACTAGAAAATACTGACGACTATTTTATTGAGCAAAAAGTCCAAGAACTGGCGAGGAGGTCACAGTCTTCTTGCTCTTTTCTCACACACACACACACACACAGGGCCTGCGCGTCCATAGAGAAGCGGCTGAATAGAGAGGGCGCGGCGCTCAGTTATATACGCGAATACCCGTGCGTTACACACACGAGGAGACACAGACACACACACACAGGGCCGGCGCGTCCATAGAGGAGCGGCGCTCAGTTATATCCGCGAATACCCGTGCGTTACACACACGAGGAGACAATAATATTGAGCTGAAATATTTTGAAACTTGTCCGTTGCATGTGTGTAAGCAGCTGACGATCCGTAATCAAAGCGGCACGCGTCGCGTTTTCAACGTGGCTTTACACGCGATATGAGAATATAAAGAGTTAACCTGATACAGTACACGCTGTTACAAGTAACAAAACACAACTAAATACATCATGTGCAAGCTAGAGTAAACGAGGCAATAATTTTAATCGCACTTACTTACACTTGTGAAATGGGGGTAGAAACTGATTCATGATGCACTGATCCATCAGTCTATACTGATCCTTCCTTTAACAAACTGATGAAGTCTTCTTTGAAAGCATATAGTTTCCATAAGCACTCAGAACTGCTCAAGGCTGGGCTATATTGCTGATGTTTCATCTTTGATTAGACTGTCCATAATATCCATCTGCACAGCGTGACTTCATTCGACCAGTGTCTGTGTGTGTCTCTGTGTGTGTGTGTGTGTGTGACTTTTTTTTTCTGTTAGTGGGCGGGGCCGCAGGTTTCAAATCTCCCGGGTTTGCGCGCCCAACTACTTGTGTTTCGTAGCTGCGTCATCGCGAAACACCTAATGACTCGTTATCAAGACGACTCGTTTGAAGCACTATGAGTCGACTCTTTTATAGATGAATCAATAGTTTTAAAACACTGTACACTTACAGATTTAAGCCTTAGCTGGATATTTCACTTTACTTAGAGCTATGTTACACACTACAGGGAAGGGCATTTTCAAAAACCCATAATATGGGCTCTTTAACTTAAGCATCTGGAATTGCCAGTACACATCAGAGGAAAGATGTGGTTTTATTTTATTTTATTTTAATAACATTACAAGAGCACATAAATAATTCATCCTAAACAATAGAGTACTGTAAAAAATAAGATCTGTCAATACTGCTCTCATGGTGACTTTTCTGTCCACTGAAATCTACACTAAATAGATTCATTAGGTTTAACAGAATAATGCGACTACATGAACCAATACATTACAAATACTCTTTACTAAGCAGTGTCATAGCTAGTTATGTGGGGCCCTATTTGTGTCAATATTCAATGAGATCCTCAAGTCAAGATTGAGTTCTGGGAGGGAAGAGGGGACCGATTCTGGCCTCTGGGCCCAGTCTTCAGCATTTTCTGCCCATGTATATACTATACCCATGTAAGCCATAGTTGGCACTTGATGCATGAGCAAAACACCCCAGATAAAGTATATATGGATTTCTTTTATGCTAAAAATCTTTAGACTATTAAATAAAAATCATGTTCCGTGAAGATATTTTTGTGAATTTTGTAAAACAAAACATAATTTTGATTAGTAATGTGCATTGCTCATCACTTCATTCACACTTTATTGTTGAGACTTTTATCTCTAAGAAGACTTTTATCTAACAAAGTTGCTGAGACATTTTTCTCTGTATGTTGATGTATTTCCCACTATTGAGTACAGGTGGGGATTTCTTTTGTGCATCATCTGCTTGTTAAGTGTGACATCACGCGGCAGCAAATCGGCTTCCGGGTCCAAGCACTCCATCAAACTGAATGGGGAGACTGATGAAATGGTAATAATAAACGTTTACAAAGCGATGCAATACTTTCTCTCTCTCTCTCTCTCTCTCTCTCTCTCTCTCTCTCTCTCTCTCTCTCTCTCTCTCTCTCTCTCTCTCTATATATATATATATATATATATATATACAGTTGAGGTCAGAATTATTCGCCTCCCAGTTTTTTTTCCCCCAATTTCTGTTTAACAGAGAGATTTTTTTCCAACACATTTCTAAACATAATAGTTTTAATAACTCATTTCTAATAACTGATTTATTTTATCTTTGCCATGATGACAGTAAATAATATTTGACTAGATATTTTTCAAGACACTTCTCTACAGCTTAAAGTGACATTTAATGGGTTAACTAGGTTAATTAGGTTAACTAGGGGGGTTAGGGTAATTAGGCAAGTTATTGTATAATGATGGTTTGTTCTGTAGACTGTTGAAAACGTGGCCATAAACGAACATTTTCTCAATTCAACTGAGCAGTTGAATTGAGAAACAAACTACATCAATGAAAAGTTTATTTATTCAGCAAGCGATGTATACATCTTTCATTTTATTTTAAATTACACTTACGATGGATTTGTGGTCCAAGGTCATATATCATTCATTATAGGTCAACGCTGCATTGCTATACTGGATGCATGTATACTACTGTAACCCACTGTTTTCAGATTGCAGTGAGACATGTGATTAGGGAGTTTGTATATCAAGCATGATGGATATTTAAGTATAAGAGAGTGTCCCATGAAGTGAATTATCATACCTTTTAAAAATGCTATACCACAATGGCTATCCTATACTGATTCATGCACATACCAAACCACATAGAAGTCTATTAAGGAGTCAGACAGGACTTTAAACCAATGCATTGGTTTGGAGAGGATTAGCCTGCTAAACTTAGACAGATAATAACTTGCCCGGTCAACCACTAGAGCAAAGCATGAATGAACTTCCCGTTGATCCCTACAGGAAAGAATCATTGGTCTTCATGAAATAGGCACTTAATGTGAATAGGTTCCACACCTGGGTCGGTTTAGAAAATAAAAATTGTCTTTTTATTAAGAGCGTGCTTTTAATAAATTAATAAACTTATTTAATATTATGCGTAGCTTAAGTACATCTTAAAATGTCCAGTTTAAGCCTCTCTTAAAACATACATCTACATTAAGTACAGTATGTAAGCTGTTATTCTATAGTTTGTTGTAATATTTAATGTTTAACTTAATCTTTTTTAAATGATTTTAATTATTTTATTAAGGGGACCGAAAATGAGATGGTTCATGTCAAGGGGCTATCCTATAAAGAAGTCCTTTATAAACTTACTTTGATTTGATGTTGCATGAAGGTCTGTTTCGTGAAAACGATTCGAAGAGTTGATTATTGTACATTTGATTTGGTATAGTTCATGAACTAAAAGCATTGTGAGCACTGACTGTCAGGACGCCATTGACTGTTTTATATTTGGACTAAGCCGTTCATTTGCTTGATTAGTGGTTACCTAAGCGTTCCAGGTAGAGAGAGAGTGAGAAATGCTGCCAAGTGTGCGATTGAGGGCACACGCGAGCCACCTCAGGACAGATCTAAAATATGACAGAAAGTCTGTGTTCTCTTACAAGATTGAAGAGGAATGATAAAAGTGACCAGCGGAAGGTGATTAATCGATCGATTAGCCTAAAACCAATCGCTCAGGAGGGAGTTCAATGTGGGCTGACCAGTCGTCTTTGCGTCACCTGATTGGCTGTTTGACTTAGGGAAACCCGTTTCATATTGAAGTTATCCGAACTTTCGCCGTGGAAATGGGCTTCTTGTTATTAGCGGAGTCTTTGGGTTGTTTATGTAGGCTACTTGAGTTTAGCCAGTGAAGTTGCGGTGGTTTGTGCTCGTGGCAGACAAACATGCGGGACATGAACGTGTTCGCGCGCTCCTCCGTGCTCGCCGCCGAGATGATGGAGGTGTTTGATCGCACTCACACGGAGAAAGAGCTGGTCTTTCAGTCCAAGGAGCTGTGTAGAGACTTCATTCACTCCAGGATCACGAGAGAAGGACTGAGTTGGTCAAAAGTCGAGCTGGACCTGCCAGAACCACACGGAGTTCTTGTAGATGTGTCTGTGGTGCTGCTTAAACTGGGTAAGAGAAGCAGGAGTGAGTGTGAACTGAAACGAGTTCACCCAAAAATTTAAATACTGTCATCATGTACTCTCTCTTCACTTGTTCCAGAAATGTTTGAGTTATTTTCTTCTGCTGAACAGAATGATAGAAGATATTTAAAAAAATGTTGGACTTCCATGTTTATCGTTTTTCCTAAATCAATAGTTTCTAACATTTTTCAGAGTATCACCTTTTGTGCTCAACAAAAAATAGAAACTCATAAATGTTTGGAACCACTTGAGGGTGAGTAAATAGTGAGTATGTTTTTATTTTTGAGTGAATTATCCCTTAAAGCTCCTTACAGGTGTGTGTGGTGATGTTTAGTACAGTATTTATCTTCATAACATGACTGAAAGTCAGAGGTCAGCCTTCAGATCACTCAACTTTCTTCCAATTTTTTTATTTGGAGAAGTATATATTTTGCTTTTGATGTTATGATTCTGGACTTTGGAGGACCAAATGTTAATTCAACAACCAAAAAATATATATATTTTGCTTGAATGGCCACTATTCTGAAAATTGTGAGTTTCTGGTGAACACACACCTCTCAGTATCTGAGCCTATTTAAAACAGAATATATTTTTTATTGTAATTAAACAACAAAGGGCTGTTGAACAGCTTATGAGTTATTGCATACTAAAGACACACACCATAAACAGATGTAAGAATATATGAAGAACAATAGAAGCTTCCTAGAAAGATAATAAATTGAGTATTTTGTGCAATTAAAACAACAGTGCTGAACACAGTATAAGGTGTATATGAGCATACTATTGTTATAGCTAGGGCCAGACGGAATCTGCAGACATTTTTTGCTATTTCTGCGCAGAATTTTGTTAAAAATCTGCGGATTTGTGCAGAATGATTTTGGGAGTATCATAACTAAAACCTTAATATATGAAATAAAAAATAATACCTTTTTAACTTTTATTTAATGTTTACAATGCAAATCCAATTAGATCCACTTTATTTGATAAACAAAGCAAGTCTCTCGTATAATATATCCACTAAAAGACAGAAAATATTACTTTACAAACTATATTGTGCATTAATCATATTAATATTTTATATTAGTCAGGAATATTACTGAAATAAATAAAAAAACTGAATAAATAAACACATTTACACAAGTAAATAAACAGAATCAATGATGGGCTAAAAATCTGCGGAATTCTGCGCGCACAGATTCCGTGTGGGCATAGTTATAGGATATCAATGTATGTCAAGATTGTATTAAGGTAAAATGTTAATATTTGCTTTATTTTGCAGAGGTCTGATAACATTTCTTCCAAATTTCAAATAAAATTATATTGCCATTTAGATGAACAAATGTGTTAATTTTTTTGCATATGAATGTCAACATGTCTAAAAAACAGCACCTGTTTTGTTGTCTTGAGCCAAAAAAAAGTTATAAATGACAACATCATCAGTATTTTCTAGTATCAAACCAAACATATGTTGCAGATATAAATGCAACAATGCAACAACAATTCGTACAAACATATATGAAGAAATATGTCAAGTGTAAACTGAAAATGTGTATATCATGTTTGTGGTTTTGCACTTGCAGTTCTTGAGAGACAAGTTTTATGATGTACATGTTTGAGAGGGTAAAGAGGGTATAGGTACAGGATTGAATTAATGTTACTGGCTTTGCTTTTGTTTTACAGGTGATGAACTGGAGTGCATGCATCCATATGTGTATCGTAATATCGCAAAGCAGCTGAATATCAGCGTAGCGGTGGAAGCTGTGGTTTCAGATGCATTTCTCTCGGTAGCAACAGAGATCATGGCCATGGGTGAGTAGGATAACAATACAACAGAGGCCTGTTTCAGAAAAGAGGTTAAGTGAAAACTGAGTATGTTGACCTTGAAACGAGGGAACTCTTGAGTTTTCTGTCTCAGAATGGTAGGTATGTCAAATGCGAGAAAGAGGAGTGAGTCAAGGCTGTTTCTAAAAGGGAGGTAACTTATCCTGTTACCATAGGAACTTCCAGTCCCATCTTGCTTTTTTAAGTTCAAGCAATGTCTAAATACTTGTATTTATTGATTCATACTGCAAAAATGCTTTTCTCACAAAGTATAGTTTTCATCTGTGAAATTTTAATAGTAAGGATAAATTTAGTGGCTAGCCATAGATTACGGCTTTTTATATGCTTAGTAGGAGTGGGAATCTTTAGGGACTTTATGACCCAATTCCAAAACGATTCTTAACTTAAACTTCTGCAGTACATTTACATCTTTACAATGTTACATTTCAACCAGAATTAGAGTTTATTTGCTTGTCTTTAATGATTGCAATCCCTGTATGACAGAACTGCCATCTTAAAAATCATTTTATTTTATTAAAGAATTATTCAGGATGAACAGGCTGTGAATGTAAAAAAAAAAAAAGACCGATTACAAAGAGCAGTTATGAAGAACAAACATATTCCATGAAACCAAATTCATTTTCTTAAAAAAAATCAATTTTTTTTATTTGTTTCCTCAAAATTTACTTTAAGAAATTAATTTTAAGGAAAGAAATGTACAGTTGAAGTCGAAATTGGTAGCTGTCTTGTAAAATTTATAATTCTTTTAAAAATATTTCCCAAGTGCTGTTTATCACCAAGAATATTTTTCTCAACACAATAGATTTAATAACTAATTTCTACCAACCAGTTTTTGTCTTTGCTGTAATGACATTAAATAATATTTTACTTGTTCTTTTGTTATTTTAAGATATGTATATTCAGCTTAAAGCATAAAGCAAGCTTTAAAACATAGTAATGCTTCATTAATTTGCAGCACTGTACAGTAGGCCTAGATCACTCCCCATTCACAACCTATTTACAGAACACAAGCCGCGAGCCTTCACTCATAATGGAGTGTGCCATAATTTTGACCGTATCCTGTCCGACCTTTTAGTGATTTATAAAACCACTGACACACTGGATGAGTAGCACAGCTCTTTACAGTGTCTATAATGACCCAAGTTTTTGCTTTCGAATGTGTAAGGAATTTGAATAGTGTATTGAAGTCGCCCACATAACGGATTAGAAGTGCAGAGCTTCTTTTATTTTGTAATAATCATTCTGTCCAAATGATGCGAATTCTTCATCATGCATATGTGCATCAGTCAGTACCTTTTTTTCTGTTTAGAGCGCAGTCTAAGTTGAATACAGAATCAATTCTAAACTTGTGAGTCTATCCAGAATCATTAGAAAAAGAATCGTAACGCATTGATTTATTTATTTCTTCTCCCGCATTTAACTTCACTTCTTCAATTTACTTACTTCATTCATTTATTTTCCTTCAGCTTAGTCCCTTTATTCATCAGGGTCTCCACAGCAGAATGAACCACCAACTTATCCAGCACACACACACACACACACACACACACACACACACACACACACACACACACACACTACGTTTAGTCAATTCACCTGTACCGCATGTCTTTGGACTGTGGGGGAAACCGGAGCACCCGGAGGAAACCTATGTGAACACGGGGAGAAGATACAAACTCCACACAGCCAAGACTCGAACCAGCGACCTTCTTGCTGTGAGACAACAGTGCTAACCACTAAGCCACCGTTAACATTGATTGATTTAACTCAATTTAGCTGTTCTCTAAACCTGAAAACTCCCATTATGTTTCCCATTAAAGAGTAACTCAACTCAAAGATTTATCTCAGAGTTGGCTAAACCTCCTTATTGAATCGTCCCCTTGGTGATGTAAACAAAATAAACAACATTTTTTTTTTAATTGAATGTAATAAATATTATTGTTAGTAATTATTATCTATTAGAGCTAATTCTGTGCCTAACTGAGGCTTTTTTGGTGGGCAAAGAAATAAACTGCAGTTGCACGTAAGGCCATCATGACTACTATAAATGGAGTGAATTCAGTGATTGTGGGATGTGTTCCAGATATAAATTAAGCAATGTAAGCCTGAGCAGGGTCTGAGCTTCAGTCTTGGACGTTAATTTCATTATGTTTGTTTTATTAAATTACACTGAAATGGTCTTTACTGGAAGAGCAGTTGACTTGAACCTATTGTTGCATTTGAGAGGGCCACTCTGATCATCAGCTTCTCTCACGGTTTAACGACAACTTCTTTTTTCAGAACATGGAAAAAAGAAAATCCTAAAAAGGACATACCCACATTCTTCCCGTTGTGCATATTTGGTCGCATATTTTATCTTGGTTCTGCTTCTATTGATGCACATGGTGGTCCACAACCATGGTAACATCACTTCTTTCTGCCCACAGTGATCTTCTTGCAAACTTTTATATCCTCTATAATATACTCTAGTTCTGTGAGGAAGGATCTCAAATGAAAGCTGAGAATGAAGGAACGTAAACAATGGTCATTGCCTCTTGGCGCATCATTAGATGGATTTTGACTTAATGGTGTTGGCCTTCCTGTTACATCATCGGCACAGTCGAGCTGCGTCTCTTTGTAGTTAAGCAGGTTGCAGCTTAACCCTTGTGCACTGTTCAAATTTGCTACCCTTTTGTTATGTTAGGCATGAAAACATCCACTGAATTAAACTGCTGTAAAATGCACCAGAATAATATTTTTAACATTTTTGTATTTGCATAAATCTGTTAATAAACCTCAGTCCTGATCAAAACTACTAAATGTTTTTAAAATTTACAGGATTTTAACTCTTTAATTGCCAAATTCACAAATGATGTCACTGGTTTGGTGAAAAAAAACACGCACAAAATTACATATTTTTTAATATAAAAAGTATTTGTGGACTGGATTCATTTTACCTTTTATCATAGTCTTGGGCATGTGAATGATTAGTAACAACATTGGCTTTGATGCATTGTTAGATTCTCATTTTTTCTCCTTAATTTACTGTTGGTGGCTGTTTTTGCCCAATTGACTTCCATTATAACCACATTTGATGGTGCATAAATACACAGGCTTTGTTTTTATTTACTCCATGTAGTTCTCAGAGCTGAAATGTGTATTTTGTAAAAAAATCCAGTCCACAATTACTTTTTATATTGAAAAATAAGTCATTTTGTGTTTTTTTTTCACCAAATCAGTGACATAATTTGGTCACACTTTATTTTGATGGTGCCTTTGTTGAATTTAAGTTACATTGCATCTATATGCCAACTAATTCTCATTAGATAAGTAGACTGTTAGGTTGGGGTTAAGGTTAGTGTAAGCTGACATGCACTTGCAAAGTTTCTTATTGTAAGTTAAATGTCTGTTGAAGGAGCATATCAACAGATATTAAGCAGACAGTCTACTAAGATTCAAATGGGCCATCAAAATAAAGTTACACCCATAATTTTTTAATTTGACAATTAAAGAATTAAAATCCTGTAGGCAATTTAGTAGTTTTGATCAGGACTGAGGTTGATAACCATATTTATGCTAAGAAATTTGAAAAAATATTAATCTGCATTTTTACAACAGTTTAACTCAATGGATGTTTTCATCCCTAACATAACAAAAGGGTAGTAAATTTGCCCAGAGTATCATTGCTTTTTTGTCTCAAAATATGTGTCAAAATAAGATTTGCCACCATAAATCATTCTGCTAGCTGAAACACAGAAGTAGTTATGGTCAAATTAAGACTCAAAGTCACCCCAGAGTGGATGAAAACATCCCCAACAGTACATAAGGGTTAACTGTTTTAGTTGTACACAGTAAGCCGTAATATCCTATATAACAATATGTCAACATTAATAGATAAAATGTTTATAGCAAACAGTAGTTCAAATGACCCGTGTTAGATGAAAAATCATGATGAAATGGGAATGTTGAATTAATTCTTTGAAAATACATTTGGGTCCAAGTTGAAACGTTATATTTTGGTGTTAAATAAAATTTACAAAAGTGATTGTGAAGACAAGCATATTAAATGAAAGTAAAGTGTGTGGCTTAATGTTTCAGATAATATTTGTAAAAATTAAATGCTAAAATATGTGAGAAATTATGTATTTTCATTTAGCGTAAATTTATATAATTAAGTAGAATTGAAGGTACATAATTAATTATTGACTTGTACTTATCAAAATATGCAAAAAAATAATGAAATTATATTTTCAACGTATTTTAAATAATTACAAACTTTGTGCTAACAATTGGGTAAATTCTAGTTCAAAGTATGGAGGCAAAGATTTAAAACGATAGCATTTTGGGGCTGTAATGATGCTTATAGTCTTTTAATATGTTTTGAATACTTTTACCTTGTATAATTTTTTTTATTTAAAACTACTTCTATTGGTGCTATGTGTTGACGCACTAACCACTAGGCTATTGGCGCCGACCAATTCTCTATTTGATGAATCATTTACCCCTCTTACGTTTGCATACGATATGAACAAATCTAAGATTTGCGAAATCAAATATTTAGCATTGTAACTTACTGAAATGCTAGAGCATTTGAGATTCTAAGAGATAGTTCTCCCAGAAATAAACATTCACTTGCAATTTAATTACCCTTAAGTGGTTTCAAACCTTTACAACACCTTTGAACACAAAAGCAGATATTGTGCAGTAAGTTGAAAACTTGTAACTATTGACTTCCATAGTATTTGTTTGACCTACTATGGAAGTCAGTGGTTACAATTTTCCAGCTTTCATCATACAATCTTGTGTTCAGAAACAGTTTTGGAGTAAATGATGACAGAATTGTCAGTTTTGGGTGAACCGTCTCTTTAAAGGCAATGCTTTTCTGCCTCTGCTCATAGAATTTCTTTTACTTTGAAGGGATCACATGGGGTAAAGTGGTGGCCATCTACGCTGTAGCCGCTGGGCTAGCGGTGGACTGTGTGGGACTGGGCCATCCTGTCATGGTGCACACTATTGTGGACAGTCTGGGAGAGTTTGTGCGGAGAAGTCTTGTGCCATGGCTCAAAAAGAGAGGAGGATGGGTAAGTGCTCATCGTCTGTACTGAACCTAGACCTATCCTGACCTCTAGAGGCCATATTGGTGTAATCCATCAGCAGACAGTTCACCCAAACTTAAAAATTCAATAAGGATTTACTCATCCCTTACTCATTTTGAGTTTCTTTCTTCACAAAAGAAGATATTTAGAAGAATGTTCTAATACTGAAGTACTGGTAACTATTGAAATCCATACAGGGTTCACTTGGGTCATGGAATTTCTGGAATATCACGTAATATTAAAAAGGTCTATTCCAGTTATTGAAAGTCAGGGAATGTTTTTGTGTCCAAATCAACCAATGGAAAAAGAAGGATTTTTGTTTGTTGCTTAAATTTTAGTGTCTGTTTATGAAATTGTCATTTCGTCACCTCAGAATTATAAGGTTCTTTCTGACATTTTTTCAAAATTGAGTTATTGACATATTCTTATTAAATGACAACTTATTTACATTATGGGATGTTTTTTATAAGTTGTTTACATTTTAAGATTTTTTACATTTATTTAAACAAATGTTACACACAGTTTGCTATATGGAATGCAAAAACTTTGAAGCTCAATATCTTAAAATCATTCGGAACGCAGATAGAACCTTATAATTCCAAGGTGACCATGTGACAATACTGTATCATGCTTTATCATCACAAGGAAAATCCAGGAAAATCAATAAAATGACAACTTCAAAGACTGGGTGCTAGCTTCTTTTAATTTCTTTTCAAAATCTCAAATAAACTATCTATTGTTGCTCTCTCAGTGGCAATTAAATTCATGACAATTATGTTAGATATATAAAGATATTCTAGCTCAAACTATATTAATATTATGCAAAGCACAACAGTGCCTTGTTTTTCCTTTCATTATAGTCCATGGAAATTCAGCTTTTTAGTCAATCGCTTAGCTAAGAGTTTACTTTGCCGCTATGTAAGTCAAAGAAACTTGTTTCCAAAATGTAAAAACAAATCCTGTTTTGTGTTTAATTAAATAAACAAACTTAAGTGGGTTCATTTTTATTTATGATAATGATAATTTGCTGGTTTATTCCAACCAACAATCAGGTGGCCTTTTCCAGCTTGTTTCCAACTCATCAGAATGCAAACTGTAGGATAAACGGATTATATATTTATTCGGTGGCAACCCAAAGGGGCATAAGGCCTGTTTAAATGTATGTTTTGTTTGTTTAATGTGTATATTGTTGTGAAATGTGTCATGTATGTTTGAAATGAGGCAACAAACATATGTTCAAAACAATTCCTAGTGTTGGAAATGGGTCTGTATAATGGTTTCTGGAGAGTTAGGGTTAGGGTTCTACACTTACCAAAGCCCACATGCCTTCTACTTAGACAATAGAGAACAATTTAACATTGTATCAATTCATTCTGTGGCACATTCAAAGAAGGTTTGTAGCTAAAACCATGGCTCTTCATGAATTATTAAATGCGAATCAACAGCTACCCGCAAAAAGACAAGTAATTAAGGTAAAACGGTTGGCCTGTGCATGAAACAACATTAATCAATTCCTGCTTTCATTTAATAGCATTAATTTCTGTGATGATGCATTAATTGACTACATTTCTTTGTCTGTCTTCCCAGGTTGACATTTTAAAATGTGTGGTGAACATGGACTCTAGAGCTCATGTCCATTGGTTATCGACAGCAGTGTTAACATGGAGGGAATTCATAAAGACTATGTACATCTACCTGACGAAGTAGACTTGTGCATGAATTCATCGTGTTGACCAAGGACTCTATCTTTCCCTCCGAGAACTGTTTGTGGAGAAAACGGCCCCTCACAAAGGTCACAGCACAATCACTCAGATTTAAATGCACCCTAATCATCATTTACCTTCTTGTTTCTTTAATGCTATTCAAAGACTGAAACAATCACTATGATCTGACACTGTGTGGAGGGAAAGGTGCCATGGAGGGACATGATGTCTGTCTTCCTTTGGTTTAAATGAGCCAGAAATAAGGTAACGGGTAACGGAGTTGTGTGGATTCATCCTATACTGAGGTTTTATATTGAATGAATGGAGCGATGAGTGAAAAGCTGTCAGATTTTTATTTTTTACAAAACTGCGTAATTAAGATGACGTTTGGAGTGTCACTTTGCACTTTCAGTTTGTACAGTTTGTATGTGGTGTGTGTTTAACACTGTTGTCACCAGCTGTACACATCTTGAAATAAAGTTTTTAATGTGTGTACTGAGAAAGTGAATGTTTGTACAGAGAGATGTCTTCAAGAAATATCAGGGATATTTTGTTTAGCTCACAAAAATGGGCCACAATCAAATTTATTTTTCCTTTTGATTCCTTGGCTCAAGCCGATTCAAACGCACCATATGACGTCATTTTCTGTGATGAACATTTTTTCACTATTTCGAATTTTTCGTAAAACCTATTTGAACAAACTCGTCCTAGGCCGTCTGATTTTCACCAAAATTTAATCACGTGATCTTCAGACCATGCTGACCATAATGGAATTCAAGTTGATTAGACAAACCGTTTTCGATTAACTTGCAAACAAATTTAACTTTTACCTTGCAAAAATTGACTTAAGGTGTTATCTCCGTAATGCATTGACGTCTTCAAACCAACTTTTGACTAATTTTGCATATTGTTATGAAACTTGTCTTGATATATTCCTTGGGTTGTCCTGAGAATAATCGATACCAATTATGCCTTAATTAACTAAACTTCCTGTCCGCCATCTAGCCTTAAGTCAAAAACCTACTTTTTCTAAATCCTCCTACATTGTTTGGCTGATTTGGACCAAAATTTGACTTAGATCATCTTCAGACCATGCTGACAAAAATTATGGAATTTGCGTCGATAGGTGTAACAGTTTTTGTTTACTGCACCAACAAATGTGATGGCATGATGCCAAACTACATCTGAGGCTGTATCTCTGCGATAGTTAAAGATAATGACACCCAATTTTTAGGTCATTGTTGCCTCACACTGACCACTCCATAGAAATTTGGTGACAGCGCCCACTATGGGTTAAAAGTTAAGACATTTATTAGTCTTTAATAATGAAACTTACAAATTTGGTAATAACTTTTGACTACATATTCTTATTTTGATGAGTTCCAGTTGCTCTGTGTATGATGTGGCTGCTGGGCTTCTTGGCCCTGATAATTGTTGCTTGCAGCTATATTTATTATTATTAATTTAGAAGGGATAGAATTAAATTATTTTAACATTAAGAATTCTAAATACGCATTTATTTAATGTTAGTAAGCCAAAAATACAAATAAAAGTATAAATTTGATTGTTGACTAGAAATTACCCATGGAAAACAAATTTCAAGACAAATTTCTTTTAATCAAGAACAAAAAATAAAGATGTTGATACTACTGAAATAGTATTTTATAATGGTATCTGTACTTTTTAAAATTAAGAATACTCACTTTTTAAATATTTTCTTTTAATCAAATGTAAATCACCGCACTCTTCCGGATGGCTGTGGTGCTGTGATCAAATTCCTTCAAAGGACATTAAGGTCCGCACTCAATTTATTAAATGAATCACAGGAGAAAAGAAAATAACAAACATTTTTCGTTTATTGTCGTTTATTACTCTGTATATTTTCTTTTAGCAAAATGATGTATCCCTGAATTATTGTTAAATATAATAAACATGTTAAACATTCAAAGTTTCCTCTTTCATACACTTTTACTGGAGAGTAAATGTATTCCTGGGAGACATTTTAATAACACCTAATCTGTAAACCTAATCTTATGGAAACGGATCCTAAAACCAACAACATGCTCATCAAAAACAAAATATGCCTTAAACAACCTTAAAACAATTTCAATTTGTAAAGAGACATTCATAGGTTTATTCTGGTATCTCTAGTATACATTATAAAAAAAAAAAAAAAAACTTTATTTGTAACAACATTTCCAAAGCATATCTTTTTAAAAGACTGGATCAGTTCACATCTCCTACCTTAGATGATGTTGATAACCATACATATATCACTGTTACAATATATAAATCAATATTTGATGTCAGACTTGTACATAAACTGAAGTGCTCTTCAGAAACACACCTTTCCTTCCACATGACAGTGAGTTACTCAGTCCTGCGGTACGTGATGTGCAAATGCTGCGTTAGAGGCTGTCCTTCCAGAGCCATACACACAGTCTGCTCCAGACGTCCATCCGCACGCAACTGAATGTGCCTGGAGATCTAATCAAAAAAATAAAATAAAAAATCATTACTGTGTTTTTTTTAATAATTCTTTTTATAGCATCAAATTTGCATTGTTTCACCACAAAATAATAGATGTCTATTCATGCCAAAAGGGCATACTAATCTTGTGACTGGTAAATAAATAAGATGAATAAATTAATAGAAATGGGGCAGCACTGTCGCCTCACAGCAAGAAGGTTGCTGGTTCAAGTCCCAGTTAGGGAAGTTGGGAAAGCATTTCTGTGTGGAGTGGGCATGTTCTCCCTGCATTGGCTTGGATTTCCTCTGGGTGCTCTGGTTTCCCCCACAAGTCCAAAGACATGCGTTAAAGGTGAATTGGGTAAGCTGAATTAGCCGTAGTGTATGAGTGAATGTGTGAGCATATATGCTGGAATAGTTAGCGGTTCATTCCGCTGTGGTGACCCCTAATAAATAAGGGACTAAGCCGAATGAAAATGAATGAATGAATTAATGGAAAATAAAAAAAATTAATTAAAAAAAATGAATAGAAAAATATACAACATGGTATGCATCTTAAAAGAGCACTTTTATATTTACCCAATGAGAAGACCATATGTTTTTATGCTAATTAAAGTAACAAAAGGGCAATTTAAGGTAAATATACCATGGCAACAAAACGCATGCATCTTTTAAACAAACTATTCACTTTAAGTTTCAGTCAATACAAAGATGGGAATATATTAAAGTTAACATGCATTATTATAATTAAAGTGCGCCATACTTGCATCAAGGAAAAAGCTGCCAATTTTTTATTTAAAATTTACTCAAACACAAGTTTATAAATTTGAATGATTTTAAATATTATACCTTAAATTTGTGAAAATATTTTTGTAATATTTTGACAATAAAAGGGTAGCTTAAATTAACAATTAACTAGCTTTTCATGCTGTATAAGAGTAGTGGCCCTTCTTTTTAAGCTTCCATAAATAAGCACATAAATTAACACTAGCCTTTTAATTCAAAGTAATCTTAACTAAAACAAAGACAGGGTGGGGCATATAGTAGCTCCTCCCCTTAAACATACCCAATAGTGTCATATTTTTTAATCACAGCTCTCCCAGTGAGAGTGGTTGAGATCAAGGGCATCAACTGAAAAGCAAATGAGAATCGTCTTGGAGGCGGGGCATTTCAGATACTAGAGAGCATTTGATTGGTCAGAGGATTTGATGAGAAACTGAAGTATGAGGTGACGTCAACAAATCGTTAATCCATTTTGATGAAAGTGACTGCAAACTCACGTTTATACCTTCTAAATGTAAAATTTGTCAGTGTTTTGGGGCACACTAGCTTATAGATATTCTTAAGACTAACATACTGATACTAACATCTAAAAACATTATTTTAATATCATGAGACATATATTTTAATGAAGATATTTGGAACAATTGTTTAAATTTAAACTTCTTCTGCTACTACAATTGATGCCTCTTGTGAGAACAGTATGAAAGTGGGGAAGTCAGTGAGCTTGTTTTCTGAGACCTGCTGAACATGAGGCTGCTTGGCAAATGATGTTCTGGCCAGAGCAGTGCTGTGTAGAGTCAACTGCTGTCCGGTCAGTTCCCCCTCCTCGATCTCTACCAGTCCTGG
The DNA here is from genome assembly GCF_903798145.1 of Danio aesculapii. Lineage (NCBI taxonomy): Eukaryota > Metazoa > Chordata > Actinopteri > Cypriniformes > Danionidae > Danio > Danio aesculapii. Next base: position 22,522,620 of record NC_079436.1, read on the forward strand.
AAGAGGCATGAACAGGGGCTTAAAAAGATGCACACTTACATGGATGAACCTATAAGATTTGGACATTTTCATAAGTCAAACACCTGAGTTCTGTGCAACGATGAAGGCCACCCTGTTGGTGCCTGGCTGCAGCCTGATGAATCCACACTCCCTATGGAGAGGCTTTTTGCTCTCGGCATGGAATGCATTAAACCTGAAATAAATAAACAAATTACAAACAATGTTATATTATCCCTTTATATGAAGCTCAAAGCCTGGAATGTTACTGGGGGTTATTACAAGACTTTGAATTCTGTTGACATATTTTTTAAATTAATGAAATCGTGCATCATGGTGGCACAGTCGGTAGCATGATTGCCTCACAGCAAGAAGGTCGCTGGTTCGAGCTCCGGCTGGGTCAGTTGGCATTTCTCTGTGGAGTTTGCATGTTCTCCCCGTGTTTGTGTGGGTTTCCTCCGGGTGCTCCGGTTTCCCCCACAGTCCAAAGACATGCGCTATAGGTGAATGAAATAAGCTAAATTGGCCGTAGTGTACGAATATGAATGCTAGAGTGTATGGGTGTTTCCCAGTGTTGGATTGCAGCTGGAATGGCATCCGCTGCGTAAAACATATGCTGGATAAGTTGGCGGTTCATTACACTGTGGTGACCCATGATGAATAAAGGGACTAAGTCGAAAAGAAAATGAATTAATAAATAAATGTCAATGAATTCACCATATGTGGTTCTTCCACTTAAAACTGCTCAGTCCTAGAACTACAATATGGCTGAATATTAGCACTGCTGGGATGCATACAGTTCAGGCTGATTAATACTTCTGCGCTGGTCGCATAGCCCTTGCCATGGTTGCTGGCGACTCGCAACTCTCAAAATTATGAAACTACACGTTGCAAAGACGCATAGCACAAGCTCTGTGATTGGTCGGCTTGGTAGCTGTGACCAGTGTGGGTGGGACCAAGGGCTGCGCGAACCCCGTGGAGGCGAGTGTTTACAAGTGTAGAGTCCTGTGAAGTAGCGCTAGATGGAAACTGTTGTTTTGCGTTTATCTTCTGATTAAAGCTGATGAACATTTGCTGGTTCCGGCCTCCGAATGAGCGAGTTTTAGCTATTTGTACATTACGGTAGCATTCTGAAAAAAACAAAACACCAGCGAAGAAACTCAACCAATCGGCAACCTCCTGCTCTCCCTCGTGAAACCAATATGGAAATAACTAAAACTGCAATTCAACGACATGTCTTAGGGAGCTGGTCCAAGGAAATCCAGATGATTTCTGACTGATTTGGTAAACTTGCCAATTTTACAGCTGATAAAACATGTTTACAGCCTGGTACAAAAGATAGCTTTGGTGCATACAGCTATGATTACCCTTCATGACAACTGTAAGGGGGGTGAATTTTTTTTTTTTTTAACTCAGCAGTTTCGTTTTTATTAAGTTATTAAGTCTGCATAATTAAGGGCGTGGCCACTTGAGTGACAGCTAGATCTTGCTGCTCGCTGTCTCGTCACCTTAGCTGATTCCGGCTGATTAGCCGCTGAGCTCGGCATACACATTGTATTTTTGTTTTGGTTAATGTTTCTTTACATAGTCATTTTGGAATTATTTCCTGCAATTATCAGATTATATGGCATGATGTGTGCACTTAATTGTGCACACAAACCGTTCAAGTTGCCTCCATATCCCAGGTGAGTGAAATTATCTACTTATATACCATATCTATAAATGTATTTGTTTTATTTAAGATCATTTATCATTTATAATTTTCTTTAGACCTTTAAAGCACTCCACAATCTGACAGATTGATTAGCTATAGGCTATAAAACAGTCATCTGAAACGTTGTCATACAGTGTTCTGACTGGAATTTCATAAATAGCCTTGCATTTACTAACACACACTATATTTGAAGTGTTTGGAAGTAATTCGCGTTTTCCGTCTGTAGAAAAACGTCATAAGTACTTAGTGGCTCAATGTATTACAGCAGTGTTTTTAAAAGACTGAACACTTTATTGATATAGTGTACAACCAAGCACATGTGGTCAGAACACAAACGAGTCACAGGTAATAAAGTATTAAGCGTTCTCCCAAAGAAAAGTCTGTCCTTAGCCATGTCTAAGCAAAATACCAGCATGCGTCTGTAGCTCTGCTTACGCTCCGCCTTTTTGCCTTTGTTTGTTAGCCCGCGGTCGGTGTGATGACACGCGAACAAAATGGCAACTGTTGGCTGCACCTACTTGTAGCTTCTTTTTCAGTGTTCAGAAACCTATGGGTGACTTCACACAGATACTACTTCCATATCTTTTACAGTCTATGAACTCGACACAGAGAAACATAAACACCTACTGCCAGCTAGTGTTTCGGAAGTGTTATTGCAGAGCAACACAAACAGCACGCAGAAGTATAAATGCACGAATATGTGCAAGGCAGGCACCATGGGTCACGGCGATCACGCAACGCAGAAGTATAAATTAGCCTTTAGCCTCCCAGCAGTGCTGATATACAGCCATATCCTCCTGAGACCCCGCCCATTGACTTGTGTCCTCTGTAGTGGACATTGCGTTTTCATGAATTTTCTTTGAATTTTTTGAGCTACTCTGTCAAGTTCTGTTGTACTGTTCAGAGGACATCCTGGGCTTTCTAGTGATATGTCATCTGATTGGGTGGCATGCTAAGAACCACTTCTTACACTGCATCCAAAATGGCCGGCATACAAACAAGCACATTGTATGGGAAGGAGAGAGATATGTAAAATTTTGCTTTTTAAATGCTTTTTTAATTATTATTACATATATATTTGTTTATTAAAGTGTCAGGAACAATACATTTAGCTTTCAAAGCTGTTAACTTGTTTGTGTTTCAAAATATCATCCTTTTTTAAATGTCGACTACAGTGGACACCAGGACCATCTCAATGTAATTAACGACTGCATGTTGTAGGGCGCAGAACTGAAGCAGAGAGGATTCTTTATAAGATAGTTGAGGGACACCCTGACTTAGAGTCTGACAATCAGACAATTAGAGAATGACAATCAGTTTAAATAGTTTTTTATGTTGAAATTGTTTTGGATTAGCATCACTTCTTTTTTTTTTTTTTTTTTTAGTTCGGCTCTCTTTCAGACTAACCTGTTAAAGGAATTTCAATACAAAAGGAAAATGGCTTTTGTTTTGTTTTTGTTACATTAATGTTGGATTAATATCCCTTAACAGCCATATCCTGTACAGTTTTGTTGTCTCAGTTTGGCGGTCGTTTCGAACTAAAATGGTCCTGTGGTCCACTACAGTGAACATGCTGTAAAATTTAAAATAAAAACAAAACGTAAAAACTCTAAATTGTAGATTTTTTTAACCCAAAGGATGTAGGAAATCACAAACAACAACAAAAAAGACACATTTTGGGGGGGGGGGGGGGGGGGGGGGGTCAGGAGGATTGCAGTGCTACAACTATGATATTGTGTTCATACAACCGTTTGACTGGATGTCATGTCAACAGTGTCACACTGTAAAAATATCGCATTTGGTTTCGTTTCGGACCATTGCCAAAACTACTAACAGTCACTGGCCAGTTTAAACATAACTATAAAAAATGCTCTCAAATTAAAATGTTCAAAATCTCAGCAAAAATGTTTATAATTCATGTTTATGAACATTAACCTATGACTGGCTTCGTTTTAAAAAAGACACTTGGAAAATGAAAGGATAAACTTAATTGTTTTTATTTTAAATATTTTTGAAGTCTGTTACATAATCAAAGTCAAATGTCTATACAAGTTATGTTGAACAAAACATACAAAACAAGGAACATGACTGTCAGACCTGTCTGATGACAATCTTGCCGAGATTAGGAAAAAGATTAGATTATAAAAGAGTATAATATATTTTTACATTTATTGTAGCTTATAGTTTGCACATGACTAATTGAATATGTTAATAAAAATCAATGAACTCATATTTAAAAGTTAAATATGAACTATACTACATTTCATTTCTAGTTAGCCTAACAAAAATTATTTAATGCTTCTAGTTTCAGCTAATAATTTTAATCCTGGTTTAAAGCACAATGCTTTAAAAAAATCTAAATTCTTTTGTTACTTACATGAAGTTGACGACAGGCTGTCCTACATGTGAGAAGTGAAGAGTCTCCGTGTACCGAAAGGGTGCGATGGAGGGGAATGACCCCTCGCCAGGCTCGTCGGACTGCCAGGTGCCTAGGAGCCAGTCCAGTGGCAGCACTGCGGGGTTTGGGTCCGCTGGGGACACACATATTAACCTTAATAGTATAGTTCATAAAATATATCCACAGTCACATTTACCTGCTGACTGTTTGGTTTAGTTTTAATGCTAATGCATTCGACGTTTGACCTACAAACGACAGCTCGGCAAATACACCATTAGAAAAATAAAATCTAGGGAGTCAGGTGTCTATGAACCTCAGTTAAATCGCCATGTTGTTCTGTCTTACCAGAGTGATTGAATGGGCATGACATTCCGCGTGAATATGGGCGAATAACAACGAAATGTAGCTATTAGTGAGACTTCATTTATTTCTAACTGCGGCTGTTGAACTACTATCTGTTTGTGTTTGCCATCGCACTGCGTTTCAACTTCCTGATTAGATGCTAAGACTTCTGGGAGATGTAGTTATTTCACACTTAAGTCGAATCTATAGAAGGGGCACTTGTCCTCCGCTCCCTACTGAAAAAAAACAGCCTAAACCAGCTTAGGCTGGTTGACTGGTTTTAGCTGGTCAACCAGGCTGGTTTTAGACGGGTTTTGGCCACTTCCAGGCTGGTTTCCAGTCATTTCCAGCCTGGTCTTAGCTGGTCTGGCTGGGAGATGACCAGATAAAAACTGCTTGACCAGCCTAGCCAGGATGGGAGCCCAGACAAAACCACTTATGTCCAGCTTAAACCAGGCTGGTTAAGCTGGTTTTAGCTGATTATTTTCCAGCATGTCCAGCTAAGAACAGGCTGGAAATGGCTGGAAACCAGCCTGGAGGTGGCCCAAACCCCTCTAAAACCAGGCTGGTTTAAGAAGGGCTTACTACAGACATATAGTTGAAATAAAGAATATTTGGATATTACATAAAATGAACGCAAATTAGGCTCATTTAGATTTGTCTGCAGATAGCTTGTAAAGAATAATGTCATAATAACAATACCAATACATCAAAATAAATACAGCTGTTCAGTCAGTATATAAAATACTTAAAATAATAATTAAATAATATATAATAAATAGCAATAGCCCATAACAACAAATAAATGATGTTAGCAATTTGAAATCCAGTTTGACATAATTTATATTCCTAGTTTTAAATTATTATCCTAATGTTACATTCATTCTAAAACCAGTTACATTTTAATTTGAAAATGACAACTTTAACGTTAAATTGTTTAGTTCATATTCAGCCAATTTCAGCATGTTATATTGCCCTCTAGCGAAGTTATCTTGTAAGGTCAAAGGCCAGCAAAGCAGGTTAGCTCATTGTACTAATCATGGCTAAACTTACTGGTCTTAGTGAGTTTCTCCGGACTATAAGACAAGGCCTCGAGCAAACTGAACAAACCGCTCGAGCGGAGGCTCAGAATGGCGACTGTGCACGAAAGTGAGTAACGTTAACTAATTGATTACGTGGTTTTAAACAACACATCACTACTACTTTTATTGATAGACTGAATTATTATTTTGCGTTTGCATAGACGGAAGAATCACGTGTCGAAGCCTTTGCAAACGGAAACGAGCAAAACACTGTCTGTGTTTGAAGAAAGCCCTAACAATTGGCAGGAAAATTATTTGGAGAGGTAAGTAATTCCATATTTAATAAATATTGAACAATGATAATATTTTATCAAAGCATGGGGGATAAGGGGGGTAAAAGGCCTGTCCATGGATAAATATGGCACTAAAACTTACAGTAGGTGGCGCTCTAGTAAGTTATTCTTTATTTATTGTCATTGTGTGTGTGTGTGTATATATATATATATATATATATATATATATATATATATATATATATATATATATATATATATATATATATATATATATATATATGTGTATGTGTGTGTGTGTGTGTATATATATGTGTGTGAAAGCCATGACTAGTAGTTACGGCAAAGGCTTGGGTACAAATCCTACCTTGGTGTGTGGATCACACCAAAGGAAGTGCGTACACCAATCAGGGCAGGAGTGCTACTGATAAACAATAGTTTTAGTGGGCATCAATGGTGTAGTGGTTAGTACGTCGACACATGGCACTCCAGTGTTCACAGTGACCTGACTTTGATTGGTTTTATGCCAATCCTTCCCCTCTCTCCTCTCCCCACGCTTCCCTGTCTATACTCTCTACTGTCCTATCAATTAAAGGTGACAAAAAGTTGAGTACACGGGAAAAATGAAAGAAAATAAGGATTTTGGGCATCACAGTGGCGCAGTGGGTAGCACGATTGCCTCACAGCAAGAAGGTCACTTTTTCAAGCCCTGGCTGGGCCAGTTGGCATTTCTCTGCGGAGTTTGCATGTTCTCCCTGTGTTGGCGTGGGTTTCCTCCAGGTGCTCCGGTTTCCCCCACAGTCCAAAGACATGCGCCCTAGGTGAATTGAATAAGCTAAATTGGCTGTAGTGTAAGTGTGTGTATGAGTGTTTCCCCGTGTTGGGTTGTGGCTGCAAGGGCATCCGCTGCATAAAACATATGCTGGATAAGTTGGTGGTTCATTCCACTGTGGCGACCCCTGATTAATAAAGGGACTAAGTCGAAAAGAAAATGAATGAATGTGTATATATGAAAAGTTCAGATGCAAAACCCTCTAAATCCATCACACCTCTTTTTTTTGGTAAGTGAGCATTTTCTACCAGGCTCCTCTGATTAGGTTCAGAAGTTTCATTTTATATGTAATGATAAGGTTATTGGCTGGTAAATAAAATACCTTTTTTTTCAAAAATGTCACTTTAGACAATTCTATGGTTTTTAACAAGGTAGAATTTCTTTTGCGTCAACCAGCTAAATCCACTTGTGCTTTTTTTTGCAAAAACCTCTAAATCCACCTATTGGGACAAGACAGCGTAACAAGTTGAAAATCACTGAAGATCAACTCTTCGTATTTTATATTTTCATTGTTTGACGGATGTCTGTGACCGTTTTTATGCACCTATACACTAGACCGTAAATTTTTATACACTTTTACAGCACCGCATTTTTTTAGAAGCTGTATGAAGATAAACCGATTTCAACTTACACTCACAGCAGGGTTCGTTTTTAATAAATAATGTCAGTTAAAGAGCAGTGGACACTCTTGAGCGCTGCTGTGTCACGGCTTCAGACACAAAGATGTGTTCTTTGTAAATGGTTCCTCAGTTGTTGCACTGCAATGGTCTTTCTGTCTAACTCCAGTGACTGCACATCTGGACAGACTTTAATCGTCGTGCAAGCACGTGAACAGAACCGTGAGCCTCGTACCGTTACGGTTCCCAATGAATAATGTAACACGCATTTTGTAAAATTTCACCTTAATAATAAACTAATAAATTACACCCCTAGTAAACTAATAAGCACCTCTATTTAATATTTCAAGAGCTCTAAATGTGTGTAAGGGATTAAAATTGTGGGTATGCTACTTTCAAACATTTTTCGACATTAAAATACTAACAAGATTACAAGAAAATGTTCAAGTATAACAAGTGCTTCTCAAAGTAGTATACCCTGCACTTTTAAAATGATCTCACCCCACTTACTTAATGTTTTCATCTTAGGTTACCATCTGAGATCATCCTCAAGATTCTTTCCTCTCTGGACGCCTCCTCTCTGTTCAATATCAGCTTTGTCAACAAGCGGTTTCATGATCTGGCCAACAGCAAGTGAGTTTATGACAGAAAGTGTATGAATAAGGAATAATAAATATTAACATGGATGTCCAGTGCTCTGTGGTCTGTTTTGTATGCTTCTGAGATTGAGAAGAAGAAGTGGAGACCTCGAGTGAGCGTAGCAGAAGGCGTGAGAAGCACACATGTGGAAGGGAAACCTGTGGGATACTGGAAGAAGATGCTGCTCAAGGAGATGGCAGGATACAAGGACACCATGTGGAAAACCGAACTCAAACACAAGAACCCGCACACCGGCATGCCAGCTCTCACAGAGGAAGTGCTCAGGTGAGACATTTGCTGAAAAAAGCCATACTTATAACTAGTCCTGTACAAATGTATTGGTTAAAGTGTGTCCTCAAAAATAAAGTGCATCCTCAAATTTACTTCGGGCATAGTTGAGAATTATGGGAAATTTTATAGTTTACCATTGATAATAATAAAAACATAACAGGATTTTCAGTCTTTGCTATGTGAGTGCATTAGTGTGAGATTTTTATTGATCAACAGTCGCATCTCTTTTCATCCAAAACATTTCTGAGGTGCTGACAGGTATTTGCTTGCAAAGCTTAGCCTTTTTGGTTGTCTCTAGAAAAGTTATTATAGTTTTCAAGTAGCTGCATTAACACTCGCAAGACAAGTTTGGAACAATTTGCTGCTATTTTTAGACCAGCACAACTGTCATTTTCACGTTTTGCACCACGTTGTTTAAATAGCAAATCCATTTGTACCACTTTGTGGACTCATGGGCCTGCAGGTCTGAAAAGGAGTTGTGTTAAGGTGCATTGTTGGCGCGATGCTATTTTAAGACAACTCAAATAAACTGCGCCATTGACCAACAAAAAGCTGGTCTAAAGTCCAGCTTGAGTTTTTGTAATTTAAAGAGCGCATTATGCGCTGGTGCAGGTCCAAAATGCGTACACATTGCTTAATGCACACAGCATGACACAAATATCTTTACAATAGAAAAAAATTAAGGGATTAAAATATTACAAAAATTAAAATATTTTCTATACAAGTATAAAAACCATTACCTCCTCCCTTGCCGCCTTCACCTTTTAAGTTTGAATCCACCTTTGGGTTTTGAATCTGGCTCTGTTGTAGTCTGTTTATTCATGACAATTTGTATAATGTTATTTTTCATTCATTCATTCATTCATTCATTTATTCATTTTCCTTCACCTTAGTCTCTTTCAGAGGTTGCCATAGCAGAATGAACCGCCAACTATTATTATTATTATTGGTAGTATTTAATTTGCATATTTATATTTGTTTTAATAAAAAACAAGTTTATATTTGTCCACCTATCACGTTTTGGAGACGTATGCCTCACCATATGGGGCATAAGAATGTGACTTTTGTTTGGATAAAACAAAAAATATTAAAAACATTTTTTTTTTTACCAGACTTCATTATTATTGTTCACCTATTCGTTTCACCTATTCGAATTGCGAAATAGTTTTTAAACAAATGTTTGCGCTTAACAAATGAAATTAATTAGCTAATGGATGTCTTCAGTTGAGTGTTTTCTTATCCACGAAAATAAGAGTAAAGTAAAGAGGCTGAATGGGGGAGGCTCATTCTTTATCCTCGTGCTGCAGATGGTTTTGTTTCCACTTACAAAGTCCGCCATGTAAATAGCAAATGCACCATGGAGTGACTCAACTGAATTTTAAAAGGAATGGGAGATGAGACTCTGATTGGTTTAATACTCATGTTATACTTGAAACACACCCATAACTCATTAGGAGAATAAGCACAACCCTTTTGGCCTATGCGCTGGGGCGCAAACCATATTTTTCCATCCTTAAAATATCAAAAAAGGATACGCCCTTAATTCTTTTGTGCCATACGCTTTAGACCAGTGTCTCTCAACCACATTTCTGGACCACCAATTCTGCACATTTCCCTTGTCTCCTTCAGTAAAAACACCTGATTCAGATCATCAGCTCATTAGCAAAGACTGAAAGACCTGTAATGGGTGTGACAGACAAAGGTGACATCCAAAACATGCAGTGTTGTCGGTCCTACAGGAACACCGCTTTAGAAACACAGCTTTAGACTTGGTGTGCTTAGATTGTTAAAATAGAGCCCTCCATGTTCACTCTAGGTGATAGCACAGATGCTTTATATTCTTTTAAAACAACGTCACCATGATCTGTTGTTAAATCCTGATTTTCTCCTCTCAAAATCTTTGAAGATGCAATAGCTCTGTCCTTTGCTGTCTCAGAGAAGAAACACTTTTAGAACGCCAAGGAGTTGTTCACAGTTGACCGTGACACAGTTTTAAAATAACAGTCATTTAGCAGAAAGTCAATGAATTTCAGATACATCAGTCTGATTTATTGATTTACCAGCAATCACACTTTATCAGAGATTGTTATCAGGTTGTTATTATTAATTTAGTGGAGCAATAAAAGTTATGTCATTTTTACCCATATTGCTCAATAAGTTATCTGTTTGATAAATATCCTGCATTCCCAGTAAAGGCTATTGTTATATGAAATGTGGAGTGGAAGATGTGAGGAGCTACACCTGTGTTTTCTGTGTTTTACAGGAGGTTACACATTCAGTGGGAAATCACACTTACATTTAGGAACGGACGTGAAAGTGTCTACAAGCAAACACACACTTTCTTTGAGGATTCATCGGTTACTGTGTTTTGGAGCAATGGCTACTGGCCGTTGATGCACAATCTTGATAGCCTGAAGCTTCATGGAATCATGTGTCGACCTGTGGGAGCTCCAGGAGACAAGTATGAAAAACAGATTGAAAACTTTTGCATAATACTTGCTCTAATCTGACCAATGTGTCTAATGTGTAGGCCAAGATGGCGCTCCCTGATCTGCAAGACAGCTACAGATAAATCTGTATACTGGGTGTTCCTTGGCTACGACAGGCTTGTGAAGTTGCTGCAGTTTGGCAAAATCATCATCGGCGTCTGGCGGGTATGTTCAGGCTTCCCACGGATCATGGGATCATCGGATATCATGGAATATTTTTCCAGACACTGAAAGTCAGGGAATTTGAGATATATATTTGTCATGGAATACCACAAAAGCTTTTTTTGGTCATTTTTAATTTATAAATTTTGAGTTTAAAAGACAAACCAGTCTGTGACAAGTGAAGGTTGAGTAAATTATGACAGAATTTGCAGTTTTGGGTGAACCACCCTTTAAGTCGAGTGCAGGCACAAAGCTGTAGCTGTTAACTAAAGCAAACATGCACAGATAATTTAACTTTTGAGAGCTTTGGCTACAATATAACCACTTCTAAGGTATTAAAAGTAGATGGCAGCAAAGTTAAATGATTTTAAAACCACTGTTGTGCTAACAATATGGGAGTGTGAGCACTTTACAGTTGTGAGACATAGTGGAGCATGTCTAGTTATTATAAATAAAGACCCTGGAGGCTGAAATCTTGTGGTGACTGAAGCTCCAACCAGAGTCCCACTGGTCATCTACTGGCAGCTATAATGTTAGCTAGGAAGATATAATTTAAAAATAATATTAAAAATGTAGCCTAAATTAGGCTTTTGCAATTTAACTTTAGCATCATGTCCTAAACGGATGCAACTGGACAATACATGATACTTATTTCTGTGTGATCATTATTTGTCTTAACCAGCCACAATGGTTGTAACTTTTAAAAGTACTAAAAAGGACTAAGGTTTTACGATAGATTAAGGCTATCTTAAATCAGAAGTCTGATTAAGTTTTAATATACTTTTATTTATATCAGCCATAACATAAAAATGACCTCTATTAAATTATAGGAGCCTCCTTCCTGTAGATGATTTAGATTTTTGCGGTTCAATGTATTGTTACATTGTAACAACTATAAAATAAATAGCAAATAACAATTATTAGCAACTTACTGTATGGTTGGGGTTAAAATGGTGATTAGATTTTGGGTTAGATGCATGTAATTTTACATATTTTATTGTAATTACAGTAAGTAATACTATATGTGTAATAAAGTGTAAACTGTAAATATATACCAATAGTTTTAGCATTATATACTGTAGGGATGCACAATATATCATTTCAGCCTCGATATCACGATGTGTCCTCGCAAAGTTAAACCCTAAAATAGAGTGAAAGATTTTCATTTAAATGTGTTTTTAAGACTGTGTACAATTTTAGCAAACATAAACCAAGAGGTTATAAAGGTGAATATAACAACATTAATTGTATTGAATTATTTATACAATGAAGACTCTACACTTTACAGTGTTATTTTATCTATGATTACAACATTTGTGTACATCAATACTGTTAGATTCCACAGAAAACCATAAAATTAATTAGTATTTGTTCAATACAAAGCAGC